>NC_079148.1:24809140-25120520 GCF_945859685.1 Eupeodes corollae | reverse complement strand
CTTGTTAACAAAAATAGATTTTCAATTTTTTTAACAAAACACGAAAACCTTCAAACTTTTAAGCAAGACAAATCAATAGACGGAATTTGAAGTTAGTAGTTTGGGTCGCATAAAGCCTCTTTTTTAAAATTCAATTAATTTTAAAGTTTTTAATTTCTGTAAAATATCTTCAATCAATTCAAAACCTTCAATTTTACATTAAAATTGTTTAAAACCACTACCAAAATGGTGGACAACTTAGTCAAATTAATACAGTAAAAAGTTTTGCAAGACAAGGCCGTGTTATTTTTCTAACACTTGATCACAAGTATTTGTGGTGACTTTTTTCTCTATAAAAATGTAATTTGTAAAATTATTATTAAGAGTGAATTAGCCATAGAAAAATTGTGTTGAAACCGTATGCTAATGTTAATAGCATAACTATCGGTTTAAAATGAAAAATAGCTTTAAGCCTGCTTATCTAAGACCTCTCAGTTTTTATATCACATTCAAACCTTTAATCCAAAAATGCAAAACATTGCCAAAAACAACACTTTCGAAACACTTAATCGGATGCTCAATCAACAGTAATTTATACTGATGTAAATTTAACATAATAATATTGCCTATAAGCCGTGTCAATCAAGTGCCTGTATCATTATTTCTTCATCAAAAATTCTTTTTGCAAGAAGACTGAAAAATCACTTCAATATTTGAAGTTCATTATTTTTCGAAATCGGGACTCCCTTCTGCTTAACCTGAAAGCATCATAGATGAAATTCATTTCTGGTATACCTTCTATTTAAAACGTCGTCGGCTTTCAGTATCATCCCATGACGTCATTTAAGTTGCATTTACACACCATAAAACGTCATCTCTACTTACCTCCTTACATAACTGCTGTGGATTATAGTTAATACTCTATTTTTAACATCTCTAACTTCATAAACAGAAATTTGTATTACTTACTTACTCGTAATATTTACTAAGCGCATTGACAAATTATATTTTAAGCCGATACATTTGCATGGCTTATAAGACCTTGGTATGCTGTGCTTTACTTTAAAATCAATCATTATCAATTTTGTTATTTATAGCTATCATTGAAAACCGTATTCGTAAAACTTTGCCATCGTCAATTGGATGACGTTTTAGTATAGCAGTTATAATAAAAGCTTTTAACTTAATTATTACTTCTGGCGAAATTCGAATCAATAAAATGAATTTAAGCAATAATTGGTGTATGAACTTGGTTGAATCATAAAAAGGATAATAATATAATAGGTTATACTTTCCATAGCAGCGCGTTGATCTAAATAATTAGAAAATATAAAATAAAGTGTTTGCCAATAAGGGCGGTTAGATGTTCAAATGGAATAAAACAAGATGTGTGTGAGTCGCCGGCGGCCCAAAATCCACACCAGAAAATAACTTTTTGAGGATGTATTGTCACCTTGGGTCAGTTGGATCCAAGTCCCTTTGCAAAATTCGATAAGTTGAAGTCTACAAAAGGCCGAGCTCTTGTGCACGGCGACTAATAGACTGCTTCGTGTTCTGCTGTATGTATGGCGATGTTCTTGGCCGATCTTGCATTCCTTGAACGCTGAGTGTTTACTGAACCAGTCATTTCAAATATGGCCACCAAACGTTGAAGAATCGACTGTGAAGCGCCACCTCGTCTACCGTAAAATGGGCGCAATGCGGGCAAACTTTGCGTTAACGAACACTCATTTTGATAACAAAGTTTAATCATTTGAAAGTGCTGTTCACGGTGCGCCAAAATCTACCCGCGTCAATTGAAAAACCCTTTATTAATACTTAAAATAAAAATATATTTATTTCAATAATCATACCCTTGGATGGTCCCATCTTCAAAAAGCATTCCATTTATATTTTAAATTGTATTTAAAGTAAAAGGGAAAAAGATTTATAAAATTAACAAGTTGAAAAGAAAAACATTAAAATCTCTAAATAAGCTTGTTTATTACCAACGTTTGACTTAATTCTACGTAATCAATTTGATTTTATTATGTTTTTTTTGTAGGCTTAGGTCCTTTTAACATTTTAAATACACTTTACGTATATCAAACGACCAGGTCCCAGATGACAAACAATACGAAAAACCCTTTTAGAATGAAGCAACCATTTATTCAACTTATACATGCCACAAAGTCATAATAAACCAGAAACATAAAATTTTGTATGCCCAACAAAATAACACTACGGATGCGACGAGGCGGCGGATTACGGAATGGGAATGGGAATGGAGCATGCGAATTCCAAATTGGAGTTCGGGTCAAAGCCTACCCAGCATAATAATTAATTGTGAATTTTATTGCATGGAATACAATTAGAGGCCATATCAAATCGATTTTATCATGGACTGCTACTGCTTCGTGGAATACCTGAATAACACATTTCCTTCTGTTTCTGGTTTCATGCGAAAGTATAAGGCATACTGAATACGCATTGCAGGACAGGACAGGACAGGACAGGCGATAGGATATAGGACACAGCCATAGGCATTGGAATGTCACAAAAGTGTGCGATTTTATTGCACGATGAAGGTATTTTTATTGCAGTGAAGGAATTTTAATAGACCACACCTGAATGCGGAAAATTTGTTTCCAAATAAGGGCTACCTCTCTTCTCAAGCTTCTTGTTCTATACAAACAAAGCCTACAAAGAAGGTTGTACATAGATTCCCTTGTTTAAATGATTCAATTAAGAATTCGGTATCTAAATATATTATCATTTTTCTATTGTTTACATTTGAGAACACAAATTGTGATTGTGCGAATAAACTGACACTTTTTATTGAGAACCTTCCATAGACAAATATTTCTTGTGAAATGGCGACATTAAATTTACGTCACAAAATTAAATTTAGAATTAATATTTTGTTTTTATTTCAAAATCAATACTAGCTATAGATAATATATTTCTCTTTAAAAAATAAAAATAATTTTCTATTTTGTATCGATCCTTGTGCGCCTTCGTTTTGGTTTCGTTCCGTTTCCAATGATGGATTAGTGTGTTCGTGTATTCCTTGGGACAATGGGGCTAAAGGACTTAATGTAATAAAAACATCTTTTGATTGCTGTTCTCGGGATAAAAATATGTCTGGGTTTGCTTCTGATGATGAACATACCTACCCAGCACCAATCACATAGAATTATGACAAAGTGCCTCTGGCTCTTTCTCTACTTCTACCTCTAAGCCTGCCTGTCCTTAGATGATTTTGATGCGATGTAAAAGAAAATATTTCTGGAAAATAATATTTTTATTTTATAACTGTTATAGAAGGAAATTGAAAGGACAACATTTCATTTACTGTACATACAGATATATTGGTATAGGTACATTTATACCTTTTTCATCCTTGTTCTGAAATGTTTCTGGTTAAAAGAGATTTTATGGCTTGCAATGAAATGTCCAGCTTTACTTTTAATATTTTTTTATACTTTAATTTTGGCCCAAAAAAAAATTGATTAAAAGTTGAAAAAACAGTCGACTTAAGAATATTTCTGTTAGGTACATTTGAAATGCTTTAAAATATAAATATATTATGATTGTTGAATGAATTATTAAACATCAAGAAATTTCCAAGTCATTTGTTTGACAAATAAATTGTACTTTTCTCAGGCAACTCATTTTAAGGTCTGATCATTGCAATAGGAAGTAAAGTTTTTTAGTTCCTGTTGAAAGTAATTTTAAACGGACTGATATATCAAAAAATGTTCAAATTGAATTGTATTTCAAAGTTTGCTTGGGATACGTTAAAAAAAAAATATTTTAATTCTATTGCATGTTTTTAAAATTACTTTGAGTGACAATTTTTTAATTTGACATATTACCAACAGATATCAGTTTAAAATAGGATGCCAATGGAACATTATCAAGGAACGTCAAATCCTTGCCTTTTTATAGTTTTTAAATAAGTGAAAGTGATTGTTGTTTCAAAAGTTATAACTTGTTAAATATTTAGTTTTCAAAAAAATATCT
Organism: Eupeodes corollae; assembly: GCF_945859685.1. Lineage (NCBI taxonomy): Eukaryota > Metazoa > Arthropoda > Insecta > Diptera > Syrphidae > Eupeodes > Eupeodes corollae. The sequence goes on along the minus strand of NC_079148.1, from coordinate 25,116,536 downwards.
AGTACGAATTTTGAGAGAGGATAAGGGGGATGATGGTTAAGAAAATAAGTTTCGTGAAATAAGACCAAGTGAAAAAAGGACAATTTTAAAGAATTTTCCTTATTGCACTTTAAAAAATTGTAATAAAGGCAATTTTCAGCAGTTGGTCGTATTGCACTTTGACAAGTGAGATAAGGACAAATTATTTCGAGAAATAAAACCAACCAATGGAGATGGATGTAAGAAAGGCATGCTACCTCTACTGCTTGGCCACACTTAAGGGTTTGGGTACGTCCGAGGTTGTATAAGCTTCTTTGCATTAATGGAAAATGTTGAAAGTGAAATTTCGCCTTATTTCACATTTTTTTTTAATTAAGCTTTACTTTTTATTTGGTTTTATTTCACTTTACTCAAGTGTAGAAATGTGAAATTAGTCCAATTTTTGAAATTCAGCTTTACTTTTTATTTATTTCACGGCACAAAGACAATAGTTTAATAGAACTATTTTAGTGTTCATACAAACTTTGGCACTAATTTCAGATAAGCGAGATAATCACCAAACAAATTGAACCTACCTATTTCTATTTTTGTTAATTGTTGTTTTATTACATATTTTTAAAGTGAATAATTTGATTTTTTAATTTACATTTTAGCTGGAATAATTGATTTCAGAAGTTAGTTATTATTATTAATATTAAATATTAATCAACTTAAAATCTAATTTCAACAATTGAACAAAAGCAATTTCTATGGAAATTAATATTAATGAGCAAATAATTATCCATACAGTTTAGTACATGTGTGTTGTTAAATTACACAATATTGTTTCATATAATTTGATTGTGTTTTTTTCTCGTGTTTTCCATTTTAATCTAAAACGTATTTGTGATGATTAATGAACTACGAATAAATTCAGTTTTAATAATTTGAATCCATATTTTTAGAATTCCCTAGAAGAGAAATTATGCATTTTATGATTTAACTTAAATAATATGAGTAATTTATATAATTATGTTACTAATTTTAAACATGTGTATCTACATTCATATTTTTAGTTGAAGTTATCCTTAATAGGAAAAACTACATATTGTACACATAAAATGTAGGCTATACAATTATTGGAATTCAATCACTCTTATTTGTCCTTAATTATTTATTATTGTTGACGTTTTAAATACTCATGAAAGGCTTAATTTATTAAATATGGAGGAGTTTTAAACTCCGTAAAACTGTTTAGCTGATGACAATATCCTTAACTGTTTATATGTTTTTCTAGACAACAGCCTTCAGATATTTGACATGGTAAAAATCCTTCTGATCTAATTCTAATTTACAAACCCTTTATTTGTTTAGACATGTGTCCCTTTAATCTCAAAAATAGCTTTAAGAATAATAAAATAGATTTATAAACCACAGGTTGATATTTTTATAGCAACATTTTATGGAAATCTAGATAGTTTCATTATCCCTCAAACAATTCTTCCGTAACGACCATACTTCTAAAAATTCCAATTAGCTAATACCCTTGAGATTAATATCTGACACTGTTAAGTATATATATACTTTGTTCAGCTGCACATCAAGAATGTGAAATGATTTATTCTACTTTGTTTTTTTAATCCCACGTGACATTCAAACCTTAAAGACCAAAGTGTACCGGTATTTCTTCTAAAATACTTACCTACTTTTTCTATAGTTCAAAATTGGACATTTTGAGGGTAGTATTAACTCATATAATTACTTCCAATATTTCCAAATCAAGACTAAAAAAGGTGGTTAAATTAAAGGGCCGGTTTTGAATGCGAACCCCACCTAAACGTAAAGTTTTTCTCTGCATTTCATTTTAAATTTTTTCAATTTTTAAAATCGTAAGATACATAATCGCGCAACGCGTTCTGAAGAAAATAGTGTGCTGTTCGCGATAGTGTGACTAAACAGCCGTCCACCTCAACTCGTTTGTCGTGCCCAACAATTTCACCACTCACGCTCATCGTTAATGGACTTTATCTATAAATAATTGCATTTACATACTTACATGTAATTGACTCATGAATTAAAGCCTTTCGACCATTTTAAGCCAATTGTCAGAATGTTAGCAAGAAATGCCAACAGTGAACTATCAGTTTTTAAAGAAATTCACCTTCAGTATTAAGTCACATTTACACCTCAGTGAATTCTTCAATAAGTAGAATTGCTGCATTTGGGCATATTATCGAATAATCCAAGAGTGATTGTCGAAAAACTAATGCACCCACAAAGCGTGACTTTTTAGCGCGGTTTATGAGCTGGTGGGATCATCGGATGATAACGAACTATTTATGGCCCGAATTGGAAGATATAGATGTGGAAGATACGTGGTTTTAACAGGACGGTGTAACTTGTAACAAAGCTACCGAAACAATGGCTCGCGCAATGATAAATTCAATGACCGTGTTATCTCACGTGGTGACTTTGTAAATTGGACGCCAAGATCATGTGACAGCATTGGACTTCTTTTTTTTGGGATTATTTAAAAGCAAAGGTGAGCTTTGATAAGCCAGTAAAAATTCAAGAACGTAGAATAAGATAATTCAGCACATTAATGGCATAGAACCTAAATTATTTCTCAGAGCCAGCGATAATTTGGACGATCATATGCAGTTTCACCACCAATTTCGTGGCAACTTTCGAGCCCATATTTTGTTACATACATAATAGAACTATAAAAATATAATCATAAATAAATGAAAATAATTTTCTAAATATGTCTAAATGTGTTTTATTCAAAATCAACATCGGCCCTTAAAATTGAACCACCTTTAAGTAGTATTACACTTTTATTAACACTTTACTACTACCGTACTTTCCCTTTAACATTTGTTTTATAAGTTTTTTGAAAAGTACATTCACGTACTTTTAATTAATTTAATTGTAATAAGAGTTGTTCATGTTTTATAGTCTCAAAATTAAGTTAACATTTTAAAGGCGTACAAATATCAATAAAATAAAATACTATTCCTTTTTTGGGTGCTGAGCTAATTCAAAACATTCCTTTATATTTCGCAACACTGGCTAAGTAAACTTTATTATACAAAATGTTGAATAACTTTCATACTTTTATGAATCCTAATTTTCAGTTAAAAATGTTTTCGAGTGAAACAAAATAAGTGAAGTTTAATAAAATGCATTTTTCCAAATTGCTCATAAATGCAACAGAATAAAATGGAATTATTTTGCGATTTTAAAACTAACAAAAATAAAATTGAAATAAACAAAATATATCCACCCTCACGAGTAAAATCAATAAAAATTCTTCTTATGTATTTTTATTTTATGGAATGGCTATGGTCAAGGAGAAGGTAATACTGATAAATTTATCTACAATGATAGTTTTCCTTAGTTTTGTTTCGTGCTGATCTTAAACGTTGAGTTTTTTGTTTTGACTTTAAAGAAAAAAGAAGCTTAAAAATTATAAAGTTTAAACTCTTAAATTATGTCAGGATATTAAAAGGTAAGAAAAATAAGAAAATATGTCGGAATTCTTATGCCTGAGGCTTGGTAATAGTGCTTCACTTTTTGTTTAAATATTAAACAAAGTAAAAACTTTCAGTGAAATCTTTTTAGGGCATTATTCACATTTAAATTGAAACCTTAATTTCAACATTTGGGTATAATACTACTTAACAATTTGAAATTGTTAAAATTTTACAAAAGTCAAACCTGAAAAAACATCTTAACAGCTGTAAGCTAAGAGTTATTAATATGAAGAATTTTATGAAACAACAGCTTTTACATGTTATAGATTATTTAAAATATAATTAAGGTTTCTTGGCATTGAAACTTAACGGCTAATTTTTGTGTCGTTTTAGTTTTACTCATACAGTTGTTTAATTTTAATTAAATCGATATTGAAATATTATTCGACTTTAAGAAATTGAATAAAGGGTGATTTTTTAAAGCTATAAGAATTTTTTTCAAAAAAAAACACATATAGTTCAAAAAACTTCATGAAATATTTATTTGAATTGATAGTACGGTCCATATAATTTAATGTTTGAAGTCTATTTCATACAAATGTTGAATTTGACTGCGCCTCAAATCGTCCATCCGCTAAGTCCGATTTTGGCATACTCTTTATAACATTTCGGCCGGTATCTCAAGAATAAATGCTTTAATATTGTCTTCCAATGCGTCAATTGAAGGGGGCTTGTCTGTATAGCCATGAGCTTTAATATAGCCCCATACAAATAGGGCGTTTAATCGTAAGATCTAGGCTGCCAATTGACCGGTCCCGCAAGTGAAATAAAATACTCAACGAACTCGCCTCTCAATAAGTCTATTGTTGCTCGTGCTGTGTGGCATGTTGTTGAAACCACATGTCAAGCTCTTGCATTTTGGGCAAAAAAAAACTTGGATATCATCTCACGGTAATGATCACCATTCACAGTTACGTTACAATACGTTACGGTCGTTCGGCTTCAATTCTTGAACCAGCTGTATTTTAAGCATGTTGGTGGTTTAATGTCCAACAATTAAAATTTGGTGCGAAATTCAGTCACCATAGCCGAATAGCCGCTTCAGTAGGTCAATTAAACTAACCATAAAATGAAAGAAGCGAGCGATGAAATTTCTTAACAGAGCTCGAATTTTGATAATAAAATTCAATAATTTGTAAGCGTTGTTCGTTTGTGAAACGATTCATGGCTAAATTAAAGACCAAACTTAAGATGTTTGACAGTGAAGCAAAGCATAAAACGTGCGTCAGCTGTTTAAACCAGTGTTGCCAAAATGATAATAGCTAAAAAATCACCCTCTATTTTCCAAGTATTTAACTGTTATCTGACAAATTGTTTTGTTTTAGAGTTGACAACATTAAATCGGAAAATCGTCTAAAATCCGTAAACGTAAGTAAATATTAAAACAACATTTTAAACCATCAAACTAGAAGATGTTGTTTTTGAAAAAGTATAAGGTAGCCGTTTATGAGGTAGTTTAGGCCAATCCGATAAATTAGTAAAAAAAGCTTAAATCAAAATCTTAAAATGCGTTAAAACCACTCTAAATACAATAAAGTTTTACAAATAACTCCTGTTAAAATATAAGATTTATTAAAGTTCATCAATTTACTTGAGCATTTTCAATGACCCAATTTAAAAAAACATTTTTTTATTAACTTAAATTTAAAACGAAGACAAATCATTCAGCCTACAATGTTATATATTTGTATTTTAAATTTACTTTGTCTTCTCACCCAAAATTTTATATCCTTTTCATCTAAACTCAAATGTATGTTGATGCTCTTCTAGAGAATAAATGATAACATATCAAGATGGAAAAAGTCTAAGCGTAGGTAGTATATAAGAGCATATCAATCTAGGGAAAAAAGAACGGATCAAATTTAAATTATTGTCAACATACCGTAAACACAATTCAAATTACCGTCTATCAACCCTCGATAAGTATAAAAACATACAAACATTCTACCTTCATGAGATTTCATTTAAACACAACAGCCAGAAGGAAAAAATATAAGAATAAGATGGAAAATAAGTGTTACCCTTGAGTGAATAAATCACAAAACTATGTGGCGTGAAAAATTGCTAAGAAAAACACACATATTCTTCTATCAAATTCAGTTTGCTGCTTTAAGCAAACCTTAAGCAAAAAAAATAAGAAAATCACGTCTGCAGTATTATCCTTAGAGCACACATCGTGCTTTATACATTAGGACTTCTTTTTGCAACATAGATGTTGGTACCTATACCTACCTCCATCGTGTGCTGAAAGTGTTGCCATGTGGTGCAGGAACCGTGACTAAAGGGTTTCTGTTGAATTCTGCACCAACTTGTGGTCTAATAAAATATTTCTTAGTATTTTATTAATCTGAAAGCAATCCAAATTTTTGGTGACTTCATAAAAGTAGCTATGCAGCGTTATTCTTACAAAAGAGCTTAAGTGTTATACTGAACTCGTTAGGCTTACATCGATGTCTTTTACCTCAAACTTTTTGATTTTTGGTAGAGATAAACAAGAATGCCATTAGCAATGAAAAAAAAAGAGTTGGAATGTGACCTTGATTACTTTCCATTGGTGCCCTTTAAACATCTCTAATGATGTTTTTTGTAGCAATTCAATTTTTGTATCAAAATACATTAAAAGTGCAATGATTTTTGTAAAAAAAAACCCTGTGTTTAAATGTAACACAAAATAAAGAACAACATTTATATGGGATGTAACAACTTTGAAGTCAATATGTTTTTTTGTTACCAAGATATTTAATATTTAGTACCTTTTTGTTTTGGGTTTTCATTTTACTGTCAAATTGAATATAATGATTCGCTTATTCCACCTGAAATTTACAATGTTGATTAGGTTAGAATTTAATGCTTCGAAAATGCTGTCTTGCATCGTTAGAGCGAGGTATATCCCTCGGGCCTGAGACCTCATGTGGAACGATCCCATACAAGCTGCAGGATGTTTGGGTTTTCGAAGGCGATGCAAGAAGTTTTTCTCCCCATCAGATCTGGCTGTTATCTACAAGATATATATATGATATAAGTCCAAAGCTTAAGTATATAAATCCCATCTCTGGACTGGTGCTTTTGCAACTTATTAAGCTTCTTGGACAGATTTTTCCTAATTGTTTAATGTACGTCATTTGATCATCGTAGTTAAGACTTTAGACTTGCTACGATAGTGTCGAATACCCCTTTATAATTTGTTTTTCGCAGTCATTGCAAAGTTCATGAAAAAATGTATCACTAACGTACGAATCATTATATAATTTCTAGGGACGTTGAAAGAAGGGGAATTGTAGAAATTTTCAATATCAGCCAAATGGTCAGGAAACAAATCCTTCCTTTTTCATGACCCATTCGAACATTTCTGGCTCTTTGCCGTTGATATCTTTACTAATTCCATTTTTAAGATCTTGAATCGATTGTTAAGCACTGGCATATACCTTATTTTTCACGTGAAATGGCAAAAAAACGCGAAATGATCGGTTCATTTTGATGCATTTTAAAGACCCAATCAACAAATTTACTACGTTGCTCATAATCAACTTTTTTAAGTTCTTGTATTAACTGAACTTTAACAGCTTTAAGATTTTATGTAAAATTGGGATTGGCGAGTTTAAAAGCTTGACAAGGTGTTGAACAACCTAATAAAAGTATTCTCAATGCTTTTTGAGCCAAATACTCGATCTTCATTCTTCATATCATTAATTTGACCGAACAGCTCTCGATTTTCACCAGTTTCACTATTGCCGGCTTAAAAAGTGCTCATTTTTGTAGTGAGTTCTACCAAGTTGATGAGTTATTGAATGTTTATCATTCCATTCCTATTGGTGAAACTATAACTTGCTAAATTTCTAAACATAAAATCATAAAAAGTGAAAGCTGCCCAAATAGCTGTCTGTTACCAATTGAACTTCTTACTGGGAAAATGCCTTACACTTCTAATTGAATAAAATTGGGAATTATTTTTTAATAATTTGTTTTAATTTTCCAAATGGTAACTCCGACTGTAAACGAACAAACCATGAACTTTGTAATAAATATATATTTTATCTTTAATATACCTGTTTCAGGCAATTCATTGAATATAAGTAGACATAATATTGTTTGTGGTATTTCGTCTTTTTTCCTCCTAGAAATGATTTATTACATTTTTACCGAAAAAAAGTTGCTGGTTCTAGCTGAATGGTAGAAAGGATCAAACCTTAAAAGATGAAAAGAAAAATTTCAATCTTATTTCTTATGATTTTTAGAGAATGATGAACATTCCCATTAATTTGTCATTTGATATAATATATTTTATAAACCCATAGAAGAGAACTTATGTTTTGAGAAATAAATTGAAACCTTTATCCAAATTTTCTAAAAATTCCAACTACCAAATTGGCCAAAGATAAAGACACATAAGTATGTTGGTTTGTATTTTGTGGGAAACTTAATTCAACTTTATGTATTCAAATTTGAATAGTTTCCGAAACAATATACGAGTAATATATCAAAATGACTGCAGGCTTTAATATGTGGTATGTACCTTATCTACAAAATTTTATAGAACTTGATGATGATGAAATACTTTTTGTTTTGTTGTATAACAACTTATTTAAAAAAAAGGTTTTATGTTGATTGACAAAATGTTTATTAATACAAGTTTAGGAATTCTTTTTAAAAAACAAATTTATTTCTTTGAATAAGATAAATTTGATTAAAACTTATTTCCATCACATTATGCGTACTTAATTGTTTGAGCGAACAAATAACTTCATAGGGAAGTTAAAAAGATACAAATGTACGATAGTAAATTAAGAATTCCTAAAATTAAACAATGTGCAAATGACAAATAGTAGCTTCAAAAATAGTTTTATCCTTAACTAAGGGAACAGCCGTGGGTAGATCACATATGTTTGATCTTTTTTTTATAGTTTACAAAAGTTGAGTTCTTAAAACTTATATTTGTTTTCTCATATGTTCGACTAATGAATAAAATACTTTTTCATTCTACACAAAAAATTTAAGTTAACAATCTAAAACAATTTTTTTTTTTGAAAAATCCAGTAAGTATTCTAATTTGTAAGATAAAAAACTAATACTTAAATTGGTAAGAAATTACTTACAATAAATAAATTGGGTGGCGCAACAGTCCGTTGAGGACTAGGGCCTAGTGATTGCAAGTATTGTTGTCAGGAATGGAGGAGACCTACAGTTTTTAGAATCTAAACGGCTATTTTGAGAAAGCACTTTTCATGACAAGAGAATTTGTCAATTTCTCGCAAGAGGCAGTACCTGTGAAAAAGATTTAGATGGATAGGCAGGGATCGAACCCAAGACCTCTGGCATGACAGTCCAACACACTTTTTTTGAAAATTCATTTTTATTTTTTGCTTAATAAAATGGAATTTACTGCACCAACTATAGAGGCATCAGTCTTCGTAACATCGCTTACAAAATCTTCTCTGCCGTTGTATGTGAACGTCTAAAGCCCATTGTCAGCACCTTATAGGTCCTTACCAGTGTAGTTTTAGACCATTAATGTACTCAGATGATCCAATATTCACATTACGGCAGATCCTGGATGGAAAACCCAAGAACATCAAATCGACACCTATTATCTTTTCATCGATTTCAAGGCCGCATGTGACAGCATCTACAGGAACGTGCTGTATACAGTCATGTCTGGTTTTGGCATCCCTGGCAAACTTGTCTGTTTGTGCAGGATGACCATGGAGAATTCGCACTGCTCCATAAAGGTTGGAAACAAGTTAACAAAACTTAACACATCGTCCTTGAAAGAATAGTACAGAGCTCACATCATGTCAACACTAGAGGCACTATCTTTCAAAAGTCTGTCCAGTTACTAGCACATAATGATAAAATTGATATAACCTGAAGAGCTCAGCTTGAATGTCAATGGGGTTTTTGCGAGTATTGAGGCAGAGGCGGTAGAAATATGTTTTACGGTTAATGAGAGCAAAACAAAGTACACGCTGTCATCAACACAGGGCCTACAACACCTACACGTTTCGGCCAAAATGTCGCCATCGACAGACGTAACTTTGAGGTAGTCAAGTACTTCGTCTACCTAGGCTCCGATATGAAAGTAGAAAATACCATCAGTGGTGAGATCAAACGAATAATAACTCTTGCTAACCGCTGTTTCTTATGGGCTTAGAAATCAATTGAGTAGAAAAGCCATCTCTCGAACGACCAAAGTGTCGCTTTAAAAAAAACTCATCATCCCCGTTCTGCTATACCGTGCAGAATCAAGGAATATAACAAAAGCGGATGAAAGCACCTTGGGTGTTTCGAGAAAAAGGTTCTTCCTTTGTTCTACGGTAAAGTATGCATAGAAGGAAAGTGGAGGAAAAGATGGAACGCCGCCGCGACGCCGCGCGCGCCGCGCCGTGCTGTACGGACTTCAAAATAATTGAATAAGTTTGTAGTACCCGTGGAATTACAGTAAGTGCGTTGTACTGTCATGCATGAGGTCTTGGGTTAATTACCTGCCTGTGCCATCTAAAGTTTTTTTCAGTGATTTGCCATAACAACTGTAGGTCCTTCATCCTATACAACAGTACTCGCACACAGAAATAGTTGAGAGTTGTAAGTTACTACGCCCTAGTTCTCAACGGACTCTTGCGCCATATAATTTTATTCTGTAAGCTTGTTTTTAATTTTTAGGAATGAAGTGTAAGTCTTAGAAAAGGCACCGCTTGAAAAGGCTTCCAAAATAATAGGGGTTCAGAGAGAAAGGGTCTTACATATGGACATTCAAATAAAATCCAATGGGGTGGCGCAACAGTCCATTGTGAACCAGGGCCTAGTGACTTACAACTCTCAACCATTCCTGTGTGCGAGTGCTGTTGTCAGGAATGGAAGGGACCTACAATTTAAGGCCGAATCCGAACGGCTAGTTTGAGAAAGCACTTTTTCATGACAAGAATTACTCTTGAAGGATTTGTCAATTCCTCGCAAGAGGCAGTAGGTACCCACGAATTTTTTTTTATTAAGGTGACACAGGCAGGGATTGAACCCTAGACCTTAATATGTTTTCAAAATTTATATCTTTCTTGAAAATTTTTGAGAATACGTCTGTTTTGTTGCCTTTTCTACGTCCAGTGAAATTAGGCAAAATAAAGGTCAACCTCGTATGTTATGGAAGGTCAAAATAAGTGAAAACCACTTTTTCGTCATTATCTCCGTTTTTATAGTTCGAATGGTGTTAAGCATAAAATTTGTTAAAATGTTTGTCCCAATCATTTTTGCATAGGTTAGGTTAGGTTAGAGTGGCTGTGTAGATATCATTGACACACGTAGACCTCAAGGGTCCATTGTGATACCACTAATGAGGTTACTCATGGGAGTAATGAATTTAAACAAACCATTTTGTGCTTTTAATAAAGTTAGAGAGACGTTTTGTGTCAATATTTGCCAGTTCACTGGTATTATCGAAGAAGGGATTACCGAGAAAGTAATTCCTTCTAATGGAGAGTGCTGGACATGTACATAGAAGGTGTTGGACTGTTTCCTCTTCCTCCTCGTCCATGCAGCTTCTACAGAAGTCATTTGTGTAGACCCCTAGCCTCAGAGCATGTCTACCTATGAGGCAGTGTCCCGTTATTACTCCAATTGTAGAGCTTATACTTTGTCTGCTTAGTGATATCAAGCCTTTTGACCGTTTTAAGTCAATACTTGGCCATATTTGCTTGGTTGCCAGGCAGGTGGTACTTTGTGACCATCTAGTATTTGTTGTTTCTAAAGCATATTGCTTGAGAAGATATTTGCATGTAGCAAGTGGTGTTCCTATGTTATGTTTTTGTCTAACATAAGGCAGAAGTGTTCCGTTTTTGGCGAGCTCATCGGCTTTGCAATTTCCCGGAATGTCTCTGTGGCCCGGCACCCAAATGAGGTGAATGTTAAACTGTTCCGTCATCTCCTTCAGAGATGATTGACAATCGTGGACTGTTCGAGAGTTTGTGGAGACAGACGCGAGAGATTTAAGAGCGGCTTGGCTGTCCGAGAAGATTCGTATATCCTTACAAGATATAACGTTTTCTTTGAGCCAGGATAGTGCTTCTTTTATCGCCATTACTTCTGCCTGGAATACACTACATTGATTATCATTTTTGCATACTCTTATCCCTTTCAGAGATAGAGTGCAAAAAAAAAAGATATGCTCAACATTTTAATTGCTGGTAAACTAATTTTAAACAGTCCATTACCTTTAACTGATCTAAGATTTTAGATAGGTAACTAACTAAGGTATTTTCGGAGAGTTCAAGTTTCTGACTGACAAACTTATTTGTGAAATTAAAGTAAGATTTGAATTCAATTGGCAATTTAAAATAAACAACTTTTATCGAAAATATGTAAACCCATTTTAAGTGCTATTTTTGAGACAATTCAAGCAGAAGGCGTAATGAACGTAAAAGCTTCTTCTATTTATAGAAACAATCACAGCTATTTATATCATCACATTTAATTTGATTTGGTTTTCTAAAGAAGGTCGCATTTCTAGATAAATAAAAATAAAACTTCTCACGTCCGTCTACAGCCAAGTTGTCGAAACTCATTTCTAACCTTTCAATATAATTTTTTTTTTTTGCAATGTGTGTCATTTCTATTTCTATTTCCGTTTTATTTTTATTTTATCAAATCAAAAAAACAAATATTGTTATATCCCATGTGTCTTCTTGGAAGAGTTTTATTATGTTAATTCAAAGGTTTCATCATAAGAAAAGATTGACAGAAAACCAAAACATTTCAAAAGAAATTGTGTCCTGCTTGAATACACATTTATCTAACCAGTTACTATATAACAATAAAACATACGAATGTGTATTTTTTTGTTAATGAAATGTTAGATTGAAACACATTTAGAAATTCACATAGTAATTTGATGTCATTATTAAGGTATACCTATGTTTACATATACTTTAGATAGTTAAATATCAATTCAATGAACTGATTTATAATGATAATAGTTAGTCTAGAAACGTGATTACATATGTTTTAGTATCTTAATAAAACAAACCTGACATCACTATAATTTGATTGAAAAAAAAAACCACAAGTATAATAATTGGATATGGAATTATTATTCAGGGCCTTCACTACAATTAGTAATTAATGTGTTTAAGTCTGAAAAGCACACAATGAGTAATGGTGTACCCCAGGGCTCTGTTCTGTCTCCTATACTCTTTTTAATTTGTATTGGTTATCAATATTCTGTCTCCGATACTTTTTTTTAATTTGTATTGATTATCAATCTTCTATATGAAACTTCTCATCCACTCAATTTTTCATAATCATTTACATCTTTCTTGGTCGGATGTGAAACTAATGACCTAAATAGCATTTTAAAATAAGGAATATAAAACTACTCTAAAAATTTACTTACACTCTTTCAAAAATATTGAAAGAAAATCTTTTAAAGTGACGGTGAAAATAATATAACTGTATCATTTACGTCACTCGGCCATCGTCTTAGCGTTTCTTGGTTCAAGCTGTTTTACTGTTATTTTTACGGACTAGTCGAATAACCAGCTGCAATCCTCCTAAACTTTATTTCTTCAATCTGAGCAATAAAAAAAATATTAAAATAATATTTAAATTTTCTAGCTTATTTAAAAGCTTGATTTTAGGCTTTTATATTTATTTTGGCTATATAACAATAAGCATTGTCTCGTTCGTAATATACAAGTGGTAATAGTAAAACTTAGCGCAGAGGGTTTGAATAAACTTTGTATTGACTCTCAAATAGTTCATATCCAGCGAATCATCCCAAACTATTTGAAGGTTAGTTTTCAGAACGTCTGAAAAATGAATTTATAGTTCAGTCTTTTTTATTCGGAAAAGATAACAACACATATCTTGAGTGTCAAAATCGAGGCTTTTCTTCACTTGACGAATTTTTCTTTCCTGTAAAGTCGTTTTTTTTGGTCTACCTAAGCCTTCTTTTATGCTGATGGTACCGGTATCGCGATATTTTTGTAAAATTTCATTCTAAGTTTTGTTAAGCAAAATTAAATCTTTTAGAAATTTTACATGTTGTCAAACTTAAACGTATGTTGAAATAAAAATATTGGTCTGGATTCCGAACTGATTTTGTAAGTTTATATTACAACCTTTGGTTTGTTTTGTGAGCTAAAGGCAAATTATTTTAATGAAATTTTGATTTCTAGTTAATATATGTATATGTTTGACCAAATTCTTCGAACGGCTGTTATGTACGTAATCCTCGGTTAATTGCACCTCAGTTAATTGACTTTCCCGGTTAATTGATTTAAAAAAATGCACTTAAAAATTTCCCAATTAAATATATTGTATTTATTTTCGCATAATAGATCCCACTTATTTGATTTTCCCGCTTAATTGATCAAAAAAAATTGAGTACACCAATTAAAATGAAACAAAATGTTCCATTAATTGAATGCTCAAGAAAAGAATATAATTCAGTTTACACAAACAACTTTCGATGTTTTTCCAAAATACACATAATTTGGCAGTATTGAAATATGATATCGCGAACTGCTCAATCTCTTAATTTACATTCAGTCATATAGGAGCTTTTGTTAGAGCAAGACACCTTGTTAGAAATATCTATCTCTTATCGTGATTTTTTTTCTTTCAATATTTCCAAACGTGTGAGATCACCAAGTTCCGAGGACAAAGTATTGTCCTCGGATAGTAAGTTTCGAAAACCCCAAAACATGAACATTAACAACAAAGGTTCCAGGGGAAACCTGCCGGATAGTGACAACGATGACGACTGCGATCTTGAAAATATAGACGAGTCGGCTACGCAAATCAATCGTATCAAAAAATTGAAATGTTCTCAATAAAACTGTTACAAAAAACTTGAAACGTGAAAAAGCATTTAAAGTTATTTTATATGTCCTAAATGAATGTTCTAAAAGATGAACTTAACAAACTTGGTCTTTTGTGTAAAGATATTAAACTTATCACTAAGAAGTATGGACACTACATAGATACGTTTTACATTGTTTCTTTTGAAAGTGGTTCAATTAAATTATTTCAGTTGAAAAAAAACTATCGTTCGATATTCCACACCCAAGTAAATTGGGCATATCAACGTAAACAAAAGCATCGTAAAACTCAATGTAGGAACTATCAGAATTTTTGCCATGGAGAGAATGGTTGCCATGTAAAAATATATTGTTCTGTGTGCGCTGATTTGCATAAGACTGAAGAATGCAATAACTCTAACATTCATCAATGTGCAAATTGCAGTGGAAATCACAAATCAACTGACGAAGCATGTGCGATCAGAAAGAGATATCTTGAATTGAGAGAAAAACTATCAAATAAAGCAAGTCATGGTACTTATACTCAAACTTCAAAGTCCACAGTCGCCAATCTTGCCAAAAACAATCAAAGAGTGAACCCATCTTATCTTTCAATGGATGAGTTCCCATCTTTACCACAGCAGCAACGTGGGTGTCAAGAAAGAGCACAGCTGAACAGGGATGTTATACTAACAAGTTCATGGGTAAATTTAAAACCTACAAATCAACAAGCTTCGTCATCTTTAGTTTCTAATAGTGAGCTATTTTCAATGGAAGAACTCAACACGCTTGTTATGGAAATGATTAGTAAGTTAAGTTTATGTAAAACAAAAGTCTATCAATTTCATGCTATCGTGCAGTTAGCTACTAATTTTCTTTATAATGATGTTAAGTAAAAACAATTATGCAAAACAAACAATATTTCAGCATATAATTTAAATAATATAACAGTTAGTTAAGTTATTATCTTAAAAAAGAAATAAAGTCAAAACTTAGAACAATGCCTGTTGATTTGAGTAGGGTATGTTCAAAAGATGATATAGACACACAGATCAATACTTTTTCTAATACTATTTTAGAAACAAAAGAATCATGCGCTCCCAGGAAAATAAGAAAATCTTTTGTTTTTAAGATGCCCAAATACATTCTTAAATATATTTGTATTAGAAATTCTTTTAAGAAACAATGGCAACGTTATCAACTTCCTTCATATCCCATTCAAGTTAAACCTTACAATAAAAAGATAACTGAGGAAATACAACATTTTGGAATATTGCCAAAATAATTTAAAACAAAAACAGACATATTCCAGATCTAGAAAATGGCAATGATTTAGCTTACGAAGACTCAAAAAAAGCCTAATGTCTTGGGAACAACTTTTTTGAATAGCGATTTAGTGTCCCAAAATCTCAGTGATGATAAAACCAAAAACCTTGTAAGCCAATCAATAAGTTCTATAAACAAACAAATTGTTGATACACCTGTTGACCAACTGATCACCATAGAAGATGTTAAACATATTGTTTCCAATCTAAAATCGAAGAAGTCTGTTGGACTAGACAAAATCAAAAACGAATATATTAAAATGCTACCCAAGGCTGGGCTTGTATTTTTAGTCTTTTTGGTCAATGCATAATAAATATTTTCCCAAGCTTTGGAAAACAGCTAAGGTAATGACTATTCCAAAGCCTAGGAAAAACTTAAAACTTTCGCAAAGCTATCGATCAATAAGTTTGTTAAGCAAAATTTTGGAAAAGATTTTAAGAGAAAAATTATTAGAAATTGCTAACCATTTGAACATTATTCCTAATAAATAATTTGGGTTTAGAAAATTTCACAGTACTACTCACCAAGTGTTGCGAGTATGCCAGTATGTGAAAAAGAATCGTTTGCTTGGCAAATCAACTGGCCTCATTTTACTAGACATAGAAAAAGCTTTTGATACTGTGTGGCACGATGGAATTGTCCATAAACTGGTTTGCTTAGGCTTTCCAACTCATCTAATAAAAAGTATTCAAAGTTTCCTGTCTAATAGGTGTTTTAGTGTTTATGTTAACAACTGTTCGCCAAATCGTTACAATGTTGAACATGGTGTTCCACAAGGATTTGTATTAGGGCCATTCTTTTACAATATCTATACGTCTGATATTCCCAAGCTTCCTGAATGTCAATTAGCTATTTTTGCTGATGATACTTTGATTTTTTCATCGCATGAATTTGGTCTCAATATAGAGACAAATTTAATCCATGCAATTGATCTTATAACTCAGTATTATTTTAAATGGAAAACAAAACTAAATGCTTCCAAGCAACCAAATAAATGTTAACGGTGTTAAAATAAACTGGGTTTTGCTTAGACCAAAAACTTATGTACAGAGAACTTATTGAAAAAACGTAAATGTAATTCAAATACAAAAAAATCTATCTATCTATCTTTTAATTTACATATCTCTGTCATTTTTTGTTTGATGGTTTGTTACAATTTCTTACATTTGTTATTGTTATTTGTAAAAAATTAGTGGACGAAAGTACACAAGTTTGTCGATAAAACAAAAATTAAACGTTTCAAAAGAATCACAAGAAAAAGTAAAACCAAGTTTTGCTGAAACTACAAATGTTCTGTATGCACCTTGAACAGATTGATTCACGATGTTGAACAAATCAAGAAACTTTTCACAATCACGCAAACGTGAACGAATCTTTTCGTTTTAAAAAAGTTGAGGATGCTCTTTTAACTTGGTTCAATCAAATGAGATCAAAAGGTGAGGCCGATTCTTGCAACATTGTGATGGAGAAGGCAAAACAATTTGTGGTGATGTTAGATGAGGACTTTTCTCCAAGTGCAGGTAAGAACTTCTCTCTCTCATATGTTAAATTATTAGGTTTTAAGTTTATGTTTTGAAAGGTTGGCTATGGCAATGGCAGCAGCAAAATGGAATAGTTTTAAAACGAATGCAAGGTGAAATGTCATCTGCAGATTTTGAAGGTTCTGAAGTTTGATTCCTACTTTAGTACAAAATTGTGCTGCCTGTGATATTTTCAATGCAGATGAAGCCGGTCCTTTTTATAAAGCTTTGCCAACGTCAACTTTAACACAAAGTGGAAACTACGTTTATGGTTTTGAATCATCAAAATATCTTCTTACTCTGCCTTTCATTTGCAATGGGTGACTACAAAAGAATAACTGTCATTGGAAAGACCAAACAACCAAGATGTTTTAAAAATATATTTGTGCGCTTGGAATATTATTCTAATAGAAAGCCTGGATGACACAAGATATTTGGTCAAAAATTCTGTTTTCACTCGATGAAGAAATGATTAAGAAATTAGACAATTAAAAAATATAAACAATCAATTCATACCTCTGAATGCAACTTCAATCATTCAGCCTCTTGATCAAAGAATTATAAATTGCCTTAAGGCGTACTATCGCCAAAATATTATAAAAAATAAAATGCACGACTGGGTCGCACGAACTTGCTCCTGTATGCAAAGAGTCTGTTTAAAAGAGTACTTATATGAGATTTAAAATTATACCTGTAAAATAAGTTTGGCTTCAAAGATATAAATGCCATTTGAATTGTCAAAAAAACCGCACGATCTTTGTATATGAAAACCATAGTACTCTCATGAGCAGAAACTTTTAGGGCGACCAGATGCCGAGTCGTTGGCGTGGCGTTAGTATCGAAAGTGGAGAAATTCAGCGGGAGCGAGAGAACAATATTATTCCCATTCCAATAAGCAGCAGAATAAGGGAGATAATTAATTTTCCACCCAAAAAGTCAACACAATTTCCTTCATTTTATTATAGTCTATCCTCGTATATGTTTTCACATAAAGAGCTTTCATATGAAGGTTGATGAATTTGTTTTTGTTTTATTTATATCAATGCACTTTATATAACAAACAAAATGGCTTATTATTGTATATAATAAGGGGATGAAACAAACTTTTGCATGCTTAAGTCAGCTGTTTAGGATCTTTTACCGATATTTGTTTTTATTTACATTCAAAAGCCTTGTTTTACTTGTGTACGATCTTTGTATATGAAAATGGTTTCTATTACCTATAAAGCTACAATGCGATTCATATAGATTCAACTTGTTCCTTAAAAGCTTTTTTCCTTTAGATAGCTTTATTGTAATTTCATATTAGAAGAACTAGGATGGAAAATAAATAAGATAAGAAAGAGGCAGACCATGAATATTTAAATTGTAAGGCGATCGCCTATTGGTTGTGTAGTTAGGTAGCAGGTAGATGTCTAAAACGACCATAGAATAGTTCACTTGGCGTGCTAAGCTTTATGCAGATAGATAGATATGGACATGTTTATGATAATAATGAAGGAATGTTATTGGTGGCTAGAAGGTACATACTACATTCCTTCTTAAGTTTTCAGCGCAAACATGGAGTTATAACGTTCAGTCTATTTTTTTCACTAAAGTTTTAAAAAACAAGCATACGAACAAGTACAAGAAATTGCTGTTCATGTGTTGTTTACAGTCAGGCTCTTGTGCGTTTTGGATTTTAGTTAAGAAGTGACACGTAAGCAGCAGTTGTAGAAGTTGTACGTAATACCTTTATAAATAGGTACAATGTGTATGCGTTGAAAAAGTGATTCTAATAGAAAATACATATACTCTCTCTGGCCAGTTTTTTTAACTTGTAGGTACTAAGTATTTATTTTTTTATATAGGCGAAGGCCAGTTAATCATGTGTGAAACAACCTTATTCGTAAAGAATAATATTTTAAAATCATTATAGGTATACAAAGTTACCAAGATAATACTTCTTGATAGACTCTTTAAAATAGATTGTTGATTAAATATATCATATAAATGTGTACCAAATGCATTAATTTGGATGAAAGTAGGAATGTAATTACAATTTTGTCAAAATAATGCGCTCTTTCGGGCTCATGCACACTAAAAATAATTAAAAAATAATATTTTAAGATTCAAAATTTCACCTGAAAAATAAGTTTTTCTTCAAAAATTTAAATGCCATTTTATAAATAAAAAAACCGTTGATTTTTTAAATTTTTATTTTGAAAATCGTTAGAGCGGTTTTTTTTTAAATTAATTTTTTATATATAAAATTTTCCAATTTTGTTCTAAAAATATTTTAGGTATGCAGTTGTTTAGATATTAAAAATATACGCTACACATTTGAATTTCGTAAAAAAATGTTGACCTATTTTTGAGATATCGAATTTTGAAAAAATAAAGTTCAATATTTTTTTAAAAATCCAAACAATATAAAATTGCAATTTTGATAATTAAATATTATTAAAGCAATATAAGAGATTATTCAGAAAAAAAATTATTGAAATCGGTTGATAAGTTGCTGAGAAAATTAAAAAACAAAATAACGGTTCTATGGGTGGTACCTTTCCTGAGCAATACAAAAATTTGTTTTTCTAATTGAAAGAAGCGAAGTTAAAAAATAAAATTTTAGAGAAAATTTAAAGAAAATCTATCGGTTTGTTTTTGAGAAAATTTGAATTTTCGTTTTTTGACCAACAAAATTGTATGATGGCCACTGTTAGTTTTGATCTTAAAAAAAAAATGAAAAAAACGCCTAACGCGAATTTTCTCAAAACCTTAACTTCCAAGTTTGAACTCAATCGACCCAATGGTTTAGGCTGTAGGAGCGTGGACAGACAGACAAAATCGACCGGACGGAATCGCGGGACCCACTTTTTTCGACTTCTCTACCATCGTAATATCATGTTTGATTAAAATCTCGAATTCGAAATTTTGCACGAATGCAAAACTTGCCATATAGTTCCTATATGTCGCAAGTAAAAATTGCATCTTTCGAGGCAGGGAAAACTATTGAAGAGTTTTCAAAATCATTTACACTCTGTTTTAAAGGATACAAAAAATTTTCAAATGCGATTTTTACTTTTAAGTTCCTTAAATATGTTGAGGCGATATTTTGTTATTGTTTTTTTTTTTTCATTTTAAATAATCTATAGTTATTTTATGTATGTATAATTTTTGTATAGGTTTCGTTTTTTCTATGCAATAAAATGATTAACTGATAAGGACTGCTCTTACTTGTATGATGCATGTGTTGATATTTTATCCTTTCATTGACCGTATTGTGCAATTAAACCGGTTTCGCTTAATTGAACATATCAGTCAATTAACCGAAATTATAATTATTGATCTACCCGGATAATTGTTCGAACATTTTGGCAAAACAGCCGGTGCAATTAACCGGGGAATACGGTTTATCTGAGTCTAAAATGCAAACCTTCTTAACAAACCCTCGTTTGAATCCTTCTGAAACATAACAATTCAGATGTAATAGTAGCTTACAAAGTTCATTGACAATAGAAAGTATAATTTTCATCTATTCTATAAAAGTTCAATTAAAAATCACTGCATAACTACTTGTGAGTCTTTATGTGATGCCCTAATTATCATCAAACGAAGTAGAATGCAGAGCTAAAAATAGAACACTATCAAGTTCTGTCTGAATTTCTTATAAGAGTTTATCCGATAATAAAATATATAAATTAATGCATGTAAATATTATATCGTTCTCATTAATCGTATGAAATTATGGTACTAATGCATCGTTGCACACGCATGAATTTAAATTGAATTCACACAAAAAACATTCGTTCTTATCTTTTAAATGAAACGCACAGCACCAACAGCAGGCGGTATTTATTAAGCGCCACCTACATAACTATTCACACGCACCATATAACCTTGAGAGCCCTTCGAAAATTGTTGTTTTGTATATTACGAGTATCAGACAAAAGAATTCTCACACACCAACCATTCGATAATATGTTACTCCTGAGTCCTGAACGTATGTACAAAAATGGCATAAGGCAGGATAACAGCGACGAACGACGACGCACGGTGGCAGTGGTAAGGATGCTTGAAAATACTGAACAAACTCCAATCAAACGCATAGCAGTTCACATTAGCAATTTGTGCTGATATGCGTGCATTTGACGTATTTAATTAGCCCTGCAAGTAAATGAATTTTGCTAAAACTTATCTTTTTTTGTATTCCCATATGATATGGAACATTGTTTGCCAGACTGACAGTACAAAATACACACATTCCGTTATATTCCTTTACCGCGTCGGTCGGCGGCGATGGAGGTAGCGGAGGAGGAAATCGTGATCGAAATTAGTTTTAGCCTCAATGAGATCCATAAATCAAGATGGTAAGCCTCCAAGGGACATAGGTAGTTTTTTCTTTTTGATATTGTCTGGGAAAGAGAAAGTATAAGAAGTTTTATTTTTATTAAATCCTAAGATTCTCGCAAACCTATCTCTAAACATATTTGTGTTAAAATCCATCGAAAAACTTTGGTTTAACCCATAGCCTTGAACTTGATGGGTCAACAATGCTTTGGATGATAATATGATACACGAACATAGATTGAAGTGATTTTTCTACTCTAGCTCTGTGGCGTATACGTAACTTTTTTATGTGTGTTTTATTTTATCGACGTAGTTGGTCTGTATTTCTAATCGACATCCGTGATGTGAATTTGAATTTAATCGTTTGTTGGATTTTAGTTTGTTTTTGAAAACAATCAAAATTAACTGAGGAAGACCACACACCGAGAGTTTAATAGATTTTCTACAGAACTTTTACTGGACAAGTGTGTGTATATATAAGAAATCGCTGAATGTTGATAAATAAAAGTTATGGCGGAAAATAATTGTTGTTAGCTAAGAATTATTTAATAATTGTTTTCTCAAGCCCCATGTGTTTAGTTTTATGCTTTGATATTTAAACGAAACTGTATTTCGTAACGCTATCGACTTGAAGTACATTTTATATTATAAAGGGTGATTTTTTAAAAGCTATAAGAAAGTTTTTCAAAAAAAACACATACAATTAAAAAAAATGTATAAAATGTTTATTTGAATCGATAGTACGGTCATATAATTGAATTGTTTGAAGATTATATCCTGCAAATGTTGACCTTGACTGCACCTCAAATGGCCCATTCGCTTAGTCAATTTTTGGGATACTCGGCCGATATATCAAGAATAAATGCTTCAATATTGTCTTCCAATGCGTCAATTGAAGAGGGCTTGTCTGCATGGACATGAGCTTTAACATAGCCCTACAAAAAATAGTCTAAAGGCGTTGAATCGCACGATCTAGGTGGCTAATTGACCGGTCCCGAACGTGAAATAAAATGTTTACCGAACTCGCCTCCCAAATAATTCCATTGTTGAGCGTGCTGAGTGGCATGTGGCACCATCTCGTTGAAAAAACATGTTTTTCAAGTCAAGCTTTTGCATTTTGGGCAAAAAAAAGTTGGATATCATTTTACTGTAGTGCTCACCATTTACATTTACGTTACAATTTGCATAATCTTTGAAGAATTTTGGTTTAATGATACCACCAACCCATAAACCGCACCAAACTGTGACTTTTTCTAGATGCATTGGTAGCTCTTGCAATGCTTTTGACTGATATTCACTCCAAAATCGACAATTCTTATTATTTACGTACGCACTGAGACAAAAATGAGCTCCGTCGCTAAACACAATAAAATGCAAGAAGCGCGCGTTGAACCTTCTTAACAGAGTCCGCGTTTTGATATTAAAATTCAATTATTTGCAAGCGTTGTTCGTTTGTAAGACGATTCATATTTAAATTATAGACCAAACTGAGTATGTTTTGACAGTGAAACAAAACACAAAACAAGCTTCAGCTGTTTAAAGCTAAAAGAAAATAGCTACAAAATCACACTTTTTATTTGTATTGATACCAAACAAGTACATTTTTGGAGAAACAAAATCCAATTAAAGTTTTTTATAAATCAAAAAATTTGAAAAAAATATCTGTCGCATCGAATATTTTACAAACAAAAAATGGTTTTATCTCCAAACTAATTTCGTTTAACGAAAAATAACGTTTAAATTAAATAATTTTTAAATAAAAAAAAAATCAAATTGACATTTTTTTTATAAAAAATACTAAAAGTTCGTAAAAATTGATTTTCGACTCAAATATCTTTTCAAAAATTTAAGATTATGGCTTAAAACTAATTTCGTCTTAAAAAAAGATCGTGCAATATTTTTTCAGTTAAAAAAAGAATTTGATTTTCAACAAGTTTTTTTATACACATTCGAAATCTTTTTTGATATTTCTGAACTCTAAAATAAATCGTTCCTCTTTTCCCCAATGTATGGAATACAATGAAATTACATCCAATGATATTCAGTCCTTATGTGACCTATTTGCTCGATTCTTTGAAACCTCTTATAATTGTGATATTTTAAAAAATATTAGTAGCTTGTATTCTGATATAACTCCTTTGATTGATTTTAAAGTACAGAGTTTTTCAGAACAAGATGTTTTGGATAGCTTAAAAGAAATTGATGTGTCAAAAAAATCTGGCTTTGATATGATTCCTCTTATTCTTGTGTCAAAATGTTCGTATTCACTTTGTAGTGCTTTGACATTTATTTTTAATAAATCTTTACAAACTGGTGTTTTTCTTAATGAATGGAAAATATCACCCAAAGACTTTATTTTGCTGTCAAGAATTTCTTGTCTCGAAAACAACATGGGTTTGAAAAGGCTAGATCAACGTGCACTAATTTTAGTCTGTTTGCAAATTATTGTTATAATCAGGTTGAAAAGGGTAGACAAGTTGATATCCTGTATACTGTTTTGTTAAAGCCTTTGACCGCGTGCATCTTGGTCTTCTCCTACAAAAGCTTAAGATGGTAGGATTGAATGCTTCATTTTTGAAGTGTTAAGATTCATGACTTACTGATAGAAAACAAGCTATTAAAATAGATGATTGTGTTTCGAATTTGATAAACGTGGTGTCGGATTTTCCACAAGGCAGTCATTTGGGTCCACTTCTCTTTATAATCTTTATAAATGATTCTGTTTTTAAATTTTGTAACTTCACTTGAAGATTGGTTATTAATACAGCTGGATATTAACAATTTTCTAAATTGGTGCAACTACAATGATCTTCAGCTGCATTACTTGAAGTGTACAATTTTTAGTGTATCTAAGTCTTCATCCCTTATTGACTTTGAATATAAATTCTACGATGTTAGTCATCTAAGGGTAATTGAAGTAAATGATATTGGGGTGATTTTTGATTCAAAGATTGACTTAGATCTCATGTTGATTACATTGTATCTAGAGGTAATTCACTTTTAGGTTCCTTGAAGCGGAACTCCAAAGATTTCAAGGATCCCTATAGTTTGAAGACTTTATTTATGTCTATTGTTCTTCCTGTTTTAGAATATTGTTGTATTGTCTGGTCCCCTTTTTATGAAAATAATATTTTGAGAATAGATAGAGTTCAGGAAAGATTCACTCGTTATGCTCTTCGAAAACTTAACTGGGTTGGGCCTATACCAGATTATAAATCAAGGCGATTTGTCTTGCTTAAAAGTTTGTCGATATGTACTCGTATCAATTCTTACCAAATTTGCGTACTATTTTTTGTAGATTTTATTTTTTATGAAAAAACGGACTGTTGGATTTTTATATAAAAATTACTGAACATCTAAAACAATATTTTCTGTGAAATAAAATAAGTTTGAAGTCAATATTTTTAATTTTTGAAAAGCTATTTGATTCGAAAGTAAATTTTTAATTTTTAGTTTTAGTATTGTTTTTTTTTAGAGTTTAATTTTTTATTAAAAAAAAACTGTCAATTCGATTTTTTTCAAAATTTGTGCTTATGTTAAAAACAATATTTCTCATAACATAAAATTAGTTTAAAGCCAATATTTCAAATTTTTGAAAATATATTTAAGTCGAAAATCAATTTTCACCAACTTTTGTTACATTTTTTTTAAGTTTTTATTTTTTTGTACAAAACCTATCAATTCATTTTTTTTTTCAAAATTTTACTGAATGTTAACAACAATTATTTTTGATTATATAAGTAAAAATCCAACAGTCCTTTATTCATAAAAAAATAAAATCTACAAAATAGAACTTAAATTTGGTAAATTTGATGTTCGGATATCATTTGAACAATAGAAAATATTGAATTGAAGTTAATTTTATCTATCCAATTTGTATTTGTTCATATAAGAAACAAAAATTAATATTGGTAAAAATGTGTTTCCGACTAAAAATCTCGTTAACAAATATAGATTTTGAAATCAGACTATTTCATTATATGCAAAATATTGTTGGTAATTTTTAAATTTTTAAGAATAATTCAACGGACAACTTTAAAACAAAACACAAAAAAAAGCATGAAATACGTGTTTTTTCAAATTTTAAAAATAAGTATCTCAAAATTCTAAAGTCGGAACCAAATCAAGGCCAACAAAACCCATTGGAAAAGTGTAATTTTATTGCCAGTAAGAAAACCTTGTGGAACCAAATGTTATCGTCCCATTTTTACATAAACCTCTGTTTAATGGCAGATAATTTCTCTTTGTAAAAATCAACATCCAAACTTTGTTGTTTGATATTCGATGATTTGTCATATTATGAAATGAATTTCGGTAAGTAAAGACAGCTTTGGAACTGCATTATTCTCTTAAAAACCATAAACTCTGTGCAAGTTTTCAAAACATTAAGTCTTTTAGATGCATGCGTGGATGTGTATGTACTTTTTATAGTGCTTAACTCAACTTATATTTAATGCGATTTGGAAATTATTCAAGTTTTGAACTATTCAGATTCAGAACTAGTGTACTGAAACTCTATGTAAAACATATTTTTTAATTTTTTTATTTTAAACAGGAAAACATTCGCTTTCGAAGAATTGGTTTAGTCATATGGAAACACATATTTGGTATTCATTTCTACAAACTATATTTAACATCCGTTGATAATATTAACGGTACATTTCCTCTCTAAATCATTAAATAACCATTATATGAAATGTGTACATTACAAAAACATACATACATGTACCTGTAGGTAGATAAATGTGAATAAAATATGTGATCTTAATGCAAATAGATTTGCAGAAGCATTCTTGAGTTTTTCGAGCGAACTATATGAATATTCTAGGATATGAAGTAGTTGTGCTTAAATAAACATTATAATGTACTTATGGATACTCTTTTGTATACTTTATAAAAATGTATACATAATTTAATGACACGCTTTCATATTCAATATGTGCAAGAATATTGACTACACAAAATATTCCAAATGATATGTAAAATATATTTTAGGGACAATATTTTAAGGATCTTTTATTTTAAAGTGAGTTAATGTTCGTTTGGAATTTTATCTTTTGGATCATTAGCTTTTTTAAAAGGACTGTAAAGGGTTCTTAACTGGTTGCACTTATATCCGAAGGGTTTGGATGGCATGTGCCTATAAGTGTAAAACGAAAATTCAATCAAGCTGACTGAAAATCAAAAATAACTTATATACAAAGGGTGCTGTATTAGATTTTTAGTTTTCAATAAGAAATAAAGAATTGAGCTCAATTAAAAGAAAAGGGTTTGCCATTATTTTTTAAAGTAGCTGGCTCGAAACAATTCCAGCCGAAAGTCCTAATGTTCAACTCCTTTTTTAATGTTTGGAGCCATATGTCACCAATAAAGTGTCCATCTGCGCTTATCTGCGTAGACGAGCAATTTCACGTTACTCCGCAAATAATAGCCTAGCAGTGTTTAGTCGTAAGGTCTTGCAAAGTCACACTGCAGCCAAAACAGCTCTTATGAATAAA
Source organism: Eupeodes corollae (assembly GCF_945859685.1). Lineage (NCBI taxonomy): Eukaryota > Metazoa > Arthropoda > Insecta > Diptera > Syrphidae > Eupeodes > Eupeodes corollae. Next base: position 25,089,585 of record NC_079148.1, on the reverse strand, counting down.
CCAGAGTCTAAAATAAACAAATTAAGTGGCGCAACATTTTTTGAGAACTAGGGCTTTGACTTACAACTCTCAACCATTCCTGTGTGCGAGTTTTCAGGGATGGAGGGGATCTACAGTTTTAAGCTAAATCCGAACGGCTAATTTGAGAAAGTACTTTTCATGACAAGAATTACTCTTGGATGATTTGTCAACTCCACGCACGAGGTTAGTATTCATGAAAAAGCTTTAGATGGCACATGTAAGAATTAAGTATATGACCTTTTGCAGGATAGTCCCACTCAATAATTTAATTTATTTTATAAAAAAAACACGGATAATTTCTTGACATATTTTAAATTTCTAAAACTCAGTTTATTCAAAACTTACAACTCGATTAAGTTCTCATTTTTTCATTAAGTTTTCAAGTGTTAGAACTGTGATTAAGATCTCAGTTTTAGATAGAACTTCGATTTAGTAGACCCTCAAATTTGGGTGTAAACGAAATTAGAACCTGGTTAAGAAATATTTGGACATCTTTATGTTTCATTTAAATTAATACCACCAGAAATTTAAATATGCAATGATAATATATAAGTAGAAAATGTATTTATTGAATTCGAAGAGACCAGCTTCCAAGAGTTTTCAGATGCAAAATATGATTTTTGACAAAGACATTATCCGAAGACAAATTATTTGCGGTAATGATGAACATAAACCTTAAGACTGCCCAAGAGAACATACAATCTATGAGCAAATCTTAAAAGGTCGTTATGTTAACAAAAATTAGAACTATGTATATTTCATTTGGCAGTATTTTATATTGAAAATGATTGACATTTTATCGGAGAGTATAATACGCGTTACTCACTCAACACTCCAAGACAATATCGCCACCGGCACCTTTTAACCCCCGCCCAGCCAAGTTGATCAAACAGATATTAAGTCGATATTCGTTTGATCTCAGCGCTTGTGTTGTTTACAGCGGAGTCTAGGTAGATGAAGTCCTTGTCCACCTCAAAGTTACGTCTCTCGATAGTGACGTTTTGACCAAAACGTCGGTGTTGTATGTCCTTTTTTGACGACATAATGTACTTTGTTTTGCCCTCATTAAACGTTAAACCCATTTTTGTCGCCTCTGCCTCAATACTCACAAAAGCCCCATTTACATCACGCTGAGTTCTTCCGATTATGTCAATATCATCAGTATATGCTAGTAATTGGACATCCTTTTGAAAGATAGTGCATCTAGTGCTGACGTGTGAGCTCTGCACTATTCTTTCAAGTAAGATGTTAAAAAAAATCTCATGACAGTGCATCACCTTGTCTAAAACCTTTTTTGACATCGAAAGGTTGTGTTAAATTGTGTCCAACCTTTATGGAGCAGCGTAAGTTATCCATGGTCATCCTGCACAAACGGACGAGTTTGACAGGGATGCCAAAACTAAACATGGCTCTATGGCTTTGAATTCTGTATATCTATATATCCTTGCTAGTTCTTGAGATATTAAGGACGAGGAAATGTATTCCGAACGTACGTACACACAAAGCACACACATCTGTCGAAAAACTAATAATATAGATTCTAAAGACCTTACCTTCAAACATCGAGAAATGTTAAAACTTTTAATTCGAAAAATTTTAAAATATAAAAATATAAAATTTGTCATCAGCGTCAGAAACCAAATCCTTGATCTCTTACAGTCTTATTTAAAAACGTTGTATAGAGCCTACATAAAGTTATGTTATCTCTATAATGCCTCTAAACGCAAAAATGCTATTTATAAAACTTATACAAGGTTGCATAGTCCCATAATAAGCTAAACGCGTTTTGAGGTTGAATAGAGCCTACATAAGGAAATTATTGTTATTATTATTTCGTAAATGTCATTTTGATTTCTCTCCTCTCTTTTTGAAATTAAAATAAAAACAATAATGCCTCTCGAGTTTAGCTCGTGAGCAGAGATGAGTATTTACTTCATAAGTAGCAGATCTACTTCATTAATTTATTAGTATGTATCTGCTACGTAGCAACTTATTTCTGCTTCGTTTTAAAATTTTGTCTAACGCACAAAATTTCATTTAAGATGTGTTGAAATGATTCATTGTGCCTGTCATTCGCTGCATTTATGTGCATCAGCGGCAATAAAGAAAATTGAATTTCAAATTGAGACATACTTACAAGATGTTTATTTTTATTTTTCTCACAGTTCTAAACGCCAAACTGAATTTTGTGAATTTCAAGAAGCATTTAACCTTCAAATACATACTATTTTACGTCTAAGTAAGACTAGGTGGTGTATTTTGTGTTTTTTTCATTATCTGCTACATATTTTACAAATCTACTTCGTTTTTTTGGCAAAATGTTTCACTTCTTTTGCTTAGCATTCTCATCCCTGCTCGTGAGCCGAAGAAACGAAGAATCTAAAAAAAATATAGATTTTCGAAAGAGAATATCATACAAATAATTGGAATTATTTTGTTATATTTTAGTTGCTATGACAACTACCAGATTTTATAGTACTTTTGGCACTTTTTTTGATATAAGCATTGTATAACTAAAATTTATAGCAGATTTTTTTATAAATAGGAATTTTGGCAACGTTACATAGAGCCTACATAAATCCTTATTCACTGTATAACTATTCATCTGTTTAGCGAATTCTATTAAATAAGACTGTTAATGTTCAAAGTTTATTAAAATTTATGCTGACTCAAATAAAAACTCAAAAGTAGTAGTCGAAACTAATAGGACCTTACGAAAGCTGTAATATTTTAAACTGTAGAAGACCAAAAACGTGTGCTTTGCAAAATCACTATACAATTTATTATTATTAACAATATATCGTCGCCGTTGTATTAAAACTCCCTTAGTCCATTTTTTGAGTTTTGAGATATTTGCATTTAAAGTTTAAAATCAATATGCGAATTAATAGATTTTGGCAGTTTTAATTCTTTATATTTTTAATATGGTCTATCGTAGAGCTTAGCATATTTTGGAAAATATAAATATTGGTATTTGCATGAACTTGGTGTATTCATTTAATTTTTTCGGGAAATGGAAATGGAGGGAGCTTTCAAAGAACGACGACTATATTGTCTTTTGCTTAAGGCTTTTAAACAACGAACGGTTTTTTAATACACTTTAAGATCTATGCTTTAAAAACCAGATAAATATACATTTAAGGCGATATTGGTTTGTGAGTTAGAAAAAAATCCTGACTTTGTCGACATTGTAGTTTTATCTTCGTCAGCCAGCCTAACAATAGTATATGTATCTATTATAATAAAACAACAGAACTTAGAACGGTTCGACTTTTTTATCACTGTAAACTTATGTATACGTAATCCAGTTACTCAGATTATTCGTCTGGTATATTTTTTTAAGTACAAAATATGGCTTATGAGATCTTAAGACATTTTGAAGATTATAATTTGTATGATGATACTGCCAAAAAGTTGATATCAAGGCACGAAAAAAAAAATTCAAATAATAATCTCAAAAAGTTTAAGTGCTATTTTCTGTCTTAAAATTTAACCATTTTCGTAGACACCTATAAAAAGCCGTCATGTCAATTTCTTTCTTTAATCTCTTATTATCAACTTAGTTCGTTATCTCTCTCAAAGCAGTCACAAAAATTATCAACATTACTCCAAATTTAAATTCCTATAAGTTCAATTTTACAAAATCCAAAGTTTTCTCTATTACCAAACACACTAATCCCACATCTGTAAGAATTAATTCTTCTCCCTACTTAAAGAAACCGAAATACCTGCTTAAAAAAAAACACAAAAACTTTAAGAGCATATCGTCAAGAAAAACGCTATAAAGCTGAGGCAAGCAATCTCACGTAATATATGGTATAACTATAACTACCCTATCCCTGAGATGTTCTTCTTCTTTATCTGCCCCTATTTTGTGTAACTACCTACTGAAAATAAAGTTACCTTTAAATTTGAAACGTTTAAAGGATCTGGCACGCAAAACATTACTTTCGTGCCAATTTTGAATTTAATGGATACAATGGTAATGAATTGAATCCTTTCATGAATGAGAAAAATCCTTACAGTTTTTCTTTATTTCCATCTTGTGGCTTAGTTGTGTGGGGGTTGTGACCCTTTGGCACTATTGTGGAGTGTGACAAAAAAAAAAACACACAAACAAAAACAAAAAAAAAAAACAGTGAAATAAATTCTTTGATTTAAATTATGTTGTTGTTGTATCATGCAAATTGTGGTGGGTGGGTATCCCACCTTCTTGCCCCAATTCAGTTAAATTATTCAACAAAATGAGAAAAGAAAGTTTCTGTCTTAAAAAATGCTTTGCTTTTTTTCATCTGGCGTGCAGAGAGTTTCAAATACAATTCCTCTTCTGTTGGAAAGAAGTCCCTTTTCTTAAGGATGACGAAGATGATGGAAATTGTTGTTATTGTCTTTGTCAGTGCCAATATGAAAGGTCACAAATTTAAAAAAGAGTGTAATTTTCAAGAATTGTTTTTGTTCTTTTTGTTTTTATTGTAATTCACCAACGTTCAGAGCCCAAAGGCTTGATGTTTCTTGGCTCAATTTTCGCAGATGGTAAACAAGATTATGAAATTTAAAACAAATGTGGTACTTAAGAAGGTCGTCAACACTTACAAAATCCTTATATTGTTATTTGGAGGTTTTTGTTACGTTTTAATTTATTTTTTCTTTAAAAGATTTAGAATTGAAATAAGTGTCAGATTGCTTTTTTAATAGCATTTAATCCTTATATGATTTTCCCACTAAATTATTTTACGTGCATAAGTATACAACATATATTTAGTGGAGTTCGAAAATGTTGAATGGAAAATATTAAAAGAATAAGTAAGCACATCGTAACCAAATAGAAGTTTTTAACTTGCAAAATTAGGTACATATATATGTAAATTTGTTTTGTTTTCATTTGTTTATTTAAAAGCTTTAAATTTGTTTTATCATATTTATAAAACTGAAAATTTTGTCCTTTCTCAAATGTTTAAGGTCTGTAGAAGTTTAAAAAAATATTAATAGCAACTTTCTGTGTTAGATACGAAAAAAAAATAAAGTGAATATTATTCTTAAGTCGAAAACAAATTTGTATCACTGTTTGGTTATTTTAGTAAGTTATGGTTGATTACAAAATTAAATAAAAGCTAACAACAATATTTTTAGTTAACTCAAAGTTTTCATGTTTTATAAGAAAAACTTCCAATTTGATTTTTTTGGAACATAATCTGACGTTAACAAGAATATTTTGCATACAATGAAATAATTTTGAAGGCAATACCTTTATTTATTGTCGAGATATTCGTGTCGAAAATTGTTTTTTTTTATCAATTTTGCGGAGCTTTTTTTGTAGATTTGTATTTTGTAAAAAAGCCGTCAGTTGCATTTTTTTCTAATTATTTTACCAGATGTTAAAATCAATTATTGTATAAGATACAATCAGTTTGAAGGTTAGGATTTTGGGTTTTAATCTTTAAATAATTTAACTTGTGACTTACAAAACTCTATGGCAAGTATTGGCTTGACTTTACTTGAGGTAACGTTACAGTCCGGTCCGTCCTAGACCTCAACCAACATGCGTCCCTAGCCAGCTCGGTCTCAAGCAAGTTGTTTTCAGTTTCGCCCCAAGTTAGTTAAGGTCTTCCTCTAATACGCTGCAACTCAGGATTGTATTTGAGGACCTTCCGCCTGGAGAGTTGATATTCATTCGATCTACATGACCCAGCAATCCAAATCTTTGGACTTTTATTCTTTTAACCAAGTCAGTAACGCTGTACAGCTCGTTAAGTTCATCGCTGTATCTTCTACTCCACTCTCCATCTATGCAAACAAGACTGAAAATCACCCGAAGAATTTTTGTCTCGAAGCATCCTAAGACCCTATTATCTTTCTTTGAAAGGGTCCAGACCTCAGCGACATAAATTAGAACCGGAATGATGAGTGCCTTAAAGGTGGTGATTTTAGATGCTCGAAAGCACTTTACTGCTTAATTGCCTTCTAAGTCCAAAGAACGAGCGATTTGCAATAGTTATTCTTCTTTCGATTTCAGCGCTGGTGTCTATGTCTAAATTTATAGCGGTGTTAAGGTAAACAAAGTCCTAAAGTACCTCAAAGTTATAGCTGTGCATGGTCACATTTTGTCCCAGACTTTGTTCTTCAATGTCCTTTTTTGATGACAGCATATACTTGGTTTTGCCCTTATTGACCACTAGTCCCGTCTTCTCCGCTTCCGTAGCGTCTCAATACTCAAAAACGCACCACGGACATGACACTGATCTTCCAATTTTGTCAATATAATGGGCGTATCCGAGTAATTGAAGGGACAATTGGAAGATTATGTCTCTAGTGTTGGTGGTTGAGTTTTGCACAATTCTTTTTAGAACGATATGTTGAAGAAGTCGCATGACTTGTCTAAAACCTTTTCAACCTTGTTAGAGCAGCGAGTATTCTCCATCGTCTATCTGCACAAACGGAAAACTTTGACAGGGATGCTGAAACTAGACATTGCTCTGTAGAGCTCTTCCCTATTAATGCTGTTATACGTAGCTTTAAATCGATAAAGAGCTGGTGGGTATCGATTTGAAGTTCCTGGGTTTTTTCCCAATTAGTACATTCGTAAAAACTTTTTAACTCGAAATTTCAATATAAGATGACTTTAAGATGGCCCAAAAGTCGGAAAAGTGGGTCCCCTCGCCCGACAGCCCAATTCATTGGGTCGATTGAGTTCAAACTTGGAAATTAAGGTTTTAGAGCCTATTTACGTTAGGAGTTTTTTCTGTGTTTTTTTATGACGATAAACAACAGGTTTCCTCATACAAATGTTTTGGTCAAAAATCAGAAATTCAAATTTTTTTTAAAAACGAATCAATATATTGGTATTAAATTTTCCTCAAAAAATTTCGTTCTTAACTTGGCTTTTTTAAGGGTTCCGCATAGAATCTTTGTTTTGGTTTTAAGTTTTCGATGAATGGATTTTAATAATTTTTTTTCTGTTTAATTTAACTTTTTTGACTCAATAATTCGATATCTTAAAAACGCTTTCGATTTTTTTTGCTGTTAAGAACATTTTAAGTAGAATTGGTACAGCGCTGCTGTAAGGCTTATTAAGTATATGTATTTAAAGGCTTACAGCTATTGAGAAACTTTTTATTTTATATAACACTAGCTGACCCGGCAGACTTCGTACTGCCTCAATCGATAAATAAAAGACCTAAACTTTTGTATAAATGAATTTCAAAACGAACAAAACGTATTGAATAGAAAAAATATTTTTTAATATAGCATACTTACTTAAAAAACAGAGTTATAAGGTTTAAATTTTTATTAACAGACACACACTGTTATGATACAGTTTTATGAGCGTTTAAAATCACTTGGTAAATTCGTTGGAATCATCGGTATTCGCGGGATCAAGGCATCCTCTCCTTTGTATTTTCCTTTTATGATTGTTGCCTCAATGACGTTATTCATCAGCTTTTTCACAGGCATAGTCGAGGTTGATGAATGTTACGCAGCATGATGACAATTGATCCTACTTTTAACTTCAAATTGTGAGATGGTAATCCAGGCATTTCCAGTGAATTTAAAAGCTCCGTAGGATAGTTTACTACGACATCCTGGTTCATAACGACTGATTTGAAGGACACCAACTGTCCTGGAAGAAAATTATGTATGGTCGCATGGTGCCAAAACTTAAGATTTATCAAACTTAAAAAAATAATGTGATACAGTTACAATTGAAGTTAGCTTAAATAAAGTTTCGCGAAGCCGACCAAATTAATTGTAAATCAATAATAGTTTATTACATTTTTTGTCGCGTTTGCGATTCACTTTTGTTAATTTTGGGGACGCGACATTAGATCCTCCAAAGCGCACTCGATGAGACGTTAGGAACACAATTAAATTGCTTAGACAATAGTGAGTGATTATAATTTAATATGAACTTTATTGAATTTTGTATGTGAAATAGAAAAGGGCTGTTTTTAGGGTTTTCTCGGAAATTATTCGATTTTTTCTCGCCTTTTACACCATCCCTCGACCTCCACGAACATTTCAAGACTAAGATAAGATAAATCTGTTCAGCCGAGCTGTTCCCGAGCTTTAGTGAGACTAACGAACAGCAATTAATTTTTATATATATACATAGATAGATAGAAAATTATTGATCTGAAATGTATTTCGAATTTTATTGAACAACTTTGTAGTATATATTTTCATGATTGTGCACATATATTTTTTTGGAAATTAAAATTTTATACAATCCTATACAAATCTGACCTAACAGAGTGATTTTGAAGTCAGATGAAAATAATCAAAATCATCAAATCTATTTGCAAAAATATTTCATGGAAATCAGCCAGGACAATTGTAATTCTAGAATGTTTTTTATGTTATTTTTCCCTTTCCCGGAATGCATTTATTATCTAGCGGCCTTGCAAAGTTTAATTAGCAATCAGTTATTTTTCAAATCCTAATTTTCAAACTGACAAACTCTTTTTAAATTATTATACAAATGTGTTCCAGATAAAAAACTTGCTATAAAGTTTGAAACCACACTGGAATAACATTTATATCATTTCAAAAACTACTTCCAGAATATTTTGTCTTTGTCTAAGCTTTTATTTCTGTTTGCAGAAAAAAAATGCAATTTGAGAATGGTTTTGAAATGTCACAAATTTTGTTTGTGGTTCATAAATAAACGGCGGCGTTGGCTTACATATCCTACTTTACAAAAAGACAAATTTTAATCAGCTTAAGTGTTTTAATTCGAAAATGCATTTGCATATTTGGTTTTCTCCATTTGTCATCTTCTTTAGTTTCAAATGTGCTTTCAATGTGTTAAAAAAGAGCTTATTTTGGATTTAAAACAATGCATTTACAAAGTTGACGTAGCTTACACACGGATTATTTTTTTTAATTCTATATACTAAATGAGGCATAAAAGAGTTAAAATGTTTCAATATGCTTTTAAACGTTAATGTTAGCAAACTATGAACATACCCTTGGGACATGCAAAAGTTTTAATTGAATTAATATCATAAATTTTATTCCAAAATTACATCAATTTACTATCAAACTAAACTCTTTGCTGTCCTTAAGTATTCTGATTACATTTGACAAAATGTAAGGAAAAAAAGTTAAAACCATTTAGTTAAGTTTTTAAGACAATAACTGTCAAATATTTAATAGCATCAATCTCAAAACAAGTTTGCCGTAGTAAAACATTTACAAAGATACATTTTTAATTGTTTATTCCTGAGAAAATTTATTGCAATGTACATTTTTGACTATGATGTGATGCGATGTCCAAAACCTACACACCTTAACTCTTTTTGCTCGTAAATATTAAGTTCAATATCTTGGAACTACTATTTATGAAGACATCTCTCCTTGCTTATGTACAATGAATAAGAAGAATGTACATACTTAAATTCCTTATATAGTAATTTTGTGTGATTAAAAACTTTGTGTCATTGTGACATTCACTGTCCTCTCTTATAAAAGTCCTTAATCGTTTCTTAGCCTTGACGTTTCATCTTAAGCATGTCGGAGTGGTGTCATGTCGTCTTATGATAGGTTAGGTAGATACTTGGAAAATGACATAAACACATTAATAACTTTTGGTCTATGTTATTTTTGTAAATATTTGTTGCTATATAAACTGTCCAAGGATAGCTCTGTCTGATATAATATGACAATAGAAGTATAAATTGAGTTAAATATTGAATAAATAATAATTTTCGGTTGTTCTTATAGGTGGAAAATTTAATCCTTCAGACAATAAATAGTTATGAACTAAGCTTACTGTCTGAATAAATATAAAAATTATTGCATGTCACTTAAGAACATCTAGACTGATTGAGATATTTTCTTTGTTAATGTTGACCAAATGTTAGAATAGGAAAAACAATTTCTTGTCTTTGCAGCCTTTTTATCGTGTCAATTTTGTTTATTTTTGATTTATGATATTTTTAAAACTTCTCATATAAAAAATCATCCTTCATTTTAAAAGGGCTGCAGAATCATGTACTCTCAGCTCTAAGATCCACAACTTGCATACAAAAAACTGAAAACAGGAAAACAGGACTTACCCAGCGAATGGGGGCGCTTAGCGTACTAATGGTTGCATGAATATTTTAGTCCTTCTAATGCAATAAGCAGAAATACTTTATAAATACTTACACAGGGTTTCATAATGAGACTTTTGTTTTTAATATTATAAAAAAGAGTATTTAAAAGATTGTCATTACATTAGAAATGCAAAACGATTTCACTGAAATGGAATCCACCGATACCGTTGCAGCACCATAGGAAGTTATTGTAATGGGTCCAATTGGTCGAATTGAAAATGTTGACATTTCTCGACGTTTCAGGGTCCCGTGTCTGTGCGTGCGTGTGTACGTATATTCTTACGTCCGTACGTTCGCAACGTTTTTTTCGTCGTCCAAACCTCAAGAACCAGAAGAAATATCGACTTCAAATAAATTTTGTTAAACAGAAAATAATGTAGAAAGATGCAGGGCTCTCAAGAAAATTGCGTGGGTGGTTTTTTTTTACCATAGCAGATTACAAAAAAAGGTGAGCATTTTGGATAACACTTCATATCTTACGAACCAAAAATGCTAGAGACTTGAATTAAATTTTATATAACATATTGTAACTTGATACCAAATAAGTAAATTTTTTGAAAAAAATCCAATAAACACTTTTTTATAAATCAAAAAAACTGAAAAAAATTGTGTCCTCAAAAATTTTACGAACACAAAATGATTTATCTCCAAAACAATTTTGTGCAACGAAAAATAACGTTTTTAACATCTGGTAAAATTTTGAGAAAAATCGAATTGATAGTTTTTTTTTATAAAATAAAAAACTAAAAAAACATTACTTAAATTTGGTAAAAATTGAATTTCGACTCAAATATCCTTTCAAAAATTTGAGGTTATTATTTTTCCAAACTAATTTTAACTTATAGGATATATTTTTTTACATTCTGAAAATTTTGAGAAAAATCGAATAGACGGCTTTTTTACAAAAAATAAAAACTTAAAAGAAAATGGAACAAAAATTGGTAAAAATTGATTTTCGACTCTAATATCTTTTCAAAACTTTGAGATTATGGCGTCCAACTAATTTTAACTTATAACAAATATTGTTGTTAACATTCACTAACATTTTGAGAAAAATCGAATGGACATTTTTCTTACAAACAATTAAAACCTTATAAATAAAAAACTAAAACTTGGTAAAAATTTACTTTCGACTCAAAAAGCTTTTCAAAAATTAAAAATATTGGAGTGCGTGAAGTTAGCCCCCCTTTTTTTGATTTTCCAATTTTTGAAAGTTGTTCCAGGTTGTTCCCGGTTTGTTCCGCATTGTTCCAAAGTTTTTTTGAAAAATACCCAAAAATGGGGGTTTTAGACCCCAAAAACTGTTTTTGACCTAGCCCCCCCTTTTTCGAAAATCGTTTTTTTGAAAATTGTTCCAGGTTGTTCTAGTTGTTCTGAACATTGTTCTAAATTTTTGGACCTCTATGATCAAAATTTTAAAAGTTATGGGCAAAATTTGAAAAAATTCTAGCCCCCCCTTTTTCGAAATTCCAACTTTTTTTATTTTTTTTAGATTCTAAAAAGTGTTCTAACCATTTTTCCAAAAAATGAGAGTCGTAAAATGTATATTTTAAGAGATATTGCCAAAAAATTTTTTTTTTCAAAAATGCAATATACATCTCCCAATTTTTTTGTTTTTTTTTTTTTTAAGCCTATATTTTAATAAAACGTGATTAAGCACATGCACAGCAACCAAAACTTGGCTTATAAACTATTATTTACGCTGATGATCGATCTTTCAAAAAAATGACTATTTTGTAAAAAATATTTTAGCCTCCCCTTTTCAAAAATTAAAAATTAAAAAAGTGTTCCAAGTCAAACCATACTTCTCCCAACTCGCATCCAAATTTCGTCCAAAACCATAAGCAAATAACGCTGAAGGCGCACAAAAAAGAAACAAATAATATTTACCCTCCCGAGTGCCCCCCCTCGAAAAATTTTAAAATTTTAAGCCAAAGCTGTATTCTTTCAGCAAAGAACAAAATGTTTTTAAGATTCCAACTCTATGAAGTTAAAAATTAATATGCCTACATTCAAAAAAACATCCCCAACCCCCCCCCCATTTACAAACACCCAAACTTAAACAATATTTTTATATCCCTAATCACTCACATCCAATTGTTCCAAAGTTTAATTCAAATATGTTCAAAAATAAAGATATTAAGTCCAAACAAAACTTAACAGTGTACTACACTGTTAAACATATTCTGGCCCCCCTTTTCCGAAATTCAAAATTCCAAAACTTGTTCCCAATTGTTCCGGGGCTCTTCTAAATTGTTCCAGAGATTCGTTTCTTAATATTGATTTTTAGTATGAAAAATTTACAAAAAATGCACCCCCGCCCCCCCTTTTCCAAAATCGAAAATCTAAAACTTGTTCCCTATCCAAAATCACTCAAATCAAATTGTTCCAAAGATTCATTCAAAAATATTCAAAAATGAATTCAATATTCATACTAAAAATCAATATTAAGAAACGAATCTCTGGAACAATTTAGAAGAGCCCCGGAACAATTGGGAACAAGTTTTGGAATTTTGAATTTCGGAAAAGGGGGGCCAGAACAAGGATAACATGATTTTTCGACTTAAAGTGTTTTTTTGGCTTCAACTCTTCATTTTTGAATATTTTTGAATGAATCTTTGGAACAATTTGATTTGAGTGATTTTGGATAGGGAACAAGTTTTAGATTTTCGATTTTGGAAAAGGGGGGGCGGGGGTGCATTTTTTGTAAATTTTTCATACTAAAAATCAATATTAAGAAACGAATCTCTGGAACAATTTAGAAGAGCCCCGGAACAATTGGGAACAAGTTTTGGAATTTTGAATTTCGGAAAAGGGGGGCCAGAACAAGGATAACATGATTTTTCGACTTAAAGTGTTTTTTTGGCTTCAACTCTTCATTTTTGAATATTTTTGAATGAATCTTTGGAACAATTTGATTTGAGTGATTTTGGATAGGGAACAAGTTTTAGATTTTCGATTTTGGAAAAGGGGGGGCGGGGGTGCATTTTTTGTAAATTTTTCATACTAAAAATCAATATTAAGAAACGAATCTCTGGAACAATTTAGAAGAGCCCCGGAACAATTGGGAACAAGTTTTGGAATTTTGAATTTCGGAAAAGGGGGGCCAGAATATGTTTAACAGTGTAGTACACTGTTAAGTTTTGTTTGGACTTAATATCTTTATTTTTGAACATATTTGAATTAAACTTTGGAACAATTGGATGTGAGTGATTAGGGATATAAAAATATTGTTTAAGTTTGGGTGTTTGTAAATGGGGGGGGGGTTGGGGATGTTTTTTTGAATGTAGGCATATTAATTTTTAACTTCATAGAGTTGGAATCTTAAAAACATTTTGTTCTTTGCTGAAAGAATACAGCTTTGGCTTAAAATTTTAAAATTTTTCGAGGGGGGGCACTCGGGAGGGTAAATATTATTTGTTTCTTTTTTGTGCGCCTTCAGCGTTATTTGCTTATGGTTTTGGACGAAATTTGGATGCGAGCTGGGAGAAGTATGGTTTGACTTGGAACACTTTTTTAATTTTTAATTTTTGAAAAGGGGAGGCTAAAATATTTTTTACAAAATAGTCATTTTTTTGAAAGATCGATCATCAGCGTAAATAATAGTTTATAAGCCAAGTTTTGGTTGCTGTGCATGTGCTTAATCACGTTTTATTAAAATATAGGCTTAAAAAAAAAAACAAAAAAATTGGGAGATGTATATTGCATTTTTGAAAAAAAAAATTTTTAGGCAATATCTCTTAAAATATACATTTTACGACTCTCATTTTTTGGAACAATGGTTAGAACACTTTTTAGAATCTAAAAAAAATAAAAAAGTTGGAATTTCGAAAAAGGGGGGGCTAGAATTTTTTCAAATTTTGCCCATAACTTTTAAAATTTTGATCATAGAGGTCCAAAAATTTAGAACAATGTTCAGAACAACTAGAACAACCTGGAACAATTTTCAAAAAAACGATTTTCGAAAAAGGGGGGGGCTAGGTCAAAAACAGTTTTTGGAGTCTAAAACCCCCATTTTTGGGTATTTTTCAAAAAAAAACTTTGGAACAATGCGGAACAAACCGGGAACAACCTGGAACAACTTTCAAAAATTGGAAAATCAAAAAAAGGGGGGCTAACTTCACGCACTCCAAATATTGACTTCAAACATTTTGTTATTTCACAGAAATAATTTTTTATTTATAAAAATCCAACAGTCCGTTCAAATTTAGTAAAAATTGATGTTCGGTTCTTGATATCTCTCAAATTAATTTCATTCATTAAATTTGTAAAAATTTAAAAAATGCTACTAAAATTAGTAAACATTTGTTTTTGACTAAAAATCTATCTAACAAAACTAGATTTTCAATTTAAACTTTCTCTTTGTATGAAAAATATTGTTGATAATTAAAAAAAAATTAAGAATAATTCAAATGACAACGTTTTTTAACCCAACCCGAAAAACTTTTAAGCAAGACAAATCGACAGACGGGCGGGATGAGAAGTTATCAGTATGGGCGCATCCCAGCCTATTTTTACAATTTTTATTGAACGACACTTAACGAACAACAGCTCTATGCATTTTGTTCTTATTCTTTGGAGAGAACTTTAACAATTTCAATGCTCTGCTGAAGCGTATATCAAAAGTATTAATAATGGCTTGGGGTTTGATAGTCAAATGTCAAGAAATTATACCTACAAAAGTGAAAACTAAAATAATACTTTTAATTGGAAAACCTTAACAAAAACTTTTAAATACAAGAAGGAACATGGTTCTATTAAAGTGTTTCTTCCTCCATGTTCGTAAAAGTATTATACCTATACTATTTGCTAAATTTATTTCCGTTATTTCTGTTAACTGTGCCCTTTCACAATTTATAGTTCAAGCCATGCATACTTGTATGTCCACAACAGAAATTCAATGGAAATAATTGATACATAGCAATTTAAAAATTGGAAAGATATTAAAATCCATAGAAAATACTTCTATTAAAATGTAAACTAAAGGTGCTGGTATGCGACCCACACTTATAAGCTCCTATGCGTACCCGTCAGCTGATTTTTCTAAGACCTTAACAAAACATGAATATTTTGTGGGATATACAAAATTTTAAGTCAATATCCTTCTTTTCATCTTTGTCTTAATACTTGAGTCGAAAACCATTTCTCAGTTTTTGGTTGTTTTTCTAGGTTTACATGGTTTGTAAAAAAAAAGTTTTCATTTAAATTTTTCTAAAAATTTAACTAAAAATTAAAAACAATATTTTCTATTTTATAAAATAATTTTTGTCCTAAAATCAGTTTTTGTTCACGAGATTTTAAGTCGAAAACCAATCTTAGAAGCATTTTTTTTAAAAGTTTTTAATTCTTTCATAAGAAAATACAGATTGGATTTTTCTAGGACAATTATCTACTGTTAACAATAACATTTAGCGCAGAATGAAGTCAACATCATTCACTTGCGTGATATCGGGAATCGAATATCCATTTTTACCAATTGTGTGTATTATTTTTTGTAGATTCAAATTTTTATGAACAAACTGACAGTTGGATTCTTTTTAATTTTACAGAATATTGAAGACACGTTTCTTAATAGATGAAATTAGTTTGAAGCCAATAATATCTTTAATTTTTGAAAAATATTTGAGTCGACAGTCAATTTATTTTTTTTTTGTAAAAAAAGCTAAATTTTGCTATATATCAAAAACGTTATTCTACTTTCCATAAAATCATTTTTTGTTCTTAAAATATTCGAGGTGACAAATGTTTTTTTCAGTTTTTTGAACTTTTTTTCAAAATACTAGTTTGGTATCTCCTCGCATTTTTTTATTATAATAAAAAATCTATTTTGATGTCACTATTTCTTGAGATATTTTGCGTTAACCAATATTTTTTGAGAGTCATTTTTACATCATTGTGTGTTATTGTCTGTATATCAAAATTTGTTTAAAGCCGATACCTCTACTGGTTGTTGAGATGTAGACGACAAGAAAAGCTTTCCAAACGTACTAAAAATCTATCATTTAGATTCTGTGGGCCTTTAAAAGTCGATAGATTTCAAAAATTTCAATTCGACAAATCCGACCGATTACAATACCTTTTATGGGAGTTAAAAAAACAAGAGAACAAGTGACAGCAATTGTTAAATAGATTAACTTCATTCATTCTTAGTCATTCAATCCATCATTCACCAAAACTACAAAATGAATAATTTTCAATAAGAAGTTCTGTTCGCTTTGTATTACTTTAATTCTTTTGAAATTTCTAAAAATGTTCACATATGTTTTGCTCTGTTTCCATTTTGAATATTTTATTTTGTTTTGAATTTTTTGAATTCTTATAGTTGAAGGAATATATTTTTAACATTCGGGGATCAGCCTTACAAAGACTTACTTGAAGTGAAGGGGATTATTATGATTATCAAAACAAAGTATAACGGCAAATAAAGAAACTATTTTTATAACGATTAATACATAACATTTAATGTTTTTTAATCGAAAAAGAATGTATATTTTGATGAATATGCAAGTATCAAGTAAGGTGTCTACATAAAGCAGAGCTTAACTCATTCTCATTATGCACACGTATACATCTTTGAAAAATATGTTTTTAAATCTTAAAAAAGAACTCTGATTAACTGGGTTCAGAGGTTATTTTTGATTAATTGCATCAGACTTAAATCAAATATGACCGAAATTAATTAAAACCATCAAAAAGTAATTTATCTTCAGTCTGAAAAGGTTTTAATAAGTATCTATATCTATCATAATAATCTTATTTTTATTCACAAAATATTGTCATTATAAATTATAAAATTTTAATAAAATTTGTTTCATTTTGAATATTTTTAAACTTAAGAATGACACGAATCTTCTGCAGCGAGACATTCATTAACATAACAAGTTCTTTACAAGTATTAAAATCAAATTTATTTTGATTATATTTCATATCTCAAAGTCCTTTAAGGATACTTAAATAAAGTTATTCTTAAAAATTATTTTAACGAATCTCTACTAAGTCCAAATTTTATCTGTTAAAGTAGATATATGTTTAATTAAGATACTCGACAGTTTTTTGTTTTTGTTGGATGTGTGTCCATTTCTTTTTCATCTCGTATCCTTAGCATACAACAAAATAAAACTTCTTAAGTGGATGGATTCCAAGAAAAAGAAAGGACTTTCAAAATACCTAATAAAGTTTTAGTTTGAGAAGTTTCTTTTTTTGTTGGAAATAAACTTTTCGTCAATATTAGAGCCAGTGGACCAAAACTTAATTCGCAGTTATTCGAATATTTATATTCAAGTATTCGCTGACACTTCGATGTTTTTTTATTTGGATTTTTATGATTCTAGGAATAAATTTGATGGTATTTAAGTCTGAAGGTCAAAGAAATTAACTGGAGATTTCACCAATGGACGAAGTTTTTTTTGACAGCAAAATATAAACATTTATGTGGCTTAATTTAAAGGAGACTAACTTAATATTAAAGTCTTAAACACTCTCAAACACTCAACGCACCAAACGATGTTAATACAAATACTGTCCCCGAATATTTAAAAGACCCAAATATTTTAAAACGACAAATAGACAGACAAAAACCAACTATAAACATATCGCCACTCATTAATTTTACAATAAAGGGATTATTACATTATAAAGTTTTATGTTCGGTCCTCAGACACAGAAATACCATAAATTCTTTTTTAAATGTCCTACAAACACAACCTTAAAATTAATATTGCTTAATAGATCCCTTCAGACAAATCAGTTTTCAAATAATATTCAAATTCAAATGTAAATTTCAAAAAAGAATTGTCTTTTTTAGTTTTTGAGTGGGTTTAAGCTTTTATGTAGGTTTGTCATATTGTGTTGATAGAAATATAGGAACAAGATAGTTAAAGCTTATAGTATTTTAAAAAACATCTACTTTATACCCTTGTTCTTTTCATGTCCATCAAGCCGGTCCAAAGCATTCAAAACACACCAGATACAAACAAAAACCTTTTTTTTCACTCTCACTCTCTCTCTGTTAACTTCTCTCAAAAAGTCCTTTTACCAAAATTCCTCGAATTAAATGATTTCTGTTAGAAAAGTTTAAATTAAATTCTTCTTCTATCGTTTTACTTAAAAAAATTTGTATTGTGATTCCTTTGTGATTCTTCCTAATTAAATACTTTGCCTGCAAATTAGCTTGTCTATATGTTTTAAGCCAACATAACGACAAATAATTTAATCCTTTCTGCTAACAACAGCTTAATTCAAACAAAAATAAAAATCTTTGTATTTTTAATAAGGAAAAAGTTTAATTATAGAAGGATATTTTTTTAAGTTGGTTTGGGGTTAGTATAGTTATTATAAAAGATTGCTATGACTAGACGGTTCATTGGCTCAATTTGGATCAAGAATTTAGAAAAAAAAAAACGAAAAACTTGTTCAAAAAGGATGAGAGTGCGCCATAAAATATTCAACAGCTGCAAAAGCCGCAACACAACAACCCATGAGTGCTAATCCCTTCTATTTTGCTATAAGTTTTGTTCTAGGACAATCCGGGATACTGTTAATGAATCTATGGAACAAGAAGAACAAAATAACAAAGAGGACGAATCCTTTTTTTTTTTATTTTGCTTGAAAAACCTTCATGACCATGACACGCATTAAAGGAGAAAACCATTATACACTACTATAGTACATTGTTGGTTGTCCGGAAAAGTTGCTTGCTGTTCCGACTTTAAAGAGAGATGTTTGGTTCGTAGGATATAACTTTAATATTGTGCCCTAGGGAAATGAGGACGGTGTGTAATTAGTAAACATTTGTTATTCTATACATTTTTGGGTCGAGGACTAAGTGTACTTGGATTAAGGTCTTTTCAACACCACAACAACATACAAAAAGAAAGTGGTATTATGTCGCTATGACCTCTGATCTATGAACATTTTTAAAAGTATGCTTTCAGTTTGTTGGGGTGAAAATATACATTAGTAAAGGAAGAGATAACGATTGTAATGCGCTGGTGTCAAGTACTTATTTAGCTAAGTTAGGTGACAACATTTACTGCACTTACATATGTAGAAATATACTCAGATAGGTATCAAAGGTCACGAATTTTGTTCACACAAATAACTTTATTTCTCTGGTGTGTACTTCCGTCAGATTTATTTTATATTGTATCTTGTCGTCCTTTGGAAGCATAGTCAAATACTTTCGGTGGTCATTTTGAGTTTACTTGGTTTGTACCATTTACCTTACTGCTTTGTTGTTACAGGGGTTATGAGTTAACAATTGTGTCAGAAGCAGTTCGCAGTAAATTAGATAAAAAATGCCAATTCGTCTTCAAAATTAACGAATTTAACTTGAGACTTTAGTAACGCTTTCAGTCTCTTTAAATTTCTTCACAATTTGACCGATAAATTAGATGTACCTATTAAGGATTTACAATTTGTATACTATTTAACAATTGGTTTTTAAATATTTCTCTAAAAATATCAAGATTAAAGTCAACTCAATTTCAAATTAAATTCACTTCTCTAGTGCAAAGCGTGATTGGTTTATAACGTCCATAATTTGTGCGATGAAACTGTTCATCTAATTATAACCGATAGCGTTTAGTTCGAGAGGGTGCATTAACACAATTAACGAATGTTGGTAAAGGTGGATAATTAATATGAAACGTTACAATGTCTCTCATAAACATAATTGAAAATAAACCCGATGGTCATAAAGAGAATGCATAACAAACAATTAACATCTACTTTATTAAGAAGGACTAGGAATACTCCAGTTAAGATTATAAAATTAATATCCTATAAATGCTTTTGAACTTTTTCAATTCTATCAATTAAATTATTATTCAAATAATACTACAATATTGAAGAAACGATCTTACCAGAGAATTTTAAAGGGATTTCAGAGTGTAAAGATCTTTCGTGTTACTTTGAACATTTGATTTGCTTTGTTATCGTAAAATCATAATGAGGTAAAAAAGAAATGTTGGTGTCTAGAATTCTTCATAATTACACGTTCTAAATTTTTGTTGTTGATATTATAGTCAAAAATTATGGATAAGAATTTCCGAAAAACGACTAAATTTAACATTAAGATTAAGAGAAAATAATCAAGCTTTGATAAATCATCCAAAAGCAGAAAATAGTCAGACTGACAAGAAATCTTAGGGTAGAGCCTGAGGTCATCAGCGAAAAGAAGGCACTTTAAAATTTGAAAAACATTAAGAATATCTTTAGCAAATAACACAAACAATAAGGGACCCAAATTATTTCCCTGCGGAACACCAGATGGAACCGAAATAAATTTTGAGAGTGAACTATAAGCTTTTAATATCTGAACTCCAAATCACAATCAGTAAAAATAACATCTGTTTGGAAACCATTTTCCATTTTCCATTTTTGTTATGATGTTATTGTTCATTAATTCTAATTTTGTTACCTTTGATATCCCTGGCACAAATGCTGAAAAATTAAAATATGATTAAAAAATAACACAGTTAAGTTATTGCAGAAAAGCTTTTGTGAAACGTTTGTAATACAAGAAAGTTTACAAATGAGTTTATAATTGATAATATCCTGTTTTGAGTCCGATTTAAAAATTGTTGACAAATAAGAAATTTTTCCAGCAATCCAAGAATAGCCCTTTAGCTAACGATAGATTAAAATATACTAAAGTGGTTGGTCTAATGGAATACAACATATCCTAAACAAAATAGCAGGAATCCCATCAGGCACTTCACTTTTATTAACATTCAATTTAGATAAAACATCTTAAATTTTAAATCGACTAAAAACTAAATGACTACTGATTTAAAATATTACAAATTGTAGGTGCATACTTGTTCTTGTATCCTGATACTTCATACTACTAGGATATCCACTAGATTTACGCCCATAGCTTATGAAATTTCAAACACGCTTATGCCCAATTTCACAGTGGAAGTTTAAACATAAGATCAGGTGAACCTGAATTTAAATTTGAAGTTCAACTCCTCTAGTTTCACACTGTGCTCTGAACTTCAGTTCAATTGAACGTAGTTTAATTAAATTGTATAAAAACAGTTTGGTAGCATTGTAAGTCATGTGACGTAATGTAAGCAATACGTAGCTGTTCATCGTTTTTTCTTTCTCTCTCTGAAGCGAGGAACACGTGAAACAACAACAGTTGACATTCGAAATCTGTCGAAGAATTCTATATCGTACCAATAATTGAAATGATTTGTTATGAATTGAATGCGTTTTTCTTTTCTCACATTCGCAACTAAAATGAAGTTTTCCTCATAACTAATATCTTCAATATAACTTTCCGAACTCGACATTTTAAAATAACAATACACTTTTTATTAATATTTATTGCAAATAGGATAAATCACCATCATAAATTATTCAATATTTAATATGAAAATGGCAGCTATTCTGACAACTGTTGTAGTGCCTAAACGTTGAACTGAGGTTAAACGGCAGAATACTGGCGTTTAACTTAAACTATAGAATGAACTCAGTTCAAGGTTTAAACGAAAGTGTGAAACCGAATAAATTGTCCAACTGAAGTTTAAACCAAAACCGAAGTTTATACTTCTACTGTGAAAATGGGGGTTATTATTTAAATTTAGGTCACTTTCGTAAGAAAACGAGTAGTTTCGATGTAAGAAATTGTTGAGAAAATTGAGGTCTCGTTGACGATTTAGGTAATTTATACGTATTTCAGAATTATTTTTATCAGATTTATACAAATCTTATTTTTAAGATTGGTCGACCTTACATTATACCAGATAGAACAAGAATTATTTTAAGAAAGCTTTTAAGGCACAAATTCAAAAATTACTCCCTTCAAAACAATTACAAAAAAAGGCTGGGATGTGACGCGCACTGATAACTTCCCATACCGTTTGTCGATTTGTCTTGCTTAGAAGTTTGTAGATTTTCGTGTTAGGTTAAAAAGTTGTCAGTTGAATTATTCTTAAAAAATTTAAAATAACCAACAATATTCTTCATATAAAGAAACAGTTAATTTTGAATATTTAGTTTTGTTACATAGATTTTCAGTCGAAAATAAATGTTTACCAATTTTAGTAGTATTTTTTAAATTTGTACAAATTGGATGATTGAAATTAATTTGAGAGATATCAAGAACCAAAGATACATTTTTACCAAATTTGCCTTGTATTTTTTGAAGATTTTATTTTTTTATGAAAAAAAACGAACGTTGAATTTAAAAAACAAAAAGTACTGAATATCGAAAACAATAATTTCTGTGAAATAAAAAATTTTTGTAGAAAAAATTTTTAATTTTTGTGAAGCTATTTGAGTCAAAAATCAATTTTTAAAAATGTTTATTCATTTTTTGTTCAGGTTTTTATTTTTTGCAAAAAAACTATCAATTCTATTTTTCTAAAAATTTTTCCGAAAAAAAAACTCTTGAGATTCCTTTCTGCATTATTATCTGTATAACAATATTTATTTGAAGTCGATATCTCTACTGGTTCTTGAGCTATTTACGACAAAAAAAACGTCGTGAACGGACGGACGTATGGACGTACGAACGTAGGTACACACGCACACACAGATCTTTTAGTTCGACTCTAGGGAACTTGAAACGTCGAGAAATGTCAACATTTTAAATGCTACAAATCGTACCAATTACAATAACTTCCTGTGGGAAGTTAAAAAGAGTACAAAGCGTGAACAAAAAACGTTACCCCAAGAAAAAGACAAAATATAATCAACCATGCCGTCCAAATTACCTTTCCGAAAATTATTCAATATATTTGATTGTTAGATCCTTTTTTTAAATAATCATAATCCATATTAAGGTCAGAAGTAATGGAGTTTGAATCCAATTCAATGTGTCTACATGCCAAAGTGGCATGGACCGCAATCAGTACTCCACCGCCTTTTGCCATGCATGTATTAAAATAACATCTGTATTTTCTAAATACAATGTTATAATTTTGAAAAATTCATTTGTTAAGTGATTTTCAGATAACCAAGTTTCAGTTTGAATTATAATATCATAAGTTAAAAGAGTAAAAATAAAATAAAATATGATCAAGCCTAGTTCTTAGCCCACTAACATTTGGGTAATAATAAGATAAACTACACTGGTCTACAAATTTTGACTTTATAAAAGTATTCCTTATGTAAAATAGATGTTTGTATGTATTTATATGTTCTTAACACTAAAACAATTACTATTTATTAAAATTAGATTTACTTAAAAAAATGAAAAAAACAATTTTTTGAAAAATGTAGAGGATTTTCGATGTTTTTTTCAATCCCCGACAGAACTGCAACGTGGCCCTCTTGTATTTTGCGTCCTTAATATCTCTATAAATAGTCCAAAAAAAGTCCGCTAACATTGAATCGTTCCAATGGCCTTGATACCGCTTTTCCATATTGGCGATGTCCTGATGAAAGCGCTCAACGTGTTCATCGCTAAAAGTTCCGCAATTATCCGGAAAGAACTTCAAGTGGGAATG
Organism: Eupeodes corollae; assembly: GCF_945859685.1. Lineage (NCBI taxonomy): Eukaryota > Metazoa > Arthropoda > Insecta > Diptera > Syrphidae > Eupeodes > Eupeodes corollae. The sequence continues at coordinate 25,066,010 of NC_079148.1, read as the reverse complement.
TAAAAAGTGGATTTTTAAAGACTTCTTGGTATGACGAAAGCATATTTTCGACAAGTTCAACATAGTTGTCACTCCTCTTTTTTCCCAGAAAATTGTGTGCTACAAGGCGAAAATCATCACAGGCTTTTTTTTTCCTTACCTCAAATCTCTTATCTATACGGAACTACGAATATGGCTTCTTTGACTTTAGCCTCACTTATTCTTGGAAATTCTTGGCGCAGGTATTGAAAAGCAGATCCATCTCTGTCCATTGCCTTTACGAAGTTTTTCATGAGTCCTAGCTTTATATGCAAAGGCGGAAGTAATACCTTTTGTGGATCAATTAGAGGGTCATTTTTGACATTTTTCTGCCCAGGTTGAAGCGACTGACGATGAGGCCACAACTTTTTTAATATAATGCTGTTTTCTATCATGACTGTCCCATTCACAGATGAAGCAACAACAATTCGTGATAGCTATCAATACTTTTACTTAGCGTTTTTGAGAAAGAAATGGAACAGTATTAACGGGAACAACAGCAGCAGCAATTAAATCATCGGCAGGAACAGTGTAATTTGGCAAACTTACTTCGTTTAAAGATACATCTGCAACATTAGCTAATATTATACTACTTTAAATGACAGTTGAGAAAATACAGAGGTATAGGCAACAAGTCATACATTTACCAATTCAAGAAATGATTTATTAAATTTTGTCTTAAAATGTATAATCCCCTAAAATGATTATGCATGACCAAGAACCAGATCAAAATATCTTTGCTACAAATTTCTCACCCATAAGATTTATAGCAGCTCAATTTTCCTGTCGCACATTCATATCTAAGAAAAGTCCAACGTAACTCATAACACTTAGTTCATTGAATTTAATCTGCCAAGCCAACATGTTAACATAAAATAGCTGTATTCATATTTTATTACAAAATACTTTAGCTATGTTTTATTTCTCGAAAAGAAAAATATCAATTTTATTTCTACAAGTTATTCGTTATCTTCGTTACAACACTGATGGGAAAGGAGCTTTTCTTTTGGCACCAGCACAATTTTTATTTAGCCACACACATTAAAATCACGTTAAAACAACAACAGCAATCTCTATTTTTTTCTGCTGTTGGTTTATGAATACCTCCTTGATTCAACGTACGATTAAAAAAGATATTAATCCAGGTTAGGATAGGTACCTTTTTTATAGTCCATTTAAAATATTATTGTGTCCAAGCCACAGGACATTTTTGATCCTAGTTGTTGTTCTCATAAATCTTGGATTTTTTCTCCTTTTATTTTTGTTGGTCAAAATAATAAGTTACATGTTGGGAAAATAAAATTTATATATTTGCCGTGGGTAGTTGAAATTACGATTACATCAATCATCGAACTCAACAAAAAAAAAATAACATGATGTACTTAAGTGAAAAAGCAAAAAAAAAATAATAATTCACAAATGATTGACTTTGTCACGTTTGGTTAATAAATTTTATCCATAAAAGTGTTTGCTTTATAGACTAATTTTTCTATAACATATATTTGTGGTACATTATATAAATTTAATAGAGAGAAATAGATTTAATGTGACATTTTGACCACAACGACCACAACACCTGATAAAAAAAAATAAAATTTCTAACATACCTGACTGAAAATAATAGAACATACCTGACTGAAAATAATAGTTATTATTATTGAAACACACTAATTTGCTCTTTGCATAATCAATTTCAATAAAGTAGGTCCGTCTATCAATGAAGTTGCCTAATTGAATTTCAAAAGGCTTTAAATTTCATAATAATGTATTTGTGTCCATACATTTTAAAGTATGGTAGATACTAGATAAGTATGTTTTATTTGGAAAGAATTTAAAATGTATAGATTTTCAAATTTTAGTGGTGGAAAATTTATGATTATTAAGTTGTCTGGTGTTGCTCTATTGTTTATATTCACCGTCTGTTATAAACAGTTTCATTTGAAATTGGAATGTAAATTTATTATGAATACATTTTTGGAAACACCACACAAATGTGTAACAAAGCTGAGTCTTGCAAATTTATGAAAAAGATAGTAAGTACCTGCTTAAAAATTGATACAAATCTTTTTTGTTTGATTTTTGTTTTCAAATCAAATCTAAAAACTTCATTTGAATAGTATTTTATTTTGAAATTTTTGCTGACGATGAATTTGTTGGTTCCCACTTAAAATTAAGTTTAAGTTTTATTTCAGCAACTGCCAAAATTAACTATAATTTCCTTCTATCAATACGAGAATATCGTCCCTAGGTTTGCACCTGTCTTGATTTAGTAAAAAAAATAATTCAATCGTGAGTTTAAATTTATTTCAGGGCATCATCTTACTTTATTTAAATAATATCTGTAGGGAATAATCTTCGGCAAACGATTGAAACACTTAATTCGAGCTTGTTCATGTATAGTTTTATTCGATAAAAAGAGGACAAATATTAAGCGAAGGTTGTATTTATAGCTTTAAATAATTTATGTATAACATAGCTTACGGGAAGATCATACGATTAGAGTATTTAACAATTGTTTTGCATGTTGTTAGTACTAAAAAGTAACGAGTTTGCACAAGGACAAACACAGGGTGTTCTTTTAAAATAAAATGCCTACAGCTCGGCCATTCTGACCGTATAATCGTCCCGATTACAAATTTCATTAAAACATCATTACGATAGCATTAAGTCATAAATACATAAATACAAAATTTTCTTTCATTAATGAGGTATACGAGTACCTTTGTAAAAAAACAAAACTTGTTACAGTAAATATTTCATGTTTTTTTTTTTATAAATTGTTCATATTTCATAAAATGAAAAGTTAAGAAAACTTATTAAATTAATTAAATCGAGTTACATATAATATTATATTCGAAAACATAAAACTCTCTTTATTTTTTAATTGAATAGTTAAAACATACATTTTTCTTTTAATTAAATAAATAATTCAAGATATTGAATTGAATAAATAAAGGAATTATTTAAAAGCTAAATGGATAAAAGTTCATCGATATAATTAGCATGTGTGCAGCAGGTGTAATCAGATTAAATTCATAACTCGTGTAAAAAATATTAATTTTTAGAAACACATTCATGAAGTTCATCACCTTTCAAGTCAATATTCGGAGTCACATATAATTTCATATTACTAGGAGAACATATACCCTTATACGGTAACCTGGTTAACTGTAGTCCTTCTATATCACCTATTGCATACCTATGATTTGGAAGTACTTTTTTAATTTCATATGGGCCACGAAACTTAGCTAACAGTTTTTTGTTCGTCCCTGGAGTAGTGTCTATGTTCTTAATCATGATATAATCTCCTTGCTTATATTCCGTTGGACTTTTATGACGGTTATCGTAGTATAATTTGTTTTTTAATTGCTCTTTTTCATTTTTTTCCTCAGCTTCTTTTCTGATCTCATCTAAATTTATTTTATCAGAACCTAAATTGTTTACCAAAAACTCTTTAACTTTATCGCAAAATTTTCCCTTCTGATCTCTACCAAAAAGTAAAGTGCTTGGTGTGAATCCGGTACTTCTATTTACGCTGTTATTAATGGCGAACTCAACCTTTTCAAGATGCTTGTCCCAATCAATTGTAGTATGCGCTTCACATTCCTTTGCAAGCATTGGTGTAATTATGCGGTTAAGCCTTTCCACCTGACCATTAGATTGAGGGGTGTGCGTTGCAACCTTGACATGCTGTATGTTGTTGTCATGCAAAAACTCCGAAAATTCTTTGGATGTGAAACATGTCCCGCGGTCAGATATGATTCGGTTCGGCCTCGAAAAATTAGCAAAATATGATTTTAAGCATTCTATAGCTTCTTTACTTGAGGTACTTTTATTTGGATAAAGCTTAGTAAATTTGGTAAAGCCATCAATCATCACGAAAATATGTTTTTTATTGGAACGCGAGTTGGAAAATGGACCAAGGTGGTCTATATGTAGCGTATCAAAAGGTATGTTCCCTTTTGGAATCGGATGGAGAACACCTTCTGCTTTCCCAGATTCAGGTGAAAAGTAGATGCATTTAAGGCAATTTTTGATAACGGTTCTAATTTTGTCCTTCATATGGGGAAACCAATAAATTCGAGATATGTGCTCAAAGCACTTGTCAACTCCCAGATGACAAAGGGCTTCGTGATGAGTCCGGACTACTTGCTCTTCCATGTGAGATGGAACGTAAAAAAGTATATTATCTTTTGATTTCCTATATATCAATCCATCAACCATATCATAGTGAGGACTTTCAGACTTAATCAACTCACTTGCAATCGCTATTATTTTAGGATCTTGTTTTTGGGCAGCGGCAAGTACAAACTCAAAGGATTCGTCATCAATGTGCAAAATGTTAAAAGATCTACTGAGAGAATCAACATGAGACATTCGATCACTCTTTCTATGCTCCACAGAATAGTCGTATGCTTGCAACTCAAGAGCCCATCGCGATATGCGAGGATTCAAAGTTTTTTTGTTTAGTGTTAAAACAAGAGCTTGGCAATCCGTTACGATTTTAAATGGAATGCCAAGTAAATAAATTCGGAAACGCCTTAGAGCATAGACTATGGACAAGGTTTCGAGTTCGTAGCTATGGAACCTACTTTCAGCTTCAGTCGTACGTTTGGAGAAATAAAACACTGGATGGAATTTACCATCACTTTGCTTTTGCAACAACACGGCTCCAAATCCATGTGTGCTGGCATCGCAGTGTAGTTCCGTAGGACTATTCGGACTATAAATTGACAAAACTGGCGCTGAAATCAGTTTACTTTTTAAAAGGTTAAAAACGGCTTTTTCTTTTAGACCAAAGACAAATGTTGCATCTTTCCTCAACAAATCATAAAGTGGTTTGGCTTTGTTGGCAAATTGATTTATGAACTTCCTAAAGTAGGAACAAAGTCCAAGAAAACTATGAATGTCTTTAGTCGAAGTAGGTAGCGGAAAATTTTCTATGGCTTTTAAATTTGTTTCATTAGGACTTACACCGTTTTCATTAATTTTGTAACCTAAATAGGTTATCTCATCTTTTAAGAAGACACATTTATCCAATCTGAGTTTCAACCCTTTAGTGACAACTATATTAACTACTTCTTTTAAAATATCAATATGTTCCTCAATTGTTTCTGTCGCGATGAGGATGTCATCAAGGTACGTCAACACTTTTGATTGCTGTATGAGTTTACCAAATAAATGCTTCATGTAACGCTCGAAAACAGAGGGGGCGTTCTTAAGCCCAAACGGCATTTTGGTGAACTCATATTGTCCAATAGGTGTCGTAAATGATGTGTATTTTCTTGATTCCTCTTCAAGTGAAACATGATAAAAACCATTTTTCAAATCTAGTGTAGTATAGTATTTTTTATTTTTCAATCGGTCGATGTTATCTTCAATTAAGGGTAACGGATAATTATCACGCAAAGTTATTTTATTAAGTTCCCTATAATCAATACATAACCTAAACTCTTTATTTTTCTTTTCAACGAGTACAATTGGAGACGCGTATTGAGAATTTGACTCGCGAATTATGCCTTTGCTTAAAAGATCCTTAAGAATTTTCTCTAGCTCGATCTTATGAGAGTATGGTAACCTTCTAGGAGGACAATGAAACGGAATATCTTTTGATAAAACAATACTCATTTTAAATTCATTCTCATCAGGCACAACACAATCTAAACTCGTATCAAAAGCTGGCCTGACTACATTTTTAACACTTTCTTGAACACTAAATGGCAAATCTGAATTAACCCTAATATCTAACTCTGATTCTTCATCACATAAGTTAATGTTATAAATTTGTTTAATAAAGTTAATCTCTTCACTTAATTTACTTACATGCGGACACTGACATTGACTTGAGGACGACAAATTCATGCAAACATGCGTTTCTGGATACGGATTTAATGACGACAATGTTACATCTGATGAACGATTACACTCCACGACGTTGTTTGGTGACTCCGACAAATTTACGTTTATATCACCTTCACCTTTAGTTTCACATCTTGTAAGCACCATACCAATTTTATCGATGAAATTTCGTCCAAGAACAGCTGGATAACTCATGGAATTGTTTTCAACTACTAAAAGAGATAAATTTGTGTTTAAATTTTCAAAAATTATAAAAGTATTAACACTTCCCAAGACTTGGAGCGGGCTATTGTTGACTCCAAAATATGACTGACTATTTTTATCCAGAGGTAATATCAACGACGGCGGCAAGTATTTTTCCTTGATGAAGCTTATTGGACTCCAAGAGTGTTGTGAGTACAGATGAACATTCAAAGCCGCTCTCAATGAATCGATAAGAAATTGTCTTCTCAAAATTGTTGGTTTCTAGGCTGCATCGTTGTTGGAATCTGCTTCTTTCTCGATTAAATATTTCTCTGGCTTCTCGGTGAATTTGTTGGTTGGATATTTGTTGGTAATCTTCATTGCTGTTGCTGTTGGCCTTGAGTGTCAAAATTGGTTTATTTTTCAAACAATTTTTAGCAATGTGACCACGTGTACCACATTTAAAGCAAGTGAATTCTTTCTTTTGATAGAAATTGCTAACAGGTGCATCGACTGCCTCTCTTTCAACATTCTTTTTTAATGGAATGTTTCTCTGCTTGTTTCGATAATTATGAGACGTACTTGGCTTGCATGTTAAATTGTCACGTTCACGGCTGTTGTTCTTAAATTTCTCGTACTTTCTGAGTGCGCTTTTGAGTTCTTCGATATTATTGGCATTATAGAGAATACTCTTATTAATCTCCACATCAGATATGCCCTTGATTATAAATTGGATTAAATCCTCCTCCTCGATCGGATTATGTGAAGCAATTTCTTGCATTGAGAGCACATATTGTTGTATGGTCTCGTCACGACGTCGTTTTCTCGCATTAAGCTCACTGAAAATATCTGCTTTAGTTACGATTCGTTTAAACTCACCCATTAGAGCATTTCTCAGTTCAGTCCACGTTCGAGTTTTCAAAGATCGTATGAAAATTCTTGCAGTTCCAATAAGGAGCCTTTTTCCGAAAATGAACTTGGTACGGTCGTCCAGATGGAGGGTTTCAGAATATTCCTCAAAATGTTCGACCCATCTGTCAATTGGAAAGTTGTCATCCCCACTGTATGGACACATTAAGTCTTCCATGTCTTTGAAACTACTAGAAACATGTGGCCTTTGACTTGGATTTTCATGAGCGGCGTCTTCCATCTGCAGTTCCTTCAGCTTACGTCTGAGTAGAATAATCTCTTCTTTCTTCTTGCATGCTTCTCGCAGATTATTTAGCTCTTCATCGATGTCATCACTATGTCCAGCAGGTGGTTCTACTTCCAGCTCAGACCCATGATCGTCAGAAGATTCTGACTCGTTGCGGTTACGCTCAGGCATGAAATCTTTTGCAAGCTTTTGCAGGTCTTCCTTGGTATAACCTCTAACTGCGTCTTGAACTCTCATTTTTAGCATCGCTTTTGTGCCATCGGTTTTTTCGTTAATTGATCGTAAAATGTCTTTAAGAATAGCAACTTTTGCTTTATTTAGAAAATTATCAAATTCTTCCGACATATTTATGAGAAACACTTTATAAGTTAAAACTTTTTATTATTTTTAAAAACATAAACGTTTTGAGTATCAGATCTCACTTCTGAATTTTGTAGGGAATAATCTTCGGCAAACGATTGAAACACTTAATTCGAGCTTGTTCATGTATAGTTTTATTCGATAAAAAGAGGACAAATATTAAGCGAAGGTTGTATTTATAGCTTTAAATAATTTATGTATAACATAGCTTACGGGAAGATCATACGATTAGAGTATTTAACAATTGTTTTGCATGTTGTTAGTACTAAAAAGTAACGAGTTTGCACAAGGACAAACACAGGGTGTTCTTTTAAAATAAAATGCCTACATATCCAAATGTTGATTCTATATTAACTTATTTCAACAGCATCACTAAGTCAAGTTGATTTATTTTGCTGTTTCAAGTTACAGCCTTATATTCTTTTAGTGAAATTTTCGCTATTGTATCTATTCGATAATTTCACGAAATTCATCTTTAAGGCCTTCAAGCCTTGGCATATAAAAGTCAAAAGGTGTTAAATCAGAACCTACCGTCGTCGACCAATTGTGTTCACAAAAATGCAAACTGCACTAAACATTAAAACGTTTTGAAGGAAGAGGCTTTTTGATAATAAGTGTTTGATCTTCAGAACCCCAAACGCGACAAAGTTTGCTTATAAGTAGACTTCGAAGTGAAATAAGCTTCATCAAATTATTTTTTGATAATTGCATTTAAGTTCAATCAACGAAGATTCTACGTCGTTGCTGGTAGTCAAACGAATTGAATTACTGTGATAACTGAGCTTTAATAACCTTCGCACCTATGTTTTTAAGCTAGAAGAGAAAAGAGATAGGAATCCATTTTTAGTTTTACTTGAGCAACGTACACATTTACATCACTAATTTGTCCCAACAGCTCAAATTTTTGCCTAGTTGCACTAAAATTGTATGGGATTCCAACTTTTGGAATCACAAATTCAGTGTGTTGTTGAAGCGCCTATCGTGAGTTTTAAAAAAAAAAAGCTGAGATGATGTAACTCACCACACCATTGCAAATGCATAAATAAAAAAAGTTACTTAAGTAATGACAAGATATCGTCCTTGATGTGTAAAAAAAGTGGTTAAAAATAACATCAAAAGAATTGCATGCTGCGAATCTTCTCCCAATCGTATAAAACTATATTTCTTATTGACAGAGTCCGAGTAAGGCAGACTCTCGCAATCAAATTTAGTTTCCAAGTTCAACATTAAGTAATTAATTGATTTTTGTAAATCAGGTTGTTTTATAACTCGGTTACCTCATATTCAAGCTATTTTTTAACCCAGGTTTTTTAGAACCCATGCTATTTTTAACCCAGGTTAGTTTAAACCAAAGTTAATTTTGGAACCCTTTAAATATATTATTTCAATTCTTCATCACAAACATTGTTTTTCATCCTGGTTCCTATAATATAAAACATACTATTTGCGGAAATCTCTAACAAAATTTTCAAAAATAAAGGGACTGGGATGCGACCCACACTAATAACTTCTCATCTGTTTGTCTTGCTTAAAAGTTTGTAGGTTTTCGTGTTGGGTTAAAAAAGTTGTCAGTTAAATTATTCTTACAAATTGTAAAATTACCAACATTTAATAAATAGTTTAGTTTGAAAATCTAGTTTTGTTAAACAAATTTTTACCAATTTTACGAGCATTCCTTAATATTTTACAAACTAGATGAATAAAATTAATTTGAGAGATAACAAGAACGGAACATCAATTTTAACAAAACTTGTGTACTATTTTTTTTATGAAAAAACGGACTGTTGGATTAAAAAAAAAAACTGAATATCGAAAACAATATTTTCTAAGAAATAAAAAAGGTTGAAGACAATAGTTTTAATTTTTGAAAAGCTAGTTGAGCTGAAAGTAAATTTTTACCAAGTTTTAGTTCTGTATTTTAAAATATTCAAAGTTTTACAGAATGTTGACAACAATATTTCTTAAAAGATAAAAGTAGCTTAAATCTAATATCTCAAAGTTTTGAAAAGATATTTGAGCCGCAATTTGTACCAACTTTTATTAATTTTTTGTTTAAGTTTTTTTTTTTTGTAAGAAAACTGTCCATTCCATTTTTTTCAAAATTTTACTGAATATTTGCAACAATATTTCTTATAAGTAAAAATAAGTTAAAAGCCGTAATCTCAAAATTTTAAAAAGATATTTGAGTCGCAAATTTACTTTTCCCAACTTTTATTAAATTTTCTTTTATTTTTTACTTTTTGTAAAAAAAACTGTCAATTCGATTTTTCTCAAAATTTTACTGAATGTTGACAACAATATTTTTTAGAAGATAAAAGTAGTTTAAAGCCAATATCTCAAAGTTCTGAAAAGATATTTGAGTCGAAAATCAATTTTTACCCAACTTTTATTAATTTTTTTTTACGTTTTCATTTTTTTGGTAAAAAAAAAAAAAACAATTCGGTTTTTCTCAACATATGTCAGAATGTTGAAATCAATATTTCTTGTAAGTTAAAATTAGCTTGAAGCCATTATTTAAAAGTTTTGAAAAGATATTTGTGTCAAAAATCAATTTTTACCAACTTTGAGTAATGTTTTTTGTTTAGGTTTTTATTTTTTGTAATAAAACTGTCAATTCGATTTTCCTCAAAAATTTTACCAGATGTTGAAAACGTTATTTTTTTTTGCACAAAATTGTTTTGGAGATAAATTCATTTTGTATTCATAAAATTTTTGAGGCGACAAGTTTTTTTGATTTATAAAAAAAAACCGTTAATTGGATTTTTTTTTAAATATTATTGTTTGGTATCACCTTATAATATATTATATAAAATTTAATTCAAGTATCTAGCGCTTTTGGTTCGCAAAATATTTAGGGTTAACCAAACGCACGCACAGACATCTTTCAAAAAATCTTTTATTTCGACTTTAGGGACCTTGAAACGTCGAAAAATGTCAAAATTTTCAATTTGACAAATTGGACCCATTACAATAACTTCCTATGGGAAGTTAATAATTAAATAAATTAGGTGGCGCAACAGTCAATGAAGAACCTAGGCCTAGTGACTTACAACTCTCAAGCATGCGAGCAATGTTGTCAGAGATAAAAGGTTTATATGCCGAATCTGAACGGCTAGTTTGAGAAAAATGGTTCGTTTAACTATCACACAACGCATACGAATTTTAAAAACCTACTAAAAAATGCTAATCCTGCCACAACCACATATCATGCTTTGAGAAAAGGATATGGTTCACATAATCGTCCAGCTACGCAAGCAATGGCAAAATTGTGAAGATATTTGGATTGGTTACAGATATTGTAAGGCGGTTTCGCTCCTTACCACTAAAAATATCACTGCTTTTGCCGAAGACCCGAATGTGTCGTTTCCTCGTCGTTCGCAATAATTTGGACTGCCTTACGGCACTTTAAGGCGTGATTTGCATTTGGATCTACACCTACATCTATATAAAGTCACGCTTACTCAACTGAAGCCAGCTAAGTCGTAAAAACGTCGAATGGTTGCTTGAACAACTCGAAGTAGACACATGTTTTTCAAACAAAATTGTCTTTAGCGACGAACCACATTTATCACTTTCTGTCGTATTTGGGGTTCTGAGAATAGTCAAGTATTTTAAGAGAGGCCATTACATCCATACAAAGTCACTGTTTGATGCGCTCTTTGGTTTGAATTCGGAGCGTTATGGTTGTATGATAACCGACTTTTTTTGCCTGCTTTAAGTGGTTTCGATAAGACGGTGCTAGATGCCACACAACTCAAGGGAATATGGCTTTGTTGCTAGAGACATTTCCTGGCCGCGTAATTTCTCGTTGAGCGCGATACCAACATGTGATTCGACACCTCGGGGCTTTTTTCTGTGGGGCTACGCAAAAGACTGTGTTTATACGGTAAACTTAACATTTGTCAAGTGGTGGCTAAGATACCGCCCAATGTTTGTCAAAAAGTGGTCGAAAATTACCTCAAAAAAATCAATGCTTGCAACAATTCGCGTGGTGGTCATATTTCTGCTTCACACATAATGTCAACATTCAAACTTTATGATAAAAAAGAAATATATTTTTTTTTTTTTTTTGTATTCACAAGCACTCAAGGGGTTATTAGTACCCTTTATATGTTTATATTTAAACACAGTGCGAGCGTTAGGAAAATAGGGAAGGATTTAAGAGGAGATACCGGTGCACATTGGTCTTAAAGTTCTGAACATCAAAATGGGAGGGAAAAACAGAGTTGGCCAAAGCATTCCACATTCTCGATGTGCGATTTAAGAAAGAATCTCTGTACTTAACAGTACGCCCGAAATTGAGCTCAAGGGTAAACTGATGAGCATTCCTAGAAGTGCGAGTATTACGGCTGAATTGTTTAAGGGGTGGAATGCAACTGGCTAATTCGACAGAACATTGTTTGTAAAAATATCTATAAAATAACGAAAGGCATGAAACATTGCGACGGTGTTCTAGCGATGTAAATGTTTCGATTATAGTTCTGTCGCCTATCATTTTTAAAGCCCTTTTTTGAATTCTATCCAAGAGATTTAAATTTGTTTTGGGGGCACCTGCCCAGATATGCGAATTATATTCAAGCTTTGGACGGATAAAAGCTTTGTAGATTATAGCCAGATCAGAAGGGGTGAAAAATTTCTTGCATCTTCGGAGAAATCCTAAGCATCTGGCAGCATTTTTGGCGATATCGAATATGTGATCATTCCATAAGAGGTGATCTGTGATATTCATACCAAGTACTGAAAGTTGATTAGTTTCCTGGATGCTAGTGCCGCTCATGGATAGCGGCATCGGGGGTGGGTTACGATTTAACGACAGGAGACAGCATTGAGTTTTGGAAGCATTAAATTCTACACGGTTTTTGATTCCCCATTGGACAATGCTGTCAAGATCAGAATTTAATGAGCTTATCATACGCTGCCGTTGAAATTCCACATTCGAAGGACAAGGATGTGAATCTAGAAACGAATATGAAAAGCTGAGGGTACTGTCGTCGGCGAAACAGTTTAATGGATTAGAAGTGACAGACAAGAGATCGTTTATGAATATAAGGAAGAGAGTCGGAGACAAAACGGAGCCCTGGGGTACACCAGCATTTATTTTATGAATTTCAGACATGAAACCATCCAATACAACTTTTATTGAACGGTTAGAAAGGTAATTTCTAATCCAACGAAGAAGAGATTCATCAATACCAAAAGCACGCATTTTCGATAAGAGAGCTTGGTGCCAAACTCTCTCAAATGCTTTTGAAATATCAAGTGCAATAATCTTACTTTCTCCAAAACGATGTAAAGATTTGTTCCACTGTTCGGTGAGATGAACCATGAGATCACCAGTGGACCTATTGCTACGAAAGCCATACTGTCGGTCATTAAGAAGCTTCCGTTCTTCAAGATATTGAAGAACACCTCTTCAGAACAATAGGGGGAATACTATCCGGGCCAGCGGATTTGTGAATGTCAAGGTCTTTCAGTACTCTTTCGACTGCACGAGTGCGAAAGAAGATTCGTCCCATAGAATCATTTACGCTCTCAAGAACAGGAGGACTCATGACACTATCCGGTAGCGTCGAATTAACAGCAAAATGTGCTGCAAGCAAATTGGCTTTATCAATCGAGCTTACATAGGGAGTGTCATTGTGGACGAGCGTTGGAACCGAGGATGACGTGGTGTTTCGTACGTTTTTTACAAATGACCAGAAATTTTTACTACCTTTGGGACATTGAACACAAACTTTGTATATGTGTTTTATTTACGTTAACTTTTGAAACCGCACCCTGTACGAATCATTTATTTCGTTATTTTATACTTTTGTTATACTTAAAAGTTGAATTTAAAAATAAAAGTACAATTTCTATTCAAATTTAGAAAATATTGTGACAAGCCGTACATATTTTTTAGAACACGGCCAAACATTTGCTCGAAAGGTTTATTTCGAACCTGATTTAAGAAAACAAATTTTAATTATCGACAAATCTTAGTTAGTGTCCTCTGAATGGCAAATTCACATTTCTTGACTTTTGTAAAATTTATAAGAGAGCCATTGCATGGCCAAAACTTACGGCTTAGATTTTGGACTTTAACAGAAATCGTTATTAGATAAAACAAAATTTGAATACCGATTTTTTTAATTGTTGTAATGTTATAAGATTAAAATATTTGCTTGGGAAAATCAAAATTTGAATGTCCTCTAAAAAAAACTTGTTTTAAGTGGTATCGGTAATGGATTCGTAACAATTTTTTGTTTTGTATCGTTCAAATACAACCATCAAATCAAAATTAACTTGCTTTTCAAATAAGTTTTTTCTCCTGCCATAACTTCAAAATTAATTCATCTACACCAGACTCATTTAATCTCGCTCCATCTCTTGGAACCTTTACATGAATAATCTCTTCTTTTAACAAAATATAAAATTAAAAAGATAAAAAAAAACATCCAGACAAATTATTTCACTATAGAGATAGACCTTTAAAAAGTTCGAAATTCGAAAATCCTCATTCCGTAGGCAATTAAAAAGTATAAATCAATTCCATGATTGTTTTTCCATAAATGAGACTTGAAAGAAAGAAATTTAACTTCATTATTCTGATTCCTAAAACTTAAAGACAAAAACCAGTAAGATCTTTGTATAAGAAAAAAAAAGTAAAAAACAAAACTTGAAGACTACCCACTGAAGGTTTCCCTAGAATTTGTCCTTAGAAAAACAAAAAATTAAACAACCCTTATGGAACCATTTAACCTTTCAATCACCTGTCAAGTGTGCGTCAACATTATGAGACTCTTAACAACTGTTACTGCCCGCCTGTAGCCCATTCACCCAAAACCTGCACAAACACACAAACCTAGATAAAAACGGTACACCAATATCAGCGGCACTTAGACTATGAAAATGAATGATTTTCTATTGTTGTGATGTTTTCTTTTTTTTTGTCACAAGCCATTATGAGGGTAGCGAGAGTCCTTGAGATTCATTGACGGAATAAGCACAAAAAAGGATTGTAAACGTATAAACGGAGTTCATTTTATCGTTCTGTAATTTATTGCGATATTCAAAAAGGTTGTAGCGAACCTGTGTTATAGCCGTTTTGTGGTATAAGGAAAGGTATACTTAAAAGTACTTCAAGACACTTTTAGTGAGCTAAGCAGAAAATGTAACCTTCGTTGAGATCTGAGCTTTTTTTATCATTCTAACGAAGAAGTTAAAGTACCTATGTATATACCTACTTGAGAAACAAAATTCTTTTATAAGGCTGGCTCTGGTTTCGTTGTTTGTAACTTTTAAAGTGTCAAAAACAGAACCATAATAATAATAACACAATATTCAAAAGGTAAGCAGACCGTAGACGACTAAAAAGGTAAGTGTAAGTGGAAATAGTTAATTTATTATGTTTATTATATCTTTTCAACCTTAACTGATGATTCTTATTAAATAAAATTGGGCGGCGCATGTAAACCGTTTTAAGGTTTCTAAATTCTTAACACTGTTTGTACAACCAATAAAAATGGATGATTTTCTTCAAGTTAAGTTGTTAATATTTACAAAAATAAAAGGTGCTTAGAAATCTTCGAGAACAAAAAGAAAAGTTCATCTTAAGCCATTTCTTTTGACTCAAGAAGAATAAAGTCTTAAAAAGTATTTGATATCACACTTCAACGGTTTTGTCAGTTTTGTAAGTTGCACACAAATTCTTTAATATTCACAAACTCTCAATTCTGTCAGTTAAAATTACAAATAAATAGAAAACAAAAAAGAGGCTGGGATGCGACCCACACTGATAACTTCCCATCCCGTCTATCGATTTGTCTTGCTTAAAAGTTTGTCTTTATGTACTCGTATCAATTTTTACCAAATTTGCGTACTCTTTTTGTAGATTTTATTTTTTATATGAAAAAACGGACTGTTGGATTTTTATATTAAAATTACTGAATATCGAAAACAATATTTTTTGTGAAATAAAATAAGTTTCAAGCCAATATTTTTAAGTTTTGAAAAGCTGTTTGAGCCGAAAGTAAATTTTTACCAAGTAAAACTTGGTATTGTTTTATTTTAGAGTTTTATTTTTTGTAAAAAAAAACTGTCAATTCGATTTTTTAAAAATTTTACCAACAATATTTCTTATGAGATAAAATTACTTTAAAGCCAATACTTAAAATTTTTAAAGAGATATTTGAGTCGAAAATCAATTTTTACCAACTTTTATACATTTTTTTTAGGTTTTTATTTTTTGTAAAAAAACTGTCAATTCGATTTTTTTCAAACTTTAATTAACTGTTGACAGCAAGATTTTTTGAAAGATAAAAGTAAATTAAAGCCAATATCTCAAAGTTTTGAAAAGATATTTGAGTCGAAAATCAATTTTTACCAACTTTTATAATTTTTTTTTTTAGGTTTTTATTTTTTGTAAAAAAACTGTCAATTCGATTTTTTTCAAACTTTAACTGAATGTTGACAACAAGATTTTTTAAAAGATAAAAGTAAATAAAAGCCAATATCTCAAATTTTTGAAAAGATATTTGAGTCGAAAATCAATTTTTACCAACTTTTATAATTTTTTTTTTTAGGTTTTAATTTTATGTAAAAAAACTGTCAATTCGATTTTTTTCAAACTTTAACTGAATGTTGACAACAAGATTTTTTGAAAGATAAAAGTAAATAAAAGCCAATATCTCAAAGTTTTGAAAAGATATTTGAGTCGAAAATCAATTTTTACCAACTTTTATAAATTTTTTGTTTAGGTTTTTATTTTTTGTAAAAAAAACTGTCAATTCGATTTTTTTCAAACTTTAATTGTATGTTGACAACAAAATTTTTTGAAAGATAAAAGTAAATTAAAGCCAATATCTCAAAGTTTTGAAAAGATATTTGAGTCGAAAATCAATTTTTACCAACTTTTATAATTTTTTTTTTTAGGTTTTTATTTTTTGTAAAAAAAACTGTCAATTCGATTTTTCTCAAAATTTTTCAGAATGTTGAAAACAATATTTCTTATAAGATAAAATAAAATTGAAGCCTTAATTTCAAGTTTTTGAAAAGATATTTGAATCGATATTCAATTTTTACGAACTTTGAATAATGTTTTTTTTTAGATTTTTATTTTTTATAAAAAAACTATCAATTAGATTTTTCTCAAAATCTTATCAGATGTCAAAAACATTATTCTTCGTTGCACAAAATTGTTTTAGAGGTAAAATCATATTCCAGTCGTAAAATTTTGGAGGTGACAAATTTTTTTTTTCAGTTTTATTGATTTAAAAAAAAAACCGTTATATTGATTTTTTTCAAAAAATATACCTGTTTGGTATCACGTTACAATCTATTATATAAAATTTAATTCAAGTCTTTAGCATTTTTGGTTCGTAAGATATTTAGGGTTAACCAAAATTTTCACCATTTTTTCAAACTGCTATAGTAAAAAAACCACCCACGCAATTTTCTTGAGAGCCCTTTCTGCATCTTTCTGCCTTATTATCTGTATAACAAAATTTATTTGAAGTCGATATCTCTTCTGGTTCTTGAGCTATGGACAACGAAAAAAACGTCGCGAACGTACGGACGTACGGACGTACGGACGTACGGACATACGGACGTACGGACGTACAAACGTACGTACACACGCACGCACAGACATCTTTCTAAAAATCTTTTATTTCGACTCTAGGGACCTTGAAACGTCGAGAAATGTCAAAATTTTCAATTTGACAAATCGGACCCATTACAATAACTTCCTATGGGAAGTTAAAAACTGCACCCTTTGTACAACCCTAAAATTACATCACAGTAAGACAGACTTTATTACTTTAGTTTCCCCCTTTTCCCGGATATCCGTCGAAGACAACCATTGCATTCGAATCAGAGAGTAATTTCGTATTGTATTGAACATATTTTGTGACAAATGAATTTGATAGAGACATAAAGTTGATATAAAATGTCCTATAGGTTTATTTACAAAATATACCCTCATCCAAACATGACATAGATTTAAACATTTCCGCTTTTAATCAATAAAAAGTTTTTTTCAGTCTGCTATATCTTTTTCAATAATAGATATAAATTCATATAGATACAGAACATCCCATAACACTTTACTATGCATGATTGATTGTATCTTATATAGCTTAAGATATTAAATTTGATTACATGCAAATAAGTATATAATATAGAATCATAGTTAAGTTTTATGATTTTTAGAGGATCTAAACATTTCGCCTTTTCAGTATAAGTCTATTGTAGGTGATTCTTCATTCTCTTTAAGAATAAAGAGCATACAAAAGCAAGGTTTAGTACGACTTTATCTTCTACAATTTACTCATAAAAAATAACAGCTTTCAAGTTATTTGTATTTGGTATAGATGACATAAAATGTCAAGTCATTTGCGTAATGTTATAACACAAAACAATAGATAGATATGGTTTAAAGTGGTTAACGAGGGACACCTAGTGTGCCTGCCAACAGGTGAAGCAGTTCCTAATGGAGTCATTTGAGTAAGTAGTAAATAAAAGTATTTTACAAATCTAAAGAGGCTTGTGTCGTCTTTAATAGCCATAAATGAAGGCAAATTTAGGTTTTATCGATTGCTCCTTTAGGTAAGTTATTTGTAAAAGCCGCCTTTACAAGTATAAATAAAAGAAGATAGACCAACATTTCTTTACAAATCTCTTGGACGGACGGTCGCCGCAGTTAAAAAATATTGTTCAAAATAATTAAAAATGCACCTCCCAATTTTGCATTGCTGCGCGTTAAAAGTTGCTTCAGATATTTTTGTATTGAACCACATAGCAATGTTTTTCTATTCCTTATTTTGTGACCGTTTTTTTATAAAAGTTATTCCCATCCTTGCCCGTCTGTCGATTTTCTTAAAAGTTAAACAAAATTTAAATAACTACTAATTTGAAGTTATAATACCATAATAAATAATGTGCAATAACACCTAAATGTTCTATTATTGACACATGTAACACCTAAATGTTCTATTATTGACACATGTAACAGTTGAATGTTCTATTTCTTTGGACCTCGAGCTGATAAATAAAGAAAGAATGGAAATGATCGACCAATATTTATTTCACAAATGATTTTTAACAATAAGAAATAACCACGTTCAAAAAGAAGACAAGAAAAAGTCGGGACGAGTTTTCTTCGGTTCTGAAATAATTAATTGAAATTATAAGGCATTTAATGAAATAATAAAAGTTTAGTTATTTTTCTTGGAGAGATTAAAACTCAGAGCTGGGGTATATTCACCTAAAAATATATAAAATATGGTGCCATGGCAGACTAGATTACAAAACGGGAGTTGATGGATGCGCTAGAGGGCACGGGTATTGATGTGCCTCTAACCATTACTCTTTAAAGACTGATTCCAACGAAGCCGCTGCTAAAACTCTCTTAACTAGAGAAGCCGATGCCGTTGACGTGTATTCTGACGCCTTAAGGCCCAACTATAATAGACTTAACCGAGCTTAAGCCATTTTAAGGGAACGAACTAATACGCAGCCTTATATGTCACTAACCATAATAGACGTTCTGCTCAGTTTTGTTAAATTTCGCTAACTTTAGCGCAATTACGCAGGAGCCATATGTAGAAGAAATGGTTAGTGACATATAAGGCTGCGTAGTAAACAGAACATGATGAACCATCTGAGGAGCCTGCCGCCACTGACGAAACCGAAGCTGAACTTCATCAACAATTGAAAGTACCAAATTCTGTATTAAGAAAGCCCAAGTGTGTCTTGCCAAAATGCTAATTCTATCAAAATAATTGTTTACATCTGGTAAAATTTAAATTCTTATGTAAATAACAAAAACTTACAAAAAAAAACTTCTAAAACTTGTTAAGAAATTATTTTTTGAATTAGATTTATTATCAACAATTACAGATATTGGCTTCTGCGAATTTTATCATAGCATAGTTTTTAACATTTTTATAGCGTTTTTTATAAGTAATTATATCAACAAAAAGTAAAACTAGAATCTATAGTAAAAATTGATTTTAACTCGAATATACCGAAAATAAATAAATGTTAAAGTACAATTATTATTTTCATCTTTGGTTAGACTTTTAGAAAAATCCTATTGATAGTTATATTAAAACCTTAAGCAAAAAATCACTTAAAATTTAATCTTTATTAAAATATTTTTCGAACACGTTTTGACTTATAATTATTAATTTTAGTTTTTCTTACTAAAACCAAATAATTGATTTGTTAGTTATAAAAATTTCCATAAATCATTATGAGACACCAATGGGAAGTTATCAGAGGATGTTGCAGAAACAAAACAAAACTACTAAGACCGTCATAAAGTATGTGGCCCCAAAATCCGTTTAGTTTTTTTGTCAAATAAAATTTGTACTAAGACTTAAACCCTTTAGCACATTTTGAACATGCACGTATGGGCATCTCACTGTCTTTAGATTTATTTTTAAGTTTTAAGTTAAAAATACATATGGAAGTATGTAAGAATAACTTTTGATTTATTTAGACTTTTCGAAGCAAACTAACCAAATTCGGCGTTATGTCAAATCATTCAGAAATCTATCCTAACTCATTAGGCCTTAACATTTATCTCGTTATTGTAACAAACTACTTGACTGAAGTTTTTAGGTATCGAAATTACATAGTATACAAATTTATTTTCATATTATTTTCTTATTAAAATCGACATTTAACAAACAATGTTATTCCAGGAATCTTCGCAAAAAGAGATTTCAATTTCCGAGCACGTTTTATACTTGACTTTTAAATCAAACCCAAGGGGAAGTTAATAACAAATTAAATTTTAAATTGGCACCACAGTGGTTAAATAACATACTAATTAGTGATCCAATTATATTAGAACTTGATTCATGTGAGTTGGTTGTTGATGCTGAGATTTGTTTTCTAGAATTTTTCTTTTGAATTCAGCTTTCACTTTGTGTATAAGGCAAAGCTATAGGAGAAAAAGCATTAATAGAAAAATAAAATGAAAATAGAGGCTGAGCTGCGACCCACACTGATAACTTCCCATATACAACAAAAATCTTTTGAAGTCGATATCTTCAATGATTATTGAGACATGGTCGTCGAAAAGATGAATCCCGTACACAGACACCTCTTTATTTAGATTCTAGAGGCTTTAAAACGTCGAGCAATGTCAATATTGTACATTAAACCAATAACAATATCTTCAGAAGCAAATGAGTCAGTAAAATAAAAAAAATGTCCCTAGAGTCGAAATAAATGATTTTTAGAGAGACGTCTGTGCATGCGTATGTACGTTTGTTCAAAAAAACAACAAAAACACGCCGAATATTTTATTAACAAAAAATGTTTTTATCTCCAAAATAGTTTTTTACAACGAAATATAACTTTTTTGACAGTTTTTTTTTATAAGAAATAAAAACCTTTAGACAAAAAAATTTGTAAAAGTTGGTAAAAATGTACTTTCGACTGAAATAACTTTTTTTTTAATTTAAAATATTGGCGTTAAACTTTGTTTTCAAAATTACGTAAAATTTGTATAAAAATCTGACATTTTTTTCACAAAAATCTACAAAAAATAGTACCTACGCAAAATTGGTAAAAATTGATGTCTGGTTGTCGATATCTCATCAATAAATGAAGGTGTTGACTTCAAAATAATTTCATTCTGTGATAATTTTTCTTAGAAAAATCCTATCTGTATTTCTTTATATAAGAAACTAGCTGGTTTACTTGGCTTCACCCGGGAAGTATTTAAATAAATATAAATTGGGTGGCGCGACAGTCCGTTGAGAACCAAGGCCTAGTGACTTACAACTCTCAACCATTCCTGTGTGCGAGTAATGTTGTCAGGAATGGAGGGGACCTACAGTTTATATGCCGACTCCGAACGGCTAATTTTGAGAAAGCACTTTTTCATGACAATAGTTACTCTTGGAGAATTTGTCAATTCCTCGCAAGAGGCAGTACCCGTGAAAAGACTTTAGATGGCATAGGCAGGGATCGAACCCAAGACCTCTAAAATGACAGACCAACGCACTAACCATCATGCCACGGATACGGAAGTATTTAACTATTTTATATAAAAAAATGAGAAAGAAAAAACTACTATTTTTTATATTGTACCTTTTTATTTATTAATTTTTATATTATCTCCGTACATATTTCTATTACGGTTTAATACTTCTTTGTAAACAATATTTTTTGTTCTTTGGTGAGGCGCATACACACATAGATTTTTTTGCCGAACTGACACGGGAGCAAACAACATAAAATTGTCCGTGATTAAAACAGGAATTTGTGTGTCAAGGCCTGCAACCTTCAGTGGCTGTCCCTGTGCCTTATTGATAGACATAGCAAAACAAAGCTTTGAGGGCAATTGTGTTTTTAGTAATCATCGGTCTATTGGGAATGAAAACAACTTGACCTTGTACTGAGCCGGAAAGAATTGTAGCCCTTTTTTTTTTTTTTTTTTTTTTTTTTTTTTTTTTTTTTTATTAATTCATTCTTAAACCTATCTTAAAGCTAGACAAAAATTCATAAAACTAGCCTAATTATCCATAACTTACAACTAACTTAATGGTCCCATACGGACACTCTAAGCTAAACTATAACACTAATTACTAGTGCCTTTCGGCCTTAAGATCTATTTTACTTCCATTTAAATTTTTTTTGTTTTGTTTTTATTAGAAAATTTTGAAAAAAACTAATATCAATAACCTTTTTTATTTATTTTTACTTACAAACTACTTAAAATAAGGTCCTTAAATAAAACTTAAAACTAACTAAAACTACCTATTCTACCTATAAACTACTTAAAACTAGAACAACCACAGCAGCAAATCTAACTATCTCACATTTTTTTTCATATTTTGTTGTCTTTTTTTATTTTTTTTTTTTTTATTCCATGTTTTCTTTTTTTTATTTTAATGTTTTTTTTTTTTTTTGTTTTTTTTTTTGTATTTTTTGTATTTTTTTTATTGTTTTTTTTTTTTTTTTTTTTCTATTTCTTTTTGTGCCACCATGCCTATTCTACTTAAAACTAAACCCTAAAACTATAAAACAAGTATGTAAGCCGGCCAAGGCTTAAAACCCCATCCCGACTACCCAATATCAAGTGCCGATTGAAGCCACCAAAACTGGTTCTCCTGCTTCACCCTATCAGTTCGGTCCCGTTCGGACACAGCCCTACTGAACCGAAGGAGCTCTGCTCCGCCTTGTGCCATGACGTCCCGATTGTACAGGAGTCGCCTGTCCACGGTTCTTCGTCTGACGTGGTAGATTAACGGAACTGCCAATCTATCCTGTATCAGACCGCATCTATCTAAAAAGGGGAATGCCTCTGGTGGAATAAAGCCGCCCAAGCGTGCACTTTCAAAATACTCGTCGTTCGGATAGAACGCCCCGAAAATTAAATTGTTGGTCGAAGACATAGCTCTTGCAATGTGACCTCGAACGAGTTTTATCACGAAATTGTCAATTCTGTTGATTCGAGCCCCGTTGTATAGGACCTCGTTGGAATAATAATGCACATAAGAAGATTCGGCTGTGCGATATAAGCCGGTACAGCGTCGTAAACACTGCCGCTCGAACACCCGAACCTTCTCCATCTGGGAAGGGGCAACGTTGAACCACACAGGACAACCATAAACGATCATTGGCCGTATGAGGGCCATGTAGCAAATTACCTTCACTCTGGGGTCAAGCCGACTGCTAAAAAACAGCCGTTTCGTCAGAGCGAAGGCTCCTCTGGCCCTGGTCAGAGCAGCATTTATATGTCTGTCGAAATATAAATACTGATCTAACCAGATACCGAGGTACTTCACTACACTTTTGCTCGCTAATGGCTGCCCGTGAAGATCAACGATGACCATCTTGCGCCAATTCTTGCACGTATCCCTCGTGGCCCTAGCCAACGGAGTCCGGAACAGAATTGTCTCCGACTTTTGGACATTTATTTTCAGTTTCCAGTCGTCGCAATATCGCTGAATCTTGTCGAAATCACGCTGCAAGAGAATTCTAATAACCTCAACCTTTCGGGCCGTTCTGTACGCAATTAGATCGTCGGCGTACGCAATTGCCTTTGTAAGACTACCTATCAGATCGCTGGTGTAAATGTTGAAGAGAATCGGCGAATTCACCGCTCCCTGTTGAAGACCATTTTTAATTGAGAATGTTGTGGTAGAAGTTACATTGCCACTTTTGACAACAAACTTTCTACCGTTAAGCATATCATAAAGTATATACAACAATGGCTTGCTAATGCCAAACCTGCTCAATTTTAGGTAAAGACCCTCTAACCATACGGTGTCAAAGGCCTTTTCCAAATCAACCAGGACAGCACCTGTGCATTGTTGTTTTGATTTATTCCATTGGATATCAGAAACGAGTTTAGACGCAGCATGAATTGTGTCATGACCCGCCTTGAACCCGAACTGTTTATCCGGAATTATTTTGTTGTCCGCAGCCCACTTAGTCAGAGCCCTATTAATGATCTTTTCGAAAACTTTGCTGATGCTCGGAAGAAGACTTATCGACCGAAGATTTGACGGGTTGGAGTTGTCCTTTCCCTTTTTCGGGAGAGGATGAACCACAGCGGTCTTCCAATGCACTGGATAATATGCATTATTCAGTGCATTATTGAAGAGTGTGGTGTAAATGTCGATTGCTTCCGTCGGTAAATGTCTTAGTACAACGTTGGATATACCATCGACACCCGCTGACTTTTTATTTTTTATTGAATTGAAGATGAGTTGAAGCTCAACCTTCGTCACTAACAAGGGACTTGGTCCCGTTTGCTCGGCGATTATGGCATTTGCCAAGGAATCGTCATTGAACCGCATGAAACCGCGGTTCTCAGATCGCCAATGTGTGATATCATTACGGAGGTAAAAGTGATTAAGTAGGGCTCTGTTTTCCAGGTCGTGGTTGGGGCGAATGCTAACATTCACCTTGTACACTTGCTGGAAAGCAGCTCCCACCGCCTCCACTTTTTCCTTCGGATCTTCAATTATATAATAGTCATCGTCAAGGATGGCTTCTTCTGGATCTATTTGCGCTGTCATGAGTACGTCTCTGTTTTCTTCGGTTCTTTGGAGTTTCAGACTCGGAAGGTCATTGTCGTTCTTTTTTCTGAATATCTTGTTGATTTTAGGGAACATACTAGGGTCGCTCGAATTAACTGACCGGATCTTGCGGTCCCAGTACTTGTTAATTGATAACCTGTAGTTCTCCTTAATCAACAGATTGACATTTTTTATTGACGACTTCAGTGTCCTAACCTCCAAGTCGTGTGGGTCTGTAAGTCGTCTGTACAAGTTTTTGAGTCTTGTCAGTAAGCCACTCTTGTGCTTTCGCAGTGCGTCGATTGTCGCGTTTCTGTAAGCGTCCATTTGGTCCCGTTCTCTGTACTTTGGGATTGTCCGTTCCATTGTTCGTTTTATTGTTTCGTCCATCTGTTGTAAATGTTGGTCGATTTCTGTATTTGTCAGGTTTCTGTTGTTTGGTGGGGCTATGTCACTCGAACGAAGTTCTCTCGCTAAGGAGTTGGTGAAACGAGGCCAACGCATCTTACTGTAATTGTAAGAGTGCGTTGCAACGTATTCCTCCAACTCCACGCGTTCGTTCGGAATCTGCATTATAGCAGCCAGTCCGCAGTGATCACTGTCGTACTCGACTGACTGTAAGCAGTTTCGCGGGTGATTACCCACTTTGTCTGTAACTGTCAGTCTGGTGTCGTACAGCAAAAGGTCCAGAAAGGAGCCGCTTCTTGGATACGATGGCCTTTCAGTAGCCAGCAGGTCGACGCCATATTCAACGCTGTAAAGATTCATCAAATTGAAAAGATGATTACCTCTGGGATTACTATGTTGATTTCCCCAATCTTCATGTTTTGCGTTCAAATCACCGGCCAAGATGAAATAGTTTTCTTCCAAGCTCAGTTTAAGTTCCCTAAAAAGAATTTCGAGTTCTGATGCAAAGTAAGTGACCTGCGGAGCTCCAGCCGCATAAGCCGCAATCATATACATCCGCTTCCCTTGAGAGAGAGAGATGCATACAACGCAAACTTCTAGCGTCTTGAGCTTTCGCAATTCATTGTTGTATATGACTTTATAATTAATGCCT
The DNA here is from genome assembly GCF_945859685.1 of Eupeodes corollae. Lineage (NCBI taxonomy): Eukaryota > Metazoa > Arthropoda > Insecta > Diptera > Syrphidae > Eupeodes > Eupeodes corollae. Next base: position 25,040,347 of record NC_079148.1, on the reverse strand, counting down.
TTTCGTATAAAGAGAGCGACACCGCCCCCTTGAGTGGAGTCGGGCCGGTCTCTTCTTACGATATTGTAATTTTTATGAGTCAATTTGTGTTTGTGGTTTAGCTTAGTTTCGCTAGCCATAAACACATCGGGACTGTAGTCTTTCAACAATTGGAACATATTGGCTCTTCGTTCAATCCTAATCAGTGAATTTACATTCACAGCTAGGACTTTTAGGCGCGTCTCCGGCAGCGCGCCCATTATGGTCTAAATTGCGCCAGGCCAGGCAACAAAGAGTAGAGATGATCTACCCTTTTGCCTTGCTCCTTTATCTGACTTTGCAGTCCTGTTAGTTGACCTTGAATGCTCAACAACAAGGCTACAATGTCAGGCTGCACCTCTGGTGCCTTAGGCACAGGGGCCTTTGGGGCAACCGTTGGTGGAGCCTGTCTCGTGTTTCCACTCCCTGACACCATTTGGGCGTAAGAGAATTTGGGATTAACGAATTTTTGTGTTGGAGCCTGTCGAACTGTTCGACTTCTTTCGGCTTTTTGACTGGCCTGTTTTTGTTTAATTTCTTGGACCTTAGGGCAACCCCTATAACTAGCCGGGTGCCCTTGGTTTCCGCAAAGGACACACTTGAGCAGGGTCAAATCCTCAACCCGCTCATTCCCCAGCTTGCACTCTCCTTCTTTGTGGGTTTCTCCGCACCTCACACAACGCAACTGCATATTGCAGTTAGCATTGGCATGGCCAAACCTCTGGCACTTCGTACATTGTAGAATGTCGTCGTGCCTTTTTAATGTCTCCCAGCGTACAGCTTGATTGTCGAGAGATTCGATTCTCTCGACACTACTAAAACTGCTTTGGGGCGATAATGTTACGAGGAACATTGGAAGCCTATAACCCCCTCGCCTGGACTTCACCGTAGTGAAAGGCTTGACCCCGATAAAATCGAGATCGTCACTGGCTTTTTGGCGGAGCTCAGCTAAGAGCTCCTCCGGTTCCGTGCAGGAACTTATGCCCTTCAGAAGGACCGTCTTAAACTTTTCACTTTTGGGTGTGTAGCTGAAGAACTCAGCTGTGGCCTCTTTAAGTAACTCTTTTACTAGCTTGTATTCGGCCAGTGAGAAGCACTGGACCGAATAGCTCTTTTCTTTTTCATTCAAAATTTTTATAAGAAATTTGCCCTTAGTGGCCGACTTACATACCTGTTTTATGTCCTGTATGTCAACCCGGTAGGTCCTAATAGGTGGCACCTTCTCCTTCTTGGGCTGTGGTTGTTTCTGGTGTTGCTGCTGTTTCTGTTGTTGCTGCTGCTGTTTCTGCTGCTGCTGTTTCTGCTGCTGCTGTTGTTGCTGCTGCTGTTTCTGCTGCTGTTGTTGCTGCTGCTGTTGTTGCTGCTGCATTGCTTTGCTTGATGTCGATGGGCCCTCAACATCCGGGCCTGTCACTGCTGATGGCGGTTTTTTCTTTTGCTCCGCTCCTGTGTTTTTATTAGCGGGCTTTTGTTGTGATTGTTTTTGCTGCTGTGGTTGTTTTTGCTGCTTTTGTTTTTGCTGCTGTTGTTTTTGTTGCAGTTGCCGTTGCGCTGCCTCTTGTTGTCGGCGCGCTTCCTGCTTCAGCTTAAGTTGGCTGAGGAGTGGCTCCATTTCCTCCTTTAGTTTCCTCAAGCTGTCTTCGAACTTACTGATGGCTGCCTGTTTAGTTTGCAGGGCCGCCATCAGTGAATTTTCTTCTTGGAGGATTTGGTCCACCTCCCCCTCCAACGATTTATTTGTTGGCGGTTCTGGCTCCGATAGGATCTTGTTCCTACACGGACAAAAATTTACCTTAACCGAGTGCGATTTTCTCTCGGTTAAAAAAAAATAGGGTAAAATGACCATATTCTCGTGAAAAATTCTATAAGTATCTATTGCTAATAAGATCCGAGCCAAAACGGTTAATTCATTACTGTTCAAAAAAGCAAACTGAATTGCTCTTATAAAACAAGTCAGTCGACTAAAATAACCATAACATTTTGCTTTTCATGTGTGTACATAACACATAAGAATCTCGTCAAAAAAAAAACTATTGATATGGAGTTTTTAACACACCAATCAGTTTTTTTTTATAGTTTTCCCTATGCAAATTTAAGCAAATGAGAGTATTGTAATAACTCATAAGCACCTTGTTAGAAATTAACAGTTAATATTGTTTAATTAAAAACAACAACTGTGCAGTTTTAAACAGAGACATTTAGGAAATTTAAACAAACACAATTGAACTGTCACTCGTTAAAAAACAAACAAAGTGTGTTGTCATATTAAAGCCGATAGCTCGGATTTTATTAACCGATTTATGTATTACTATTTAAACGAATACAACTTTGTTCAAATAACATAAGCAAACTGCTCAAAACAAACAACAAGAGTTATTTTATTACTGATAACTGCTCGGGTAAAACAAACCAATTTATTCAAGAAAAACTAACAAATGCATTTTTGCTAATAGAACACAACCACACGGTTAAAAACAAACAATAAATGTTGTTTTCTATTAGCTAATAACTTGGATCTTTTCAACCGATTTACTTATGAGTATTTAAACAAATACAACTTTGTTCAAATAACATAAGCAAACTGCTCAAAACAAACAACAAGAGTTATTTTATTACTGATAACTGCTCGGGTAAAACAAACCAATTTATTCAAGAAAAACTAACAAATGCATTTTTGCTAATAGATCACAACCACACGGTTAAAAACAAACAATAAATGTTGTTTTCTATTAGCTAATAACTTGCATCTTTTCAACCGATTTACTTATGAGTATTTAAACAAATACAACTTTGTTTAAATAACATAAGCAAACTGCTCAAAACAAACAACAAGAGTTATTTTATTACTGATAACTGCTCGGGTAAAACAAACCAATTTATTCAAGAAAAACTAACAAATGCATTTTTGCTAATAGAACACAACCACACGGTTAAAAACAAACAATAAATGTTGTTTTCTATTAGCTAATAACTTGGATCTTTTCAACCGATTTACTTATGAGTATTTAAACAAATACAACTTTGTTCAAATAACATAAGCAAACTGCTCAAAACAAACAACAAGAGTTATTTTATTACTGATAACTGCTCGGGTAAAACAAACCAATTTATTCAAGAAAAACTAACAAATGCATTTTTGCTAATAGATCACAACCACACGGTTAAAAACAAACAATAAATGTTGTTTTCTATTAGCTAATAACTTGCATCTTTTCAACCGATTTACTTATGAGTATTTAAACAAATACAACTTTGTTTAAATAACATAAGCAAACTGCTCAAAACAAACAACAAGAGTTATTTTATTACTGATAACTGCTCGGGTAAAACAAACCAATTTATTCAAGAAAAACTAACAAATGCATTTTTGCTAATAGAACACAACCACACGGTTAAAAACAAACAATAAATGTTGTTTTCTATTAGCTAATAACTTGGATCTTTTCAACCGATTTACTTATGAGTATTTAAACAAATACAACTTTGTTCAAATAACATAAGCAAACTGCTCAAAACAAACAACAAGAGTTATTTTATTACTGATAACTGCTCGGGTAAAACAAACCAATTTATTCAAGAAAAACTAACAAATGCATTTTTGCTAATAGATCACAACCACACGGTTAAAAACAAACAATAAATGTTGTTTTCTATTAGCTAATAACTTGCATCTTTTCAACCGATTTACTTATGAGTATTTAAACAAATACAACTTTGTTTAAATAACATAAGCAAACTGCTCAAAACAAACAACAAGAGTTATTTTATTACTGATAACTGCTCGGGTAAAACAAACCAATTTATTGTAGAACTGTACCTAAGACGCTAGTTATAGCTATAGGAAAATTCTAATTAATATTTTTAATATTTAAAAAGTAATAACTACTTTCTGCCTTATTCATGTCGTAAATATACACAAATTATTTTCGCTCGTATTTCCATACCCTTTAAAAATGATCAACAAAAAACCACAGGCAAACCATGCTCCTATAGGTATAATGTTTGTTGAATTTTTCATCTTAATTTTTAACGTGTATATTAGCCGCGTTTTATTATCACCGTGATCTGATCCGGATCAGATCATGATAATAAAACAGCATTGGATCATCATATTTTTTATTATATAAAGTTTGGTAGCAGTGTCAAATTCGTTCTTTCAAAAGTGACATTTCGAAGCAAACAAAATATAAACAAATACCCAAAACGGAAGCTGCAGCATTGGATCATCATATTGATCGATCATTGATCGAAGTATTCATTTTAATTTGTATTTCTTTTCTCTTTTAAAAACTTTTATAATTTGCAGTTTTTATTTGAAAGTGATGAAAGCGAAGAATCAAAGAATTCAATTTTATCCCTATTGAATCTTATCGATGATGATTCAAGTTCCAGTTGTAGCTCCACAACTTCTGAAAATGTGCAAATCACAAAAATCAAAAAATGTTGAAAATACTTTTACGTGGGATTTTTTTGAAATCATTCTTTAAATTAAAAATGGTTGTAAGAAACACTAAGGTGACATAAATTAGAACTCAGAACCGTCTAAACCATCTCAATAAAGAGAGTAGTTTTGAAATGACAGTGGTTTGTATGTAACACTTCCAAGAATTTCGAGAGAAAATCATACAAAATTCTTAAAAGTGTTACATACAACCCACCGTCATTTCAAAACTACTCTCTTCTTTGGAATGGTTCAAACGGTTCGGAGTTTTAATTTATGTCTGCTAACTGATTCCGTGAACTCTATTAAATTCAAAAAATTATTTCAAAAAATTTCCATCAAAAAATTGTTTTAACTTTTTTTTGAGAATCAAAAAATGTTGAAAATACTTTTACATGGGAATTTTTTAAAGTCATTCTTTAAATTGAAAATGGTTGTAAGAAACATTTAGGTGACATAAATTAGAACTCAGAACCGTCTGAACCATCCCAATTAAGAGAGTAGTTTTGAAATGACGGTGGGTTGTATGTAACACTTTTAAGAATTTTGTATGATTTTCTCTCGAAATTCTTGGAAGTGTTACATACAAACCACTGTCATTTCAAAACTACTCTCTTCATTGAGATGGTTTAGACGGTTCTGAGTTCTAATTTATGTCACCTAAATGTTTCTTACAACCATTTTCAATTAAAAGAATGATTTCAAAAAATTCTCATGTAAAAGTATTTTCAACATTTTTTTCTGCTGCAGCTTTCTCGATTTTATTTATGTTTTTTTGACATTTAAAGCAGAGTTGCCCATAGAACATTTTGCTCAATGATTTTTTTTTGTTCCTTTTTTTTGGGCAAAATATTACCCATAAATTATGTCAAATATACATTTTTTTGGACTTAATTATTTGAATTTCACCAATTAATTAGTTTTGTTAAAATATCTAATTATTTCATGGATTATATACCAAATAAATAAATATAAAGCTTCTCGCTTTTTATTTAAAAAAATATTTTATTTCAGTTAAATTAAAATGTTTATATGGCAATACAGGTTTTATTTAATTTGTTTGCAATGATACCAACATTTACATGTGAAATCACAATGATAGAGCGCTCCTTGTTGTGAAAAAAAGAATTAAATTTTGGATCTCAAATTGAGATCCAAACACAAAGCAGGATCTTGTGTTGTTGTTGTAATGCATGTAAATCCAAGATCCGGATCAGATCATGGTGATAATAAAACGCGGCTATTATATTATTTGTGGATCCCTCTGCATGAAAAAAAAAGAGTTTTTTTGAAAATGAATAAGTCCTTTTAAAAACTAAGTGCCAATGTCCGATTTTATAAATATTATCAAAGATTTTTTGCTATATAAAACATGAATTAAATATATTAATTCATTAATATACATACAAAAATTGAAATAGAATACAATAAAGTTTTGAATATCATTAAAAAAACTTAACTTTCTTTGAGTTAAAATGATCGTGAAAAAATATGTCCTTTTAAAAAAAAATATATCCCGAATCCTACCGAAAAAAAAGATTCCCCCGGGATCCAATTGTATTCCAGTGCTAACTCTGATGGAAGCCTAATTTGTCACACATACAGTATACGTGATTGCGGTCGCAAATTGGTGCAGGAAACTTCAAATTAGGTAAGTATTAGTGCGTGAATCGAAGAAACGAGGATATTATAATTAAGTGATACCTACTTGTTAAGAATTATTATTTATTTAAACATTTATCCACACCCATATTATTCCCTCGATACATCCAGATTAAAACTTTAATCCAGATGTAAAGTATACAAGTTCAATGTAAATACATCCGGATTTACTTTTTGTCTAATTTTAAATTTGTTGTTCATTGAACATTTCCATTTTAGAATTGGTTTGGACAACCAATTGCAGTGTCTTAGTTATACACTCGATGGAACATGATTATAAATAAGGTTTGGAGTTGGACAGCTGTCCAAAATTAGACATACTTTGGAATGCATTTAACTGAATTTTATAATATAGCTAAATTTTGTATCTTTATTTTAAATCATTAAAATCTAACCATTTTAACCCAAGTTATTATAAAATCTAAAAAAAAAATCTACCCATATCAGTTAAAATCAATTACTTATATACCTAATTATGCTAAGCATTATATGTACCTTCTTATAAAATTTATATTAATTAACCTTTATTTTGAGACCTTAACTATACAAATCTGACCATTAGAACTCATGTTATAAATTTGTATATCCGATTTGCCCAATTTTTTTTATTAATTAACATCGAAGTAATTCACCTTTTTCACAAATATTTTCATGTGATTTCAATGATTTTATAACTCAATAAATTAAACTAACATTTTACCTTTATTTTATGACCATAATCTTACAGATCCTATTAATAGAACAGATGATATTAACCAATCAAAATACCTACAAAATGTACTCGACCCACATCATAAGTTTCTTCAAAGGGTCAAATACACGTGCATGACATTTTAAGGCCTCTACCTAAACGATCCGATCATTAAAACAAAAGTTATCAGCCAACCAAACCAACGATGAGGGTACCATTAGAATTATTACAAATGAAAAATACCTACCACAAACGTGCATATATAGAAGCTATAAATACTAGTAACCATACGTATTTTTCTTCATCTTTTCAATTTTCGATTTATATTTGCAGACTTTGTTGGGTTCTATCTACCAACATCTTTGATGGCAAAAAAATACTTGTTTCTTATTTCCCGCCATCTACTTGTTATTTCTTATATTACTCGGGTTATTTCTCCACAGCTTGTATTTTTTTAAACATGCATTCTCAAACGTTTACTGTTTGTGTTCTCACGTACACATATACAATTCTACTTCTCCACCGCATTTTATTTTAACATGCATTCTCACTTTCTCAGACGTTTAATGAGATCTGTGTTCTCACATCGCATCGCATTTTTCTTTTGTTTTTCATTCCGTTTTATATTTGCACACTTTGTTAGGTTCTATTAACTAACATCTTCAATGACAAGAAAAAACTTGTTTCTTATTTGCCGTATCTACTCGGCATTCCTTTTTTCACTCGGGTTATATCTACATAGGAAGTTGTTTTTTTTTAACACGAACATTTTTTGCATTGGTATTGTATGAAAATATGTATTTGAAAAAACGCGGCGTCAGTCCTCAGTGGTTTAGTTATTCATTTCAATTTTCATTGTTTCTTCAAACTTCGAGGGAGTAAGTCGACCCCAACCGCGATTAAATTAAAAGTGCAAAATAAATTTAATATATAGGTATAAATTAAAAAAGTGAAGAAAAGGACCAAAGGATAAAATATTGGTAAGTACCTAATTGTGTTTTTCCTGCATAGATAAATAAACTGTAGACAATTTAGTGTGTGAAAAAAAATCCAAGCTAGGTATTTTGCTCTAATAAAAAAAAATTCGTCATCTACTCGGCATTTCGTTTTCCACTGGGGTTATATCTCCATACAAAATAATTGTTTTTTTACAACATCAGTTTTTTTTCGCGCAAATAAAAACTTTTTAAATTTGAAATATGTAAAATTAAAAAAAAGATAATCTTTGTATGCAGATATAACCCCTGTGGAAAACATAATGCCGAATAGATGACGGCAAGTAAGAAACAAATTGTTTCTTGTCATTGAAGATGTTGGTAAAAAAAAACCAACAAAGTGTGCAAATATAAAACGGGTTTTGTGCGCGAGTATCAATAATAAATTATAATATATGTACATATATTCAAAACGCATTTTGAATATATGTATATACATATTTCAAAACAAATTACTACTGATACTCGTGATTATAACTCGTTTTTATATTTGCACACTTTTTTAGATTTTACCTACCAACATCTTCAATGACAAGAAAAGACTTGTTTCTTATTTGCCGTCATCTACTTGTTATTTCTTATGTCACTCGGGTTATTTCTCCACAGCTTGTATTTTTTTTAAACATGCATTCTCAAACGTTTACCGTTTATGTTCTCACTTACACTTAAACAGTTCTACTCATTCTACTTCTCCACCGCATTTTTTTTTAACATGCATTCTCAGACGTTTACTGATATCTGTGTTCTCACATCACATCGCATTTTTCTTTTTTTTTTCATTTCGTTTTATATTTGCACACTTTGTTAGGTTCTATTAACTAACATCTTCAATGACAAGAAAAAACTTGTTTCTTATTTGCCGTATCTACTCGGCATTCCTTTTTTCACTCGGGTTATATCTACATAGGAAGTTGTTTTTTTTTAACACGAACATTTTTTGCATTGGTATTGTATGAAAATATGTATTTGAAAAAACGCGGCGTCAGTCCTCAGTGGTTTAGTTATTCATTTCAATTTTCATTGTTTCTTCAAACTTCGAGGGAGTAAGTCGACCCCAACCGCGATTAAATTAAAAGTGCAAAATAAATTTAATATATAGGTATAAATTAAAAAAGTGAAGAAAAGGACCAAAGGATAAAATATTGGTAAGTACCTAATTGTGTTTTTCCTGCATAGATAAATAAACTGTAGACAATTTAGTGTGTGAAAAAAAATCCAAGCTAGGTATTTTGCTCTAATAAAAAAAAATTCGTCATCTACTCGGCATTTCGTTTTCCACTGGGGTTATATCTCCATACAAAATAATTGTTTTTTTACAACATCAGTTTTTTTTCGCGCAAATAAAAACTTTTTAAATTTGAAATATGTAAAATTAAAAAAAAGATAATCTTTGTATGCAGATATAACCCCTGTGGAAAACATAATGCCGAATAGATGACGGCAAGTAAGAAACAAATTGTTTCTTGTCATTGAAGATGTTGGTAAAAAAAACCCAACAAAGTGTGCAAATATAAAACGGGTTTTGTGCGCGAGTATCAATAATAAATTATAATATATGTACATATATTCAAAACGCATTTTGAATATATGTATATACATATTTCAAAACAAATTACTACTGATACTCGTGATTATAACTCGTTTTTATATTTGCACACTTTTTTAGATTTTACCTACCAACATCTTCAATGACAAGAAAAGACTTGTTTCTTATTTGCCGTCATCTACTTGTTATTTCTTATGTCACTCGGGTTATTTCTCCACAGCTTGTATTTTTTTTAAACATGCATTCTCAAACGTTTACCGTTTATGTTCTCACTTACACTTAAACAGTTCTACTCATTCTACTTCTCCACCGCATTTTTTTTTAACATGCATTCTCAGACGTTTACTGATATCTGTGTTCTCACATCACATCGCATTTTTCTTTTTTTTTTCATTTCGTTTTATATTTGCACACTTTGTTAGGTTCTATTAACTAACATCTTCAATGACAAGAAAAAACTTGTTTCTTATTTGCCGTATCTACTCGGCATTCCTTTTTTCACTCGGGTTATATCTACATAGGAAGTTGTTTTTTTTTAACACGAACATTTTTTGCATTGGTATTGTATGAAAATATGTATTTGAAAAAACGCGGCGTCAGTCCTCAGTGGTTTAGTTATTCATTTCAATTTTCATTGTTTCTTCAAACTTCGAGGGAGTAAGTCGACCCCAACCGCGATTAAATTAAAAGTGCAAAAAAAAGGATAAAATATTGGTATGTACATAATTGTGTTTTCCCTGCATAGTTAAATAAACTGTAGACAATTTAGTGTGTGAAAAAAATCCAAGCTAGGTGCTCAAATAAAAGAAATGATATTTTACTTCAGGCACGTTTTCAATGTCAATGTGCGCGCAGATAAAAATCATTTTCAGAAAAGTTAATTAATGTTCGTCTCAAGTTTTTCTTGCCATTGAAGATGTTGGTAGATAGAACCCAACAAAGTATGCAAATATAAAACTCGTTCTATATCGTGTTTACATCTTAATTTTTCAAAAAACGCCGTACAGTCTTTTCTCTTCTGTGGTAAAATAAATATCGTCGGCTAAACACGTAAAGCTGCTAAGTCCATTTTGGCAAATTTTACAGGAGAGCGAAAAAACAAAAATTATTTACATAGAAAAACTGATTTTCTCTTTAAGATTCTGCAACAATTACGATACATTGGACAAAAGTGATGAATGCAATTTGTGCAGAATGTGTTTCTGAAGACAATAGCATCAAATTCTCATTTTCGAGCAAAATTGGACTTAGTAGCTTTATGTATTTAGCCGACGATATGTTAAATAGGGTCACGTAAAATAACGACTGATGAATTAAAACCAAATTTAAAAAAAATATGAATTAGCCTTTATTTCCGTTATACTTTCGAAATCCGATTGGTGTTATTTCGTTTTCAAAATAAGACCACACTTGAAATATGGGCTTATTTATTTGCACGTATTTTCATGTCACAGTAAAAGACTTTTAGACAGCAGTTATTTTAACCTAATATCACAAAACTGATTTGGAATTTTTGTGTTTCTAAATGTATTTCTTTTAAATGTAGATCTTTTAAAAATTTTTAAGATGGATGACGATGTCTGCAATTTGCTCCGAGAATGGGGTCTGGAAAACTATATTGACATTTTTAAAGGTACGTTATAGTGAAATCATTCGTGTTTTCACTATAAATGTTAACATTTGTTTGGTAGTTTAACTACAGAATATAGAAGTAATGGTATATTATTTTCTTTAAAACAAAATATTTCACTATGCCACTTTTTCAATAGTCAGATAAACAATAATCATTCTTCAAATAATGAGAAAAATGATTTTTCAACATGCAGATAACACTTATTCCTAGGAATAATCTCCCTATTACGGTTGACAAAGATCAATGTGATATTTTATAAATGTCAAAAAAGTTGATGAACTGGAAAATGTATAAATTTTAACTAATTTTGTTGACCATAGTCAAATATCGTATTAGTTTTTGACAACCGTAATAGGGTGACTGGTAACTTAGTTCCATTATGATGTCGCTTTCCATTGGGCACTTCAAAGGCACATCAACGAAAAAAATCCCTCGGCGTGTTGGATTAGCACTCGCAATTGTTTTCGCCTTCCGAATTTAAAAAATGAATTCACTCCAAACTCACACACATGCATTTAAACCTTGCCATGGCACTAGTAGACAAAATCGTAAGCAAAGTGCAATATATTATACTTACAATTTTTTTGAGAAGGTGCATTGGCGTAGTGGTGCGAAACCAATGGAAAAGGAGGAAACGAAATTAGTTAACTAATTGTTTATCTGACTATCAAAAAATGTTTGGATTCACATAAAATGTTTAAATGGTATCTTTACTTCTTTTGAATACTCAAGAAAAAAAAATTGAAATTACCAACGAATTAATTTTCATTGTTACAGAAAATGCCATAACGTCAATGAGTTTACCGCTACTAGGTGCTTCCGAAATTAAGGAAATGTTACCTGTCATAGGGCACCGAGTCCTTTTTATGAGGAATTTGGAAGAATGGCGTAGAGCAATGCATCCTAACGCTTCAAACAGCTATGAATGTCAAGAAATAAGTTCCTGTAGGTCTCAAATCCAAAACGAAACCTTAAGCTTTTCGCTAAACGATATTTTACCTGGTTTTGACAAGATTGATTCATTTGATTCGACAGTGCTCGTTGAAAATACACAATTAACACCACAATCCATCAAAAACATGGAGTCTTGTACTTCAAGTATTGACGTAAGTAACAAGTGTCCCTATCATGAATTCCATCTTAATCGGAAAATTTTCCGAATCCCGAAATAAAACTATGTATAACCGAATCCGTAATGACTATTGGTATAAGATTGTCCACTACGATGGAATCTGTGATAGTTTATTTTGGGATTTTTTACAAGTTTCCGATTAAGATGGAATTCCTGATAAGGCTGAATATATTTTTGATACATTTTCGCTACACACAATGTTTATATTTTAAAATCCACACCTATTGTTTGCAAAATTGTATAAATATTTCCTTATTCGTCTTATATAAAAAAAAACACGTTTATAAGACAGACATTCCAAAACACACTACACATTCGTTTATAAGAAAAACACTGATATGAGAAATTTATTGTGATACAAAATCTTATTCCCTACATAGAAAAATAAACGATTATAAGAAATTTTTTCGTGTAAACACCAAATTTCTGAACCCACTCTTATTGAATTGTCAAAGAAGTGACCGATTGAAGATGATTGAGAAAAAAAGAGCCCACTAAATTGACACATTCCACAATGTCTCTTTGTAACTGCCAGCTAAATATTGTTTATTGCTTTTATATAAGAAATTTTCTTTCTTGTATACATTTTTTTTAAATAAGAAATTTTCTTTCTTATATAAATTTTTTATATAAGAAAGGAATTCTTTGGATTTTTTGACTTTCTTATATCCGACATCTACTGTATTATGTTTTCTTTTTTGTAGGATCTTAAAACACTTCTTGAGAACTCTTTAGAAGGCAAAGGACTCCTCAGCTTAAATAAAAACTTACCACTAGGTAACATCCCAAGACTACGATTAGTGCGTATTATAAGCACTCATATACTTAAAAAAAACCCGGAAAGAAATATTACTGCCTCTATTTATGGAAAATGGACAAATGATGTTGTTCATTTGTTTCCACGGGAAAATAGGTCGGTTTATTTCCACAATAAAATTATAGACTCTGGTCATGGAATTGTCAACCGGTTGGCTGGAAAGTTGCCAGACCACATCCACAATCTTAAAAGAAAATATCGGGATTCTGGTTTAATTACAAAAAGAAAGCACTCCATTTCATCATCTCCATCCAGCACACGATCATCGACTCCCATACAAAGCTCAATTAAACGCCTGGCAACAAGCTTTGATATTGCAGATGATGAAGACACGGCTGAAGAGGATTTAGAATGGCTAAGAAATTCAAGCCATCCATGGCAAACAGTTGAAGAAAAATGGGAAAAAACCATTAACGCTCGACTTCGCCTCCTAACAACGTTTACTATTACGAATTATTTTGATGAATATCCGGCCCTAAAAAATGCACTAGGATATAAACTTGTAAGAATTTATTCATATAATAAACACTGAATTTGAAAAATATTGTAAACTATGTAAATTATTGTAAACTAAAATCGATTTTATTTTTTTAACAGCTTGAAAAAGACTTCAACACACAACACAGTGACAATTGCAAAGGGTTGACGGAAAATTTTCCAAAATTAAAAAGACAAATCTACGGAGTAGCAGAAACAAAATTAAAAGGAAACAACTTATACATACAAAAACTCATATCTCTGGAGAATTGTGAGTAATTTCAGCAGTAATGCAAAAGTTTACAATAATTTCATTCAAAGAATGTATTTTTAATTGTTTCTTAATTGAAGAAACAGTTATCAATAGTAAAACAAAAAAGAAATGACGACAATTTAACACGCAAAAAAAATACATTGTATTAAAATTCGTTTTTACACTTAAAATGCGGTGACTATATTTAAAAATGCCAAATAATGAATAAATACAAAATAAATTTAGCTCATTTAATAAATATTTTTTAAATGTTGACCTATGGACAAAAACACTTAAAAACTGAATTAAACCAGTTTAAAACTAATTTAAATTTTTTTTGGAGAATCCATTTCCTTCACTAATTTTATTTAATTCTAATATTCATTAGCAATGATAATTATTGAACATATTTTTTATCAATAAGAAGATAGCAGAGAAATTTTCCGTTTTTTTCGTACAGAATTAATTGCTCAGAACATTAGTTGTGTTCGTAAAGCTGCTATTTGAGTTTAATTTGTGTTTCTGTTTGTTTATGGCAGTTTTGTTTTTTTTTGTAGTTCGTGAAATTCTATATATTTTATAATTTCAAGTAAAACTTACTAATAATTTCAGTTTTTCACACACGATACACGGTACAGTGTTCACAGACGATATATTTTTTGAATTTTGAATATTTTTTAATTTATGCATCATGAAAATTTACAGATGTGTTGTCCATGATAGATTGCCGAAAGGAAAAAAATTAATTTGTGTGTTTGTTCAAAGGGTTAGAAGACGATTATATTTTTCTTTGAATTTTTTTTAAATTAAATAGAATACTGAACAGATATTGAACAACTGCTTAAATAATTAATACTGAACATTTTTATTTTTGTGAAAGCAAAATAGTTCATAAGATCGTCTTCAATTACAGAATTGTTCATTACAATAACGAACCGTAATATAGACCGAGAGCCCACAACAAATTTTGAGAGTAACTGATTACAAAATAAGAAGTATAGGGCAATGTTCGGAATTCACTGCGAAAGCAGTAGATCTACTACGCTTTATTCTTTATTTATTTTTAAATCTTCTGCACCACTGCGCTTTTCCTATAATCTTTACTGAGATTTTTCTGATGTTATTTGAATGACAGCACTGTTGTGCATTGTTTTTCTAACCAAAGTTAACAATTGTTATTAAGTCAAAGCAAAATTGTTATACTTTGTTAGGATTTTACGCTTTCATTTAGCAACGATAGATTGTTAGACATTGTTGATCTGTCAAATAAAAATTTGTAATTTTATGTTTTTGTATTAAAAACATTTATATCTGCATTATTATAGCATAAAATAATAATTTTCGGCTATTTAAATTCTCCTTTTTCGTTTAGGTACAATCGCCACAAATTCCATTTTAATATTTTTGTTATCCCTTTATTTCACTAAAAGCAAAAAGTTTGATTTGACAAATCCGCTAACATGACGTGCACTTTAACAGATCAACAAATTTAATTAATATCGTAGACATGAGTTGGAAATAGTTACAAATCGTAATTATTTTTGTTTAAAGAAACGAACAAAGTTAACTATTGTTAACTAGATCCTATTGTTAGAAAATGAACGCAACATTGTCAAAATAAATTGATGTAGGACAAAATGTCAAACAATCAAAAAAATTATCATCTCTTTCATGAAAGACTTGTCAGCATATTATGTTTTGAGTTCAATTTCTCTATAATTGTTTCGTTATCTTGTTTCTTTTTACCATCATGCAAGTGCATGCGAGTCAGTATGTAACAAATAATTTATGCTTGGGCTAGTGAAAAATACAAAAACTTATAAAATTTTTCTAATATTTTTGAATCTTTTGAATATATGCAGGTACAGTATTTCCCGTTTAATTGCACCTGGGTTAATTGATTTTTTCGCTTAGCTGACCGAACAAAATGCATTCGGAAATTTTATGTAAGCCTTACAGCTTTTTAAACGGTTAATTAAACTACCCGGATAATTGATTGAAAAATCTGACAAAATGGTGATTGAAATTAAGCGAGGAATACTGTATAAGGATATTTTTCTAAATTTTTGAATGTATTCAAATATTCCAAACACTTCTGTTCTGACTTTTCTTCTGAAAAATGCAAAAATGCAATTATCTGGTTTTCAATCTAAGCCTTTCCTTTGTATAGGATGATAAACAAAAGGTGTGCCAAAAAGAAAGAGCGTCTAGACAAGACAAAATCGTTTGAGGAGGAGGGTCTATTTCCCCCGGGTTTTTCACTTAGACGAACCGCGGATAGCTAAAAAAAGTTTCACTAAAGCGAGCCTCAGAAAACCGGTTAAAATTTTTCTAAGTCTTTTTCCCGAAGAAAAAGTATTGAAAATTTTTCTAAGTTCTTCCCCAAAAAAAAATATTGAAAATTTGTCTGTCTTTTTCCCGAAGAAAAAATACTGAAATTTTTCTGCGTTTTTCCTGAAGAAAAAATAATAAAAATTTTTCTAAGTCTTTTTCCCGAAGCAAAAATTTTGAAAATTTTTCTAAGTCTTTTTCTCGAAGCAAAAATATTGAAAATTTTTCTAAGTCTTTTTCCAGAAGAAAAAATACTGAAAATTTGTCTGCCTTTTTCCCGAAGCAAAAATATTGAAAATTTTTCTAAGTCTTTTTCTCGAAGCAAAAATATTGAAAATTTTTCTAAGTCTTTTTCCTGAAGAAAAAATATTGAAAATTTTTCTAAGTCTTTTTCCCGAAGCAAAAATATTGAAAATTTTTCTAAGTCTTTTTCCTGAAGAAAAAATATTGAAACTTTTTTTAAGTCTTTATCCCGAAGAAATATAAAAAAAAAACAATTTGAAAATTTTTTCTAAGTTCAAAAATGTTTACAAGCCTTTAAAAGCAAGTCTTAAGAGGCTTGATGAAAACGAAAAAGGGTTTCAAACTATTTGAATTATTTTAGATTCCGAATCTGAAAACAATTTTCAAAAAATTATCTGAAAACAAAAAACTTAAATTAATTATAAATAGAAATATAACAATCATCCTAACGTTTTTTATCAATTTTTTTCTCTTTTTTTGTATTTTCGTGAATTTCTGTTGAAACATATACACAGATATGGAAAGCTATATAGGTATTATATGCAATTTATAACAATATTTTTCTTTTCGTACATAAATATAGTAATGCTAGAAATTGGATTGGAAAGTTTGATCAAGCTATAGTATAGGGGTCATAATTCTTATTTTGTAATCATTCACACTCAAAATTTGCTCTTAGTCTACAGGACAAGATAGTTGACTCACGTCAAAAAAAATGTACTTGAACAAAATTTTGATAGAATTTCGGGCATGTATCGTTTATTTCTTTTTTATTTACTTAAGATTACCATTAATTTTCATTATACTTAAATAAATTAATAGTTTTGCTTTTTCAGAAAGTTTCTAACAAGTTTTGTTTTTAATTTTTGTATTCCAGTGACAGAAAATACAAGCAATATTGGAGCATTCCTGCTTATACCAACCCTCCTAATGGTTTCAACTATAAGATTGAGAGGAGTAAATAAAAAAGTTTGGCGACCATCGAAATCGGAGGTAAGGGAGAGCTTCATCACTCATGTATACAGTGATGCTGAAGTCGATCAATCCATTTCCTTGAGGCGGGAGAAACTTCAAGAACTTGGTCTAACACTGCAGCCTTATATTTTGATTGTAGGTACGTCTCTTGACAAAATTAAAAGCTATTTTGTAGTTATAAATGAGATAAAGTATGTTTTTAATTCCATTATTGAAGCGGTAGATATATGCTTCAAAATTATATTTATGATAAACGCAGAATATCCAGCGGAATCCAAATCTACATGGATGTTTATTCAAAAAGCTTTTTTTAAATTATCAACAACTTTCGATAAAGAGTCCACCGCCGCCAACACCTTGCTCGCCCAATTAGGAATTGACGAACAATAAGACAAACTCCATTTGTTTCTTACATTTAATAATCATGGTTTTTTGTTTTCTATGCAAATCCTTTTTTAAGGATCTTAAATCTCTTAAATCACATTTTAATTTTAGTCACTCTGAACATGAATTTTTAAACTACAAATGCAACGAAGATGGTTGTAAGAGGTCCTTTTCTTCTTTTAATTCATTTCGACGACATATCCAGAAGGAGCATATTTCCTTGGTTCAAAATCATCCAAACTGTATTGATGATATTGAATCCGAACCAAATGACTTTATAAAAATTTACCCAAAACGAATCATCGAACAGTTCAACATGGCTACGGTTTCGAAAACGCCGCCAGTTAATGAATCATTATCCATTTTTATTGCATCCCTCTATGGAAATGTACTTTTGCCTAGAAATGTGGTTCAAAAAGTAATTGAGGGTCTAAAAGAATTTTTCAGTACATTAGGGCCAGCTATTAATAACACTGTTAATGCAATTTGTCAAGAATACTCCCTTTCAAATGATATTTCAAAAGTTTTAGTCGAAACACTTGTACCTACCATCATTTCCCCGCTAGAAAGTTTTATGACTGAACAAAAACGAATATCTTTTTACAGTAAAAAAAAAACATACATCGCACCTCAAGGAATCGTTATTGGACAAAGATTCGACCATGTTAAAAGAAATGGAATTTCACGTATGGAAGTAATCGATTGCCAAGAACATTTTATCCCACTTCGAAATATATTGCAAACCTTTTTCTCTCTTGAAAACGTACTCGCTGAGACTTTGGAATATATGGATAGTCTTAAAGATAAAAATGTTATGGAGAATTTTATCCAAGGATCTTATTGGAAAAATCGGGTTCTGCATCACTCAAACCGTATTGTTCTACCTCTTTTTATATATTTCGATGATTATGAAATCGGGAACGTTCTTGGCAGTCATGCAGGTGTTCACAAGTTAGGGGCAGTCTACGTCTCAATTCCATGTCTTTCGCCTTGGCGTTCATCAGTTCTATCAAATATTTTTCTCATTTTGCTATTTCACTCGTCTGATAGAGTATCTTTCGGCAACAATATAATATTTAAACCAGTTATTGATGATTTTAATTTTCTTAGTGAAGAGGGCATACAGATAGATGTTCCAACTTTCAAGGGAACTTTATATTTTGAACTTGGTCTAATTCTGGGTGATAACTTAGGAATCCACTCCATGATTGGGTTTGTAGAGAGTTTCTCAGCAAATTTTTCTTGCAGAGTGTGCAAAGTTACAAAGGCAGATTTAAAAGAGCAACTGTATGAAAATACAGCTCTTTTGCGAACAACAGATTCCTATGAAGGCGATCTTGCTTTGAATAATTTGTCTTTAACTGGTATTAAGGAAAGGTGTGTCTTTCTAGGCATAAAAGGTTTCGATTTATTTCAGCAAGTTGGCGCTGACGTTATGCATGATGTTTTGGAAGGTGTAGCCAAATACATTTTAAGTTTTATGCTAAATAAGTACACACAAAACTCTAAATTCTTTACTCTAGCTATTTTTAATGATAAATTATTAGCTTTTGAATATGGTCCTGATAGTAAAAATAAGCCTTGTAGTATCGAAAAAGAACATCTCAAACGGGGAAATATACGTTTATCTTCTGGAGAAATGCTTACTCTTTTAAGATTTTTGGGATTGCTAATAGGTGATTTTATACCAAGGGACGATGATTATTGGGCTTTATACACAAATTTGAGAAAAATTCTTGATATACTTCTTAGCGTCAGAATTTCACCTGGAACAGACAATTTATTACAAGTTTTAATAGCTGAGCTTAATGAACTATATATAAAACTTACCAAAGACTCTCTCAAGCCAAAGTTTCACAACCTCCTTCACTATCATACCGCTCTTAAAAAATACGGTCCATTATCATCGTTTTGGTCTATGAGGTTTGAAGCCAAACACAGGCAATCAAAAATGTCGGCTAGATCATCGTGCAATCAAATAAATGTCACTTGGTCTTTAGCAATGAAACATCAACTAAGTTTAAATGAAATGTTTCTTAGGGGAAAACTTTGCAACATACTTGAAGTAGGGCCTAAAAAAATTGTCCCATTACCTGAAACTAAAATACTCCAATCACTGCTTCAACTGGACCCTAAGAAAACTTTGATTAGGGTGAATTGGGCGACAATGTCTTCTATATTATATAAAAAAGGATCAATCTTGGTAAAAAGTCTTAACTCCGATCGTTATCTGTACAACTTTTTTTTATTAGAAAAAATATATTTATACAATTGTGATTGCCTTATTTTTGAGGGTATGTTACTACAAACTTTATGTTTTGATGATCATTACTACGCTTATGAGGTAGAGGTTCCATCATTAACTAATCAAGTTACAATGTTGCTCGAATCCTTTCTTTCTCCAATTCCAAATACTTTAAATACTTTGCCGAATGGCAGGCAGTACGTTATCTTAAGAAGTCCATTATAAATTCTTATCTTCCTATATATATCTTTAATTACTACTAAGCGTGTAGCCATTATAAATATGTTCCTTAATACTTTGTAATGTATTAAT
The DNA here is from genome assembly GCF_945859685.1 of Eupeodes corollae. Lineage (NCBI taxonomy): Eukaryota > Metazoa > Arthropoda > Insecta > Diptera > Syrphidae > Eupeodes > Eupeodes corollae. The sequence goes on along the minus strand of NC_079148.1, from coordinate 25,020,192 downwards.
GTCAATTATCTGATTGGAGTAAGGTGTTGGTGTTGGTTTTAAAAGAAGCTCTTTTCTTCACACATATTATGAATAAGATGTGCATATCTATAATTTTTATATATAAATTAAAAAATTACAATTAACATACATTTTAATAAATTTTTTGATTTAGTTATTTCATGTTATGTTATGTTATATTTTGTTACGTTAACAACTTATCTCCTATTTAAAGCTTAACATCTTAAATCTATACTGTTACTGAATATTTTTTCTTATTTAAACATATTACGTTACGTTTATAAGAATGGTAAAATAAAATATCTTTGTATATACTAAATTGGAAAACTTATGTGTTTTCATTTTTTAAGATTGGTTTTCACTTTAAGATGTTTTTTTCCGATGCATTGAAAATATTCTTAATTGGTTGAAATTATTTTGGGATGTAAAGACAACTATAACCAATCAGGATCCCTTATTTAAAAAATTAAGTAATAAGATCGAAAAACTGACCAATAAAACACAGCTTAGTTGCTTAATCCAGCTAAGTTGCCTGTGAAAATTAAATCAAGTAAGTATGCTCAAAGCGACCAAGAGTCTCATCTAATATGAACTAAATTTGTTGTGAAAAAAGTGGATTAGCTGATTGAAACAAAGTGAACTTACGTTATTCAGCCAAGTTTACAGTGAAAAATCAACCTAGTAAGTTTGTATAATTTAACCAAGTAGGTTGGGTATTTAAAGCAGAGTATGTTGGCTTAACTCAGCCAAGTTGATTGTGAAAAATGAACCTAGTAAGTTTGTATAATTTAATCAAGTCGGTTGGGTATTTAAAGCAGAATATGTTGGCTTAATTCAGCCGAGTTGATTGTGAAAAATGAACCTAGTAAGTTTGCATAATTTAACCAAGTAGGTTGGGTATTTAAAGCAGAGTATGTTGGCTTAATTCAGCCAAGTTGATTGTGAAAAATTAACCTAGTAAGTTTGTATAATTTAACCAAGTCGGTTGGGTATTTAAAGCAGAGTATGTTGGCTTAATTCAGCCAAGTTGATTGTGAAAAATGAACCTAGTAAGTTTGTATAATTTAACCAAGTTGGTTGGGTATTTAAAGCAGAGTATGTTGGCTTAATTCAGCCAAGTTGATTGTGAAAAATTAACCTAGTAAGTTTGTATAATTTAACCAAGTAGGTTGGGTATTTAAAGCAGAGTATGTTGGCTTAATTCAGCCGAGTTGATTGTGAAAAATGAACCTAGTAAGTTTGTATAATTTAACCAAGTCGCTTGGGTATTTAAAGCAGAGTATGTTGGCTTAATTCAGCCAAGTTGATTGTGAAAAATGAACCTAGTAAGTTTGTATAATTTAACCAAGTTGGTTGGGTATTTAAAGCAGAGTATGTTGGCTTAATTCAGCCGAGTTGATTGTGAAAAATGAACCTAGTAAGTTTGTATAATTTAACCAAGTCGGTTGGGTATTTAAAGCAGAGTATGTTGGCTTAATTCAGCCAAGTTGATTGTGAAAAATGAACCTAGTAAGTTTGTATAATTTAACCAAGTTGGTTGGGTATTTAAAGCAGAGTATGTTGGCTTAATTCAGCCAAGTTGATTGTGAAAAATGAACCTAGTAAGTTTGTATAATTTAACCAAGTTGGTTGGGTATTTAAAGCAGAGTATGTTGGCTTAATTCAGCCGAGTTGATTGTGAAAAATGAACCTAGTAAGTTTGTATAATTTAACCAAGTCGGTTGGGTATTTAAAGCAGAGTATGTTGGCTTAATTCAGCCAAGTTGATTGTGAAAAATGAACCTAGTAAGTTTGTATAATTTAACCAAGTTGGTTGGGTATTTAAAGCAGAGTAGGTTGGCTTAATTCAGCCGAGTTGATTGTGAAAAATGAACCTAGTAAGTTTGTATAATTTAACCAAGTCGGTTGGGTATTTAAAGCAGAGTATGTTGGCTTAATTCAGCCAAGTTGATTGTGAAAAATGAACCTAGTAAGTTTGTATAATTTAACCAAGTTGGTTGGGTATTTAAAGCAGAGTATGTTGGCTTAATTCAGCCAAGTTGATTGTGAAAAATGAACCTAGTAAGTTTGTATAATTTAACCAAGTTGGTTGGGTATTTAAAGCAGAGTATGTTGGCTTAATTCAGCCGAGTTGATTGTGAAAAATGAACCTAGTAAGTTTGTATAATTTAACCAAGTCGGTTGGGTATTTAAAGCAGAGTATGTTGGCTTAATTCAGCCAAGTTGATTGTGAAAAATGAACCTAGTAAGTTTGTATAATTTAACCAAGTTGGTTGGGTATTTAAAGCAGAGTATGTTGGCTTAATTCAGCCAAGTTGATTGTGAAAAATGAACCTAGTAAGTTTGTATAATTTAACCAAGTAGGTTGGGTATTTAAAGCAGAGTATGTTGGCTTAATTCAGCCAAGTTGATTGTGAAAAATGAACCTAGTAAGTTTGTATAATTTAACCAAGTCGGTTGGGTATTTAAAGCAGAGTATGTTGGCTTAATTCAGCCAAGTTGATTGTGAAAAATTAACCTAGTAAGTTTGTATAATTTAACCAAGTCGGTTGGGTATTTAAAGCAGAGTATGTTGGCTTAATTCAGCCAAGTTGATTGTGAAAAATTAACCTAGTAAGTTTGTATAATTTTACCAAGTAGGCTGTGAAAATTAACCAAACTGGGTTGGCTCATTAATACAGAGTAAGGTGCCAAGGGCTCTATTTTTTTTTAGTATGAAATAAAGTAAGTTAAATTTAACACAGTACTTTGTGTTAATTTAACCGAACGAATTGTTAAAAATGAACACATAGATCGTTTCTTAAAAAGAAAATTAAACAAGTGAGTTTGGTTTTAAAAACAGAGTTGCTTGTATAATAATAGCCAATTTGAAAGGCTCTTAAGAACCCTGTTACTATGCTTTTATCAGTTAACTTATTTTGCTAAAAAGAATCGGGTTTAATTTAGAGGGGAAATGATAACTACGTTAATTTATCACGAATTATCTTAACAGAGTTGACTAGTTTAATTTATGATAAGTAACTTTGCTAGCTCTATATTAACAGTATCACTTTGCTTTTTTTTCACGAAATTTGGTAAAAAAATCATAATCAATTTTTCTGCGTGTATATTTCGGAGACCTATACTGCCCTTCTCCACCCTCTGAGATGTAGTCTACGCTCCCAGCGTCGTCACTTTCTGAGGTTTCGTGATCTGACGTCACACCTTTCGTTTTTGCCTGCATTTTTATTTTATTGGCGTTCCGCTTAGCAGGATTGGTCCGCTTCACCAAATTGGGAGATTGCCTCTTTCTCTTCACTATTGCCCAGTGGTCCGATGTATGGTCTGATTGTGTTTCGGTGATGTTTTGTACCGCTGCTTGCACAACACTTACATCACCTGATGTATTGGCAGAGGTATCTTTCGATACCCCTGCTTTCCTCTCCTTCTCCATTTGCTTTTTTTCCCAATCTATAAAATCGACGATTTCACGATTGTGAAAAAAAGCTTCTATATTTTTGGTGCGCTCCGCACGGGATTCGAACCCACGACCCTTGGCGTTGTGTTCGGACGCCACCTCCACTAGGCTACCGATTACTTATATAAAATAGTGGCACAATGCCAACTTAGCCACTGCTCAAACACTTTTAAATTTAAATTGCAAATAAAAAGAAAATTGATTTACACTTCTTCACTCGCTGGAAGTCAAAGAACGACTGAGAATTGTAGCCCTAATCATGGTCCTCTGTACAGTTACTTTATAGTACCATTACATGCATTTAAATTCCTCATAAGTATTATAGGAGCCCCAATTTTCAAGTCTACTTAATGCGGAGAAAGTCCTGATGTATTCAAAGAATTCAAAATTGAATTGAAATATCAATAGCATTGATCAGTCAGATTATCAACAGAAAGTTTGTTGATGGAACGGAAACATTGAAATAATTTTATTATTTATGCTCGTAGCAGAATCTTTTTAGGTGCTAAAATTGCTCGTTCCTGTAACCAATCATCTCTGAAATTTGGGCGACTTGCGGGTTAACAATAGCTTTTAATTCGTCTTGTCCAGTGACGCTAGTTGAAAATGTTGGTTCTTTTAGTACTCATTATTTAAAATATTTCCATTTTATATATCCAAAAGAGTTCTTAAAAATTGTACTGCATTATTATCACCACCCGAATGTACGCGCATATTTGTGAAACGATGATTTTAAGCAAGCATTTCTATCACCACTTTTTGTACCTACCAGCGAACAGTATCACAACCTCCCATCGGACGTTCATCAACTCTAAAATCTATAAGTGTAGGATGCAGAGCTTCAGACCTAACTTAATTTACCAGAGTAGATTCGTCCCGCACAATAAACGTCGTTTCTTTAATCACTTTAGCTATTCTGTTAACTACAAAATGGACGCTCTTGGCCTTACAAATCTAAGTTCTATTCTGTAGTAATGCTGCAGCAATCCCAGATGATGCTATACTGCTAATGCAATTTTTCTTGCATTCTAAATTTAGCAAGCAAAAGATTAATCAAGAACGTTTTCCCAGTCCCGCCAGGTGCCTTAAGAAAGAACATTTTACCACTGTTCTGCATCACGTTGTCGATTATAGTGTTGTATGCAAGTCGCTGGTGGTCAGTTGATTTTTGTTCATTTTCTTGAACGAAAATTGAAAGTTGGTTGGCATCATACGTTGTTGTAAGTTAATACCTGTCCTGAAGAAATTGTCTGTCACGAAATTGTTTTCAATCTGTGTACGAGATTCGATATGAAAGTCTGACATCATTCCTCTTGAACAGTAGTGACCTTTACGCTATTTGAATGCACGACAGAAATTGCACTTGGCTTTCATTTTTCCTATCGAAACGTGAGATCAGTGATATTTGGATTTTATATTTATGGATAACAAATTATTGACTAACATTATCGGACTTTATTTATGCCTAAAACCTGATCCGTGAAATCTTGATTGAATAAGAAGTTTCGGAGCCAAACCGTAACAAGGACTTCCTCTTTTGCTTGACATCAAGTTATATAAATAAATAACAGCTCTTAAAAAATGCTACTAAAATTGTTGAAAATTGGTTTTCAACTTAGAATCTTGTTAACAAAAAAACATTTTGAAATTAAACTATGTCATCATTTATGAAAAATATTGTTGTTAATTTTTAGTTAATTTTTTAAAATATTTTAACCAACAACTTTTTAACAAAACACGAAAACCATCAATCCTTTTAAGCAAGACTAATTGAGAGACGGGTTGGGATGTTATCAGTTATATGTTATATTATTATTAAGGTATTTTAAATATTTAAATATAAAGTAATAAGTTTTATGTCTACCACAGTTTAATTATAATCACATAACAAACTTATTATGGTTTTGAATGTTCTTTCATAATACAAATTCAAGAACATTATTAACTTCCCATATGAAGTTATTGTAATGGGTCCGATTTGTCAAATTGAAAATTTTGACATTTCTCGACGTTTCAAGGTCCCTAGAGTCGAAATAAAAGATTTTTAGAAAGATGTCTGTGCGTGCGTGTGTACGTACGTTTGTACGTCCGTACGTCCGTACGTTCGCGACGTTTTTTTCGTCGTCCATAGCTCAAGAACCAGAAGAGATATCGACTTCAAATGACAGTTTTTTACAAAAAATAAAAACCTAAAAAAAAAAATATAAAAGTTTGTAAAAATTGATTTTCGACTCAAATGTCTTTTCAAAACTTTGAGATATTGGCTTTAATTTACTTTTATCTTTCAAAACATCTTGTTGTCAACATTCGGTTAAAGTTTGAAAAAAATCGAATTGACAGTTTTTTTACAAAAAATAAAAACTTAAAAAAAAAAATTTATAAAAGTGGGTAAAAATTGATTTTCGACTCAAATATCTTTTCAAAACTTTGAGATATTGGCTTTAATTTACTTTTATCTTTCAAAACATCTTGTTGTCAACATTCATTTAAAGTTTGAAAAAAATCGAATTGACAGTTTTTTTACAAAAAATAAAAACTTAAAAAAAAAAATTTATAAAAGTGGGTAAAAATTGATTTTCGACTCAAATATCTTTTCAAAACTTTGAGATATTGGCTTTAATTTACTTTTATCTTTCAAAACATCTTGTTGTCAACATTCATTTAAAGTTTGAAAAAAATCGAATTGACAGTTTTTTTACAAAAAATAAAAACCTAAAAAAAAATTATAAAAGTGAGTAAAAATTGATTTTCGACTCAAATATCTTTTCAAAACTTTGACATTTTGGCTTTAATTTACTTTTATCTTTCAAAACATCTTGTTGTCAACATTCAGTTAAAGTTTGAAAAAAATGAAATTGACAGTTTTTTTACAAAAAATAAAAACCTAAAAAAAAATGAATAAAAGTTGGTAAAAATTGATTTTCGACTCAAATATCTTTTAAAAAATTTTAAATATTGGCTTCAAAGTAATTTTATCTCATAAGAAATATTGTTTTCAACATTTGGTAAAATTTTTAAAAAATCGAATTGACAGTTTTTTTTACAAAAATTAAATCTTTAAAAAAAAACAATACTAAAACTTGGTAAAAATTTACTTTCGACTCAAATAGCTTTTCAAAACTTAAAAATATTGGCTTGAAACTTATTTTATTTCACAGAAAATATTGTTTTCCATATTCAGTAATTTTTATATAAAAATCCAACAGTCCGTTTTTTTCATAAAAAATAAAATCTACAAGAAATAGTACGCAAATTTGGTAAAAATTGATACGAGTACATATAGACAAACTTTTAAGCAAGACAAATCGACAGACGGGATGGGAAGTTATCAGTGTGGGTCGCATCCCAGCCTCTTTTTTCGTTTTATAATCTATTCAATTTATTGACCATATCTACGTTCATACTTTGTACAAACGATGAATTTCATAAATCTTTTTTTACCAACAATCTATAGGCACGTATCCGATGGATTAAGAAAATAACATGAAAACATCTAGTAAGATAGTATGTTTAAATATTTGTATATTTATATATATATTTATATTTGTTTGAAACTTCAATGGAATGTTTTGCACAATATGCAATTATTAACAATAATAGAGTTATTTAGAGCGTGTGAATAGTTTTCTTCCTTGTATTCCCTTGACCAGGACGGACGTGGCTAGACATTTTTATTGAATTGCATTCCATTTAGAATAGGAGTACATTTCAAATTCAATTTCAGAAACTGGTTAAAAGTAATAACAATAAAAGAGGACTAACTTAATTTATCTAAGATGAAATTGTTATTTCTATACCTTTCGATATATTTTTTGAGATATTTTTGGCGAGGCAACAAATAGAAGGCTTTAATTTTTTGTCGCTAGGACTATAGAAAAAGAAGCAATAGCTACTGATTGGGACAGATCAAAGAAAATGGGGTTCTACATCTTGATGGAAAATGGCTAATCAAAGAATCTGTAATTTTGACAATGGGTTTTAGGATTTGATACAAATAAAGAGAAAATGCTTTTTTACGTACCAAAAATCGGAATTTCAAAACATTCTCTTTAATATATCTTTCGAAATATAATTGAAAAAGGACTGCAATAAAGACTGTGGTATTTTCTTACGACTACGTTAGTTTCTTCGATCCCAAAGACTGTTTTCTTATTTTTGAAGGAGCCGAATTTTAGGTATTCTTGAACATACCTTTAATATCAAATTTTTGTTGATGTTATTTATATTTATTTAATATTAGTTTGTTTCAATTATAAACAACTTTACCAAGAAAAGGTGCACACTTGAGAACCGTAGTCAAAGTATTTTATGAAAGTGGCTTTCAAAAAAAAGGCCTTGTTGAAAATAGTCTCTATACTCAAAGTGCCGCAGTTTAATGTTTGCTCTAGTGCGATGATAACGAAATTTTTGTGGCAAGAAATTGAAAATAATATGGAGCTGATCGAAATGTGGTTTCAGCAGGATAGTGACACAACTTTTTAAACAGCTCTTTTGAAAGAAAAACCCGATTGCCGTTTTTGAACTTTGATGTCAATTGGCCCCAACTATCACTACATTTGATGCCAAAGTCATCAAAAATAATTCAAGGCCTAAAAAATGAGATAATAAATCTCAATTATGACTCAGCTTCATTTTGTTAACTGTTCAGAATTTCGTTTTAAAATAAAATCGATAGTGTAAACCCAACATTCTAAGCTCTAAAAAATAGTCCACATAGGCCACAGTATGAATGTGAAACAAAAAAGGTAAAGTCTATAAAATGCGGCTAAATAGTTGGTGTTCTTCTTTAATAAAGTTCTACTCGTATAACCTATTAACCGTCATTACAACCGAAATATGTTGCGGAAAATGCCTTAACTGAATAGACTTCTACAAACAAACCTGTGGTCAACGTCGAATTAATTAAATAAAATGTTTTTATTGTTGTCTCAAATAGTTTGCTTTTCATTGAAACAAAATTGTCAAGTCTTGATTGGAAAACTCAATTTATAATTTCATGTCTGTTAAAGCAAATACCGTTATACCTCCAACCACACATGCAACAAAAGGAAAAAGTAATTGTTGAACAATGAAACAATGTTTTTTATCCATTTTTTAATTGGAAAAGGCAAACATTTGCGTATATTCTCACCACAAAAATGTTCTATGAGCTAAAATAATAGAAATTTATTTGTGTTGTTGTCTGGAGAACCAAGAAAGCTCTTGTGTCATTTGACAATAAAAAAGAACAAAACTTGTCTCTATACAAAGACATTCCTTTCAACAATGTGTACCCTTATCATATTACGATATAACCGAAGGGAAAGTACTCGTATCTATCTAATGCAACCCTACCCAAACCATCCAAGAATCATTTTCTTTTTTTTATCTAGGAAGCAATGAACCGAATTATAATTAATTTATTTCATATGGTCTCATGTAATGTCCTTGAACTATATATTCTATCTCACTCTCTCTTAATTGTGTATTATGTTTTGACCACAATTTCATGTTTGTTATGCAATCTTATTTTTTTTGTGATTCTCTGTAGAACAATCCTTGCGGCAATAGTTAATTAAAACGTGTAAATTACAAGTCTGTTCTTTTGATCCTTGCGTAAAGCCTTAAAGTGACAGAAAATTTCTATACCTGAACCTGAACAAACTAAAAGCTTTTAGCCCTAAGTTATACTTTCACAAACTATAATGTCTATGTACTGTAGGTATGAAAAATAAAACTGAAAATATGGAGATAGAAGGTGCGCAACCGGTAGGTGGTAGTATAAGTGTTTAAGATGAGCAAACAAAGTTTATTCAGAAAATATTTTAATTGAAATTTCTATGTTTCCCTGGCATTTAATCCTGTAGGACTTATGCATACCAAACTATGTATATACCCAGGTACATGTTTTCTTTTTTCTGTGTTTGTTTTCCTTTAAAGTGTGGGCTTCCAAGTTGAACTTTGATTTTGAGTTAATAATAGTTTTGTTTTTCAAAAAAGTTAGTAAAATATTTGAAAGGACGAATTGATAATAATTAGTTTTCTATCTACACGGAGGACATATGTTTTAATATGAATGCATAGTAAAAACTAAAATAGACACTTTTCGAAAAATATCACGGATTTTATTATTGAATTTCATTTTTATTTAGAAAGATATATTTATGGCTTATGGGACAGGTATGGATTCATAACAATCCGATTGCCAATGGTTTCAATTGAACTATATAAGAACAAACAAAAATAATATTGCCTTGATTTGCTAGATTAATTGAATTTATTGTACACATATTTAGTTTAACACGTGTTAGCCAAAAATAAAATTGGGTATTAGAAAGCAAATATGACACCAAGATTAAATACTCATAACACAAAGTTTATGTATTTGGAAAAGAAAACATGTGCAAGGATAGGTTAGGAGGCTTGATTCTGATTCTTAAAATATTGCAGTACTTTTTATTTTGTTCTTGTTTGTTGTTTTTAACATTAAAAGTTCTTAGTAAAAACTGTTTTTTTCTAATCTGCTTATTTCTCTAAACACTTTTCACTTTGTAACTGTGCAAAAAAAATAATATCTTGCAAAGTAAAAGTAAGTGAAAAAAAAATGTAATTTTTCAATTTTGTTCAGACTTTATTTAGACAGTGAAAAGTAAAAGTATTTCACCAATTTAAAATTGCAACTTTTGCAATTAATTTGTATTTTGGAAGTTTCAAAGTAAATTAAATAAAATAGGCATAAAAAAACGTTCACAGTTGTTTGTATCTTATTAGCCTAAATATTGCAAAATGCAGAAACAATACAAAAAAAGAAAAAGGTTGGGATGTTACCGACGCTGATAACTTCCCATCCCGTCTGTCGATTTGCCTTGCTTAAAAGGTTTGTAAATGTTCGTGTTTTTTATAAAAAAACTTATCAGTTAAATTATTCTAAAAAAAATAAAAACTACCAACAATATTTTGTATATGATGAAATAGGTTGATTTCCAGATCAATTTTGGTTAACGATATTTTTGTTTCAAAACCAATATTTAATTCTAATATAAACAAATACAAATCGGATGATTGAAATTAATTTGAAGTCAACGTCTTCTATAATTCACGAGATATCGAGAACCGAACATGCGTAGATTTTATTTTTTTATGAAAAAACTGACAGTTAGATTTTTTTTAAATGTCGAAAGCAATACTTTTTATAAAATAAAATTAATTTGAAGAAAATCAATTTTTACAAACTTTTATTAATTCCTGTTCGTTTTTTTTTGTAAGGAAACTGTCAATTCTATTTTTCTCAAAATTTTACCGAATGTTGAAATCAATATTTCTTATAAGATAAAATAAGTTGGAAGCCATAATGTCAACCATTTGAAAAATATTAAAGTCGAGATTCGAACTGTCGATTCTTAAAATTTTACCAGATGTTAAAAGCGTTATTCTTCGTTGCACAAAATTGTTTTGGAGATGAAATCATTTTTTATTCGTAAAATTTTCAGGGTAACGAATTTATTTTTCCAGTTTGTTTAATTTATAAAAACTGTTGATTTTATTTTATTCCAAAAATATCCTTGTTTGGTATTCCGTTACAATTAACAATATAAAATTAAATTCAAGTCTCTAGCATCATTGGTTCGTGAGATATTTAGGGTTTACCAAAATGTTCACCTTTTTTAAACTGCTATGTTAAAAAACTTTCCACGCAATTTTCTTAAGAGCATGACTTTTGACTTCTGACTTTTTTTGCATTATTATCTGTATAACAAAATTTATTTTAAGTCGATATCTCTTCTGGTTCTTGAGCTATGGACGACGAAAACATCACAGACATCTTTCTAAAAATCTTTTATTTCGACTCTAGGGACCTTGAAACGTCGAGAAATGTCAACATTTTCAATTCAACAAATCGGACCCGTTACAATAACTTAATATAGGAAGTTAACAAATACTCGATAAACTAATCTGCAGACAGACGGGTTCCATTTTCAGCAATGCAGTGCGCGCAAAAGTTGTTGCAAGGACTTAAACACATATTCCTTTTGGCTATTGAATTGTAGTTTATTTATAATTTTAGACAACAAAAATTTGATATTACTTTCATTTTCATTTTCATTTTCGATATCCAAAGTAATTCTTAGGTTCACTATTCTTTGGTCACTATTAACTAAGTTTTGCTTATTCAAAATATTCTTAACCTTTCTATACCCGCTTCAAAATAAAACTCAAGAGCCTGTAGTTTCCTTTCTAATAAGAATATTTTCATGATCTTTAATTTGATTAGTAGAATGAAAAAAACAAAACAGAGTGAAATTAGTTATTGCATTTATTTATTTCATTCTCTTTACTGACAGATTTGAATCTCTTAAAAAAGGTACTTTTTCATAAAGTTTACAAAAACTTGAACAAAAACATAAAAAAAACAAACACTTCATAAACATATGAAGTAATTTGATGGTCTCAAAGACCAATGCTAGGAAGGTTTAATTTTTTAATCGTTTACAACAGCTTATCTTACAACACCTTTTCGAAAAAAAAGTTTTTTTTTTCTATAAACTTTCAAATTATACAAAAGGAAGTCTAACTTTTCAATGTATTAAAAAAAAACTCTACAAAATGAGAAATTTTTTTAATTGAGACGAATTAATTCGCTAAAACTTACATTCAAAATTTATGTTTTTTTGGTAAATTCGTCAAAATTAAAATAAAACAGCCTAAAAATCACTTTTTTCAAAAACAAATTGATAGATTTGTATTAAATTTTCGCTAACATTTTTTTTCTTAATTTATCCACTTTCAATATAGAAAAAATATTTTTTTTGCAGTAAGGTAAAGTAAATCCATGCTTTTTTTTGTTTGTAAGCTTATAAAAAAATTGTAATCAACCTTATCAAAATAAAAACTAAATCTAAATCTAGAAAAATTAAATTAAGGGTACTACTGTTATTTTGCGTTTTACTCTTATACTATTTCAATAGTATTTGATGCTTTCATTGACGAAATGGAAGATTCCATCCAACAAACTCTGACTCCCACTTCTGAGAGAAGTGCATTCAATGAAACTAACATGGCAATGCACAACTCATACTTGAGCAATACAGAGGAAATATGTGAAATAATAGATCACTGCAAACCAAAGAAGTCAACAGAGCCGGATGGGGTCTCTACCTCATCCTGAAGAGGCTTCCGCAAGCAGTGTTTGTATTCCTGACAATCATCTTCAACAACTGCCTCAACAACGACTACTTTCCCCAAAAATGGAAAACTGCTAAGATCGTGGCAATTCCCAAGAAAGGTGATCAAAAGTACATTTCTAACTACGGACCCATATCTCTCCTGAGCAACATCAGCAAACTCCTAGAGGAACTTATATTAAGGAAAGTGACAAAATTCTGCGTGAAAACAGTATAATTACTGACATGCAGTTTGGTTTTCGGCAAAAACACTAGACTGCTGCATCCTTTAATGAAGTTTCAACACGATACATCACCACAGCTCTTAATAGCCATCGTGTCACCGTTGGATACCTTCTGGACGTTGAGAAAGCATTTGAAAGCGTATGGATTAAAGGCCTTATCCATAAACTTCACATGCAGGGCTTTCCAACCGCACTAATAAGAATTATTTTTTTCTTTTCTCTCTTCCAGAAAATTGTATGTACAATTGGAGCAGTGCTCATCATCAATGAAGAACATCAGAGCTGGAATTGCCCAAGGATCGAAGCTCGGCCCGTTTCTATACAGCATTCTGACATCTGACCAACCTAACCCCGTCAACTGAGAGAACTTTCTATACGCCGATGATTCCTTGACCTACTACTCCTTAATGTCACCTTATATATCCGTGAAGAAAGTAAAAGCACACATCCACCTTCTCTTGGATTTTGACCATAAATTGGGTATTAAAATCAACGCATCAAAGTCGAAACTCATATGCTTCAGAAGGCCGTCAACTGTCGTCCGTAGAGGATCTTAAAAAGCGACAATATGCAGAAACTGGAAGTTGAAACTCCCAGATGGATCGTCACTTTCAGCCAAGAGGACCGTCCAGTTCCTGGGAATTTATTTCCACGGGCTGTTAAAGTTCAACCCGCATGCCCAGAAAGTTCTTAGGAAAACCAGCTGGGCCTTTCATCGTGTACATCCATTGATAAAGAAGAACAATGGACTAAGTCAACATACGAAGATTCTGATGTACAAACAACTGATGAGACCAGTCATTGGATACAGCTTTCCCGTTTGGTACACCATCGCTAAAACTGCCATGAAGCAGCTAAAAGCCTTTGAAAGAAAGATCCTAAAAATCTGTACTGAGCTTGTCTTTGACAGGGAGCGTCAAAAATGCTTCAAAAACGACAGAATTTATTCTGAAGCGAGAATAATTACATTTGACAACAACCTACTACTCTTGGCTAAAAAGCTAGTTGGTAACTCATCTAGCCACCCGAACCAACTAATAAGAAGGATTACAACCCAACAGCAACTGCCAGAGCCCAGGTACCTCAGCGTCATGGACATTATGGATGAAAGCATAATTCAAGTCAACAACGAAGATGCCGTTGCATTCTACGCTGACCCCGTGTCAGCCCACCGACGACCGACGTGACTAAACATGCCAACTACTCTTTTTAATCAACAAATCCAACAAATGTCAACCGAAGGACACCCCGAGGTCGTTATGTTTTTACAAAATTGGAATATACAACTGGTAATACTAAGCTCTAAATAACTGCATACTAAAAATATTTAAAACTAAAAAGAGACAAATTTGACATATGTATTAAAAATTTGTTTAAAAATACCCTCATTTAAATACAAAATTTTACAATATAAAGTTTTTTCTTGAGAAATCAAATATCATTTAAATTTTTGAAAACAAACTTTTTTCAGGTATATTCTTTAATTTAAACTTACAGGGCACATTTTTAAACAGACTCTATGGATGCATATTATGCAAAGTCATATGACCTAGTTGTGCATTTTTGTATTTGTTTTTTAAATCTTTTTAAAAGAAACGCGTATTTGCATATAAAAATTTCTATTATTATTATTTCTATCTATTTAAAATTTTAAATATAAAATGGACAAATTCTTTGTAAAATAACAATACTTTTCACTTTGGAAATTTAAGTTTGGTGGAAAATAATTTGCAGTGAAACTTCTCAATTCAAAAATGTTCACTTTCTTAAATTTTCGTTAGGTTTAATGTTATTTACAAAGTTAAAGTGCAAGTATTTAGTGAAATAGAATCCTAGTACAAAAATTATGTTTAAGTTTAAAAAGTTTTATAATAAAAATGTAAGGGCAGTGACACATTTGTTGCTCGAACTCTGCAAGTTCGTTTTGGATTGTTTGCTAAACATAATTTCTAACAGTTAATCACCAAGGGGTTGAATCACAGATTTGGACCAGCCATTTGACATTTCCAAGACGGTTGATAACACTATTTCGAAATTTTATGCGCTAAATATATGTCTTCAATTTTAATAAAAAAAAATCGGTTAACATGACCAAATTGTTGTTCCCAGCCTGATGGTCCAAGTTGCAACCAACCCCATAACCCACACCATGAAAACACTATAACTTCTAAACACGAACTGTGCTCTAAATGCAATTAAGTTTACTAACGTAGCCGCGAAGATGAAAACGATTTTTGTCAGAAATGACGATTTTTCGTTAAAAATTATTTTACAATTCAAAATGCTCTGAGGCCCAAAGTACGCAGCGATAACACAGCGGATGCCTTTAATTGCTGATGAAAACGGACCTTCCAAGCGAATAATAATCAGTTTTTGTGCAGAATTTTCCTAGGCTCGTTGCTTTATTTTTTCCAATACTTTTTCGAGATATCAGGCTAATTTTCATTCAAATATTTCCAGTGGGAAAAATCTGTCAATGTAAAATAAAATATTAAATCATAACATTCCATACAAGCGTTTAAATTCTGAAAATTTTTACTTTAATTTTGTGTTTATATTTCTTGGTGTAAAATTTTTGTTTAATTCTTTTAGCATCATTAGTTAAAAAAAAAGAACCCCTCAGCTTCAAAAATAGGGTTGGAACCACCACAATTTTGTTTGCACACTGAAAACTATACATAAATAATAATGCACATATGTATGTACGACTGTACATATATCTCCCTTAATGCTAAAATATAAAATATAGACGTATTTTATTTTGCACACACGTTTCAATTAAATATATGTACATACCATCTGTACTCGTACATTAAAAACATTAAATAAAAAGAAAAACAATGTCAGAAAAAATCATAAATAATAAAATGCAAATAATAATAATTCATCATCGCATACTCTTTAATTTCGATGGATTTATAAAAAAAGTTTACAAACCTATTGAATAGTTAATTATAAATGTTATATGAAGTTTTTACAGGATGAGGAAAATAATAAACAATATTTCAAATCAGCGGACCAAAAATAATGTATTCGATTTTATTTAGTCAATAAAAAGTTTTGAATATTTTCATGCTTTTTTTAGTGGAGTGTCAAAAAAATGCAATTTTTTTACATATGATACAATCGACTTTTAAATGAAATGCACTGTAAATATATATTTTTATGTTTGTCAACCATTTGGTTTGATTGTTACGGCATATACTTGTGAAGCTAAAAGTCCAGGCTTAACCCCAATCTTTTAATTGTTAAAACAATTCATGAGCACTATGTCAATTCGTCAACAGGAATGGTTGAAATTTGAGTTTTTACTTGTTTCGTGTCTAAAATAAGTTTAAAACCCCCTTTTTTAAAGTTGAATTTAAAGAAAAATAGATGCCTATGGTAATAAAAATCAATATTGTAATTTTTAAAATAAAAACAACTGAAGTTTCTTGTAAAACATTTTTAATGTTAGTGAAATATGAGTCAAGTAAACATTTTACAAAAAATATACAAAATTTGAGGTTTCATCATTTTTGACTCCCCTAATTCCTATTCAAAATCACCCTCAATGTAAGAATCCTACTAAAATGATGCATCAAGTGGGCTTCTTCTACGTTATTCTCAAAATCTCTGTCTAGGAAAATAAGTAAGATGAATGCATGAATTCAATTAACCTATTTTTAGAAGAAATCATAAAAATATGTGGTACAAAAAATAGTAAATCAAAAAATTTTAAGATTTATGTTCATTTTTTTAATGGAATTTAAACGGAAGTTCATTCTAGACACACGCAATACTACTTCAAAAGTGCTTCCTGTTTAAAGGACTTTTATTCCCTTTAATTTTTTTAATGGACCATAAATAAAATAAAGTAAACCAATGCTTATGGGAACAGCAGATAACTTTTACTTCTTATCAATTCAATTCACAGTACCTATGTATACTTAAATCCATATTCCCACTTTCCATCTACAATCTACCATTAGTAATTCTAAGATTGATTGATTCCCTCGTTGGTAATAGATTTCTCTTAATATTTTATTTTATATATTTTGCATTGTTGCTGTATTATTTTAATAAAATCATTTTAATCTTCTTAAGTTCCTTGAAATGAATGAGAATATCATAAGGCTCTACGCATATTTATGTTTCTTAATTGAATGGAACTTAAAAAAGTCTCTCTTTCAAAGAACATTTTTAATTAAATTATGTATGGATAATATTTTGCTTCTGGCCTTAATGCAAATTTCTTTTATATTTGAACTTAAATCATTGATTTTTCATTAAAATGTTTAAGAATTGAAAGTTAATGCTGGTTTTTGTATTTAAAGCGTATTATGGAAATAGGTTACAAAGCGGATAGTAAAAGATGTTTAAGTCCTTAATATTAACCATTTTGTCACTTATATTATTATTATGTACCCATTTCATTTCAATTTTGATAATATTTCCTACGTTATGAATATTCTAACTATCTATTGATAAAGGTAAATCATAAGGTTAAATATCATAGTAATGAACTTTAGAGTGATTTGACTTGATACTAGAGCTTTGTTAGGTCGGCAAACAAAATAAACAAAAATCGCGTACTTGGTGACTCTGTGCCCATAGTCGATTTTGTTAGAGATTATTGGTTTGGTTTATGATTTGCAACAATATTTTTATTGATTTTTTTACAGTCGGGTTACTCTAAGCTTGACTTCCTTTAACCAAAAATATGGTGAAAGAAATGAGATAATGCAAAATTATAAAGGTAGCGTAAAGTAAAAAAAAAGAGGCTGGGATGCGACCCACACTGATAACTTCCCAGCCCGTCTGTCGATTTGTCTTATTTATTTATTTAATCCGTTAATTATCTAACGTTAATATAAACTTATAGCTATTTACATAATTTTTAATTTAAAATTTTTATTAATATAGAAATAAATAAATACTATAACGAATTAAAAAAGCTTTCTTTAAATTGTTTACTTTTAACATTGTCATTAACAGATGAAATTAAATTATAAAATTTATTGAAGACTGAAATCAATTGATTTAAAGGGCTATTCATACCATAGTTAGTTCTGCTAAAGATCGGACATAAAGGTATCTGTCTTCTTATGCTAGTTTGGCTATAGCTAAAATTTAGACGATTCAGAGCTGTTGCGGATATAATAGAACCATTAATTAATTTTAAAATAAAACAAAATTGGAGATATTGTCTATGTTGTGAAAGTGTAGGGAGCTTTATTAGCAAAAGTCTCTGAGAATAAGGAGGTGGTGTAAATATTTGGGAAAACGGAAGAAAACGAAGACAAAAACGCATAAATCTTTTTTGGATACTTTCAAGTCTGTCAATATGGACTGAATAGTATGGTGCCCATATAACACAGCCGTATTCAAGTATTGGCCTTACAAATGATACATAAAGAAGTTTTAAGACGTATGGGTCACGAAAGTCACGAGAAAAACGTTTAATAAAACCTAGAATTTTGTTAGCTTTTTTAACTATAAAGTTATAATGGTCACAGAACGTTAATTTACTGTCAAGAATAACACCTAAATCAGAGAAAACGGAAAGCTTACAAAGGGAGGAAGAATCTAATAAATAGTTATAATCTATAATTGTTTTTTTGCGTGTAAAACACATAGTTTTACATTTGTCAATATTCAATAAAAGTCGGTTTGTATTGCACCATTCCCTAAAACTATGAAGATCTTCTTGAAGCTGTGAGCAGTCATTAATTGAACTAATAGATTTGAAAATTTTAATGTCATCAGCGTATATTAAAACGGAGGAGTTTTTTATAACGGATGTTATGTCATTTATATATAAGATAAATAATAAAGGACCTAAATGGCTACCCTGTGGAATACCAGAGTTGACGTAAAATTGGTCGGAGAATTCATTTCTGAATATAACGCTATAACTTCGGTTCTTGAGATAAGACGCGATCCACGTCAAGAATTTGTCGTTAAACCCTAAGGCCTTAAGTTTATGGACTAAAGTCTTGTGACACAATTTGTCAAAGGCTTTGCTGAAATCTGTGAATACGCAATCTACTTGTTTACGATCTTCGAAAGAGTCAAGGCAGAAAGAAGTGAAGTAGGTTTGTAATTGTTGATTTATTCTGGACGAAACCATGTTGATTTTCACATACAATTGAATTACAATTAAAGGATAACATCTTACAGATAATGGACTCAAATAGTTTGGAAATAACGGAAAGTTTGGCAATCGGCCGGTAATTCGTTATTTCATTCTTAGACCCTTTTTTATGAATCGGAGTTATAAATGCACTTTTCCATAATAGTGGGAAAACTGAGCTTCTAAGAGATTCATTGAACAAAACAAATGAGACACACATTTTTTTAAAACACATGATGGTACTCCATCAGGGCCAGGGTGAAAACAATAATCAAGTTCTGAGACACAACGAACAATTGAATCCTCACATATTGTCAAGTCAAGTGAGTTAAGGTGTGGATAATTTTGGGCTGGAAAGAACGAATCGGAAATCTGAAAAGAAGAAGGTACGTCGAAAGCATCTTTGAAGAAATTAGCAAACATATTTGAAATTATTTGGGAGTCATGACTTGTTGTGTTATTGAAAGACATAGAGATTGGGTAACCGTCAGTTTTTCTTTTACTTTTCACGAAATCTTGCTTAAAAGTTTGTAGGTTACTTGATAGTTGAATTATTATTAAACATTTTAAAATTACCAACAATATTTTTCATATAAGGAAATAATTTAGTTTGAAAATATAGTTTTGGTAAATAGATTTTTAGTCGAAAACAAATTTTTACCGATTTAAGTAGCATTTCTTAATTTTTTACAAATTGGATGAATGAAATTAATTTTGATAGATATCGAGAACTGTATATCAATTTTTACCGAATTTACGTAACATTTTTTTAAATTTAATTTTTTTCTGAAAAAAACGGACTATTGGATTTTTATACAAAAAAACAAGTAAATCTAAATATCGAAAACAATATTTTCTGTGAAATGAAAAAAATTTGAAGACAATATCTTTAATTTTTGAGAAGATATTTGAGTCGAAAAAAAATGTAATAAGTTTAAGTATTGTTTTTTTTTTAGGTTATATTTTTTTTAAGAAAACTGTCAATTCGATTTTTCTCAAAATTTTACTGAATATTGACAACAATATTTTTTAAAATATAAAAGGAATTTTAAGACAATATCTCATAGCTTTGAAAAGATATTTGAGTCGAAATTAAATTTTTACTAACTTTTATTAATTTTCTTGTTTAGGTTTTTATTTTTTGTAAACAAAACTGTCAATTTTATTTTTTTCAAAATTTTTCAAAATGTTAAAAATAATATTTCGTATAAGAAAAAATTATCAATTTGACAAATCGGACCCATTACAATAACTTCCTATGGGAAGTTTATAAAAGTTGGTTTACAGATGTAACAATCATTTTATGAAGAAAAGCTTTAAAAGCCTATGGAAACAGTAAAATAACAAGCCATAATTTATTAAACTTTCATGTTGTTTATTTTAAAGAGCTATGTATACTGTAATGGAACGTGTTCAGTATTTGCCAAATGCATCTTTCAATCA
Source organism: Eupeodes corollae (assembly GCF_945859685.1). Classification (NCBI taxonomy): domain Eukaryota; kingdom Metazoa; phylum Arthropoda; class Insecta; order Diptera; family Syrphidae; genus Eupeodes; species Eupeodes corollae. The sequence goes on along the minus strand of NC_079148.1, from coordinate 24,999,792 downwards.
AGAACTGAGTGTATCAAAGCATGATTTTTTCAACGAACATTACTCTTGGTTTCTCATTGAGAAGAAGATGTGATGCAAACCAAATGCCTCAGAAAATTAAACTAATCATGATGTGAATTTTTCGAATGTTGCTGATCCGAATTGTAACCCGAATACAGCTTTGTTGGATTATCGAACTATGCAAGCGGGTTTTGACATTGAAGAAGAAGAAGAGTCAGATTGTCCGCAGCAGCAAGCCAATCAGTAAAAGATGGAAGAGTATTTTGTGCACTTAACAGAGGCATGCATTATGTTGCTAGAAATTAACAATTCAACGATATTTGATGGTCGACGGAGGCGTCGGTCGGCGGATGAAAATGAGTCGGAATGAAAGACTCAGACATTTTCCGAAATGTTCTCATTCACTTTCAGGAAAAACTGAAATTTTCAAGTCTTTGGCTTCCCCTAGTATTCACAAATATTGTCATTGAAATCAACCAAAATACCAAGAGATACTATGCAGAAAATCGTCTTTCTAGTAATCCTAAAAAGATGTTATAAGACAGCCATATTTCTATATGCAGGTGCTAAAAAAGCCTACGGAGAGGAGGAGAAAAACATTTTTCCTCAAAACCATATTGCATTCTATAGCACCGTCACTTCGTGTCATTGGAAAGGTTCGAAAAATTAAGACATTTCATGTGTTTAGATGGCGAAAGAACTAGGAACTTCGGTCTTCCAACTGACAAATTAGCTGTATTTATGTTTATAAAAAAGTGGGTCTTTGATTGAAAGATATATTTACAAATCATTTGTTTTATCAATTATAATATTTTGTTACTTCCGAAGAAAAATTGGTAACACTTTACATCTGTAAACGAAAAACTAATCGATGGCGGGTAACGTTGTTTTACAATCTTTAAGACTGTGGAGGAGTGGCAATTTACAGTATGTTTGATATTATTTTGTCAGCCTAACTGATATAACAGCAAAAAGAAGCCCGAAAAAAAAAACCATTCTTAGAGTAAGGACGTAAGAAGTCGCATAGCAAAGCCAACTATACCAACAAGTGTGAAAATTGTGATAAAATTGTACTCAGACACCAAGTACGTGAAATCAATAAATGCTAAAGTACACGGGTCTAGTATTATACATCTGTAACTACTGTTTGTCCGCAAAAGTCTGTTAACCCACAATCATAGAAATGATAAAGGAATAAATAATTGAAAGTATCAGGTACTTGTAATTGATCTGGTAATTTTTGTGTATGTTTTATTAAATTGGAGTTATATCATCAAACTAAAGGCAATACAATCACCATCAGGATAGATTGAAATCCCTTTTTTTATTTTTGTAATTCATTCGATAGAGCCAATCAATCACTAAACGAATTCGTGATGAAGAATTGAGAAGGTAGTTAAAAAAAGAGAAAGTCCGATTGGTAAAGTACGCATGTTTGCCCTTAGAAAATGATCTTAGCGGTTGTAGATGTAACAGAGTATTACATTGGAGATAAATTATATTAACTGGTTTAACTTATAATTAAAAAAAGAGGCTGGGATGCGACCCACACTGATAACTTCCCATCCCGTCTGTCGATTTGTCTTGCTTAAAAGTTTGTCTTTATGTACACGTATCAATTTTTAAAAAATGAAAAAACGGACTGTTGGATTTTTATATAAAAATTACTGAATATCGAAAACAATATTTTCTGTGAAATAAAATAAATTTCAAGCCAATATTTTTAAGTTTTGAAAAGCTATTTGAGTCGAAAGTAAATTTTTACAAAGTTTTAGTATTGTTTTTTTTTTTGAGTTTTATTTTTTGTAACAAAAACTGTCAATTCGATTTTTTTTAATTTTACCAACAATATTTCTTATTAGATAAAATTAGTTTAAAGCCAATACTTAAAATTTTTAAAGAGATATTTGAGTCGAAAATCAATTTTTACCAACTTTTATAATTTTTTTTTAGTTTTTTATTTTTTGTAAAAAAAACTGTCCATTTGATTTTTTTCAAACTTTGATTGTATGTTGACAACAAAATTTTTTGAAAGATAAAAGTAAATTTAAGCCAATATTTCAAAGTTTTGAAAAGATATTCGAGTCGAAAATCAATTTTTACCAACTTTTATAAATTTTTTTTAGGTTTTTATTTTTTGTAAGAAAAACTGTCAATTCGATTTTTCTCAAAATTTTATCAGATGTCAAAAACATTATTCTTCGTTGCACAAAATTGTTTTAGAGATAAAATCATATTTCAGTCGTAAAATTTTGGAGGTGACAAATTTTTTTTTTTCCAGTTTTATTGATTTAAAAAAAAAAACCGTTATATTGATTTTTTTAAAAAAATATACCTGTTTCGTATCACGTTACAATCTATTATATAAAATTTAATTCAAGTCTCTAGCGTTTTTGGTTCGTAAGATATTTAGGGTTAACCAAAATTTTCACCTTTTTTTCAAACTGCTATGGTAAAAAAACCACCCACGCAATTTTCTTGAGAGCCCTTTCTGCATCTTTCTGCCTTTTTATGTGTATAACAAAATTTATTTGAAGTCGATATCTCTTCTGGTTCTTGAGCTATGGACGACGAAAAAAACGTCGCGAACGTACGGACGTACGGACGTACAAACGTACGTACACACGCACGCACAGACATCTTTCTAAAAATCTTTTATTTCGACTCTAGGGACCTTGAAACGTCGAGAAATGTCAAAATTTTCAATTTGACAAATCGGACCCATTACAATAACTTCCTATGGGAAGTTAAAAATTAGTGTTCAGTTAAGGCCCCTCATCGAAAGAGATCTGAAGTCTCTTCCACCGAAAAAGCGTCATAACACCAAATCTTAGCCTCGGTGCACACTTACATCATTTTAACTCTGAGGTGACACTTGTACTGCTTTGGTCAATAGTTCCATGCGCACATAAAAATAAACGAGGTATTTTCTCGTGCGTAGTAAATAATTTATAAAAACTATGTTCTTAAAAGGAAAAGAAGTTATTCGTTATAACAATAACAAACAATGTTCTCAAAATGCGTGTGCAATGACGAACAGTGGTTCGGTTTGTATGGGAGCGCGGAAATAAATCGATAAAACCTTTAATAAAAATCGGAGAGAATAGAAAATTGGCACACATGTGTGGGTTAGGGAAACACACATTTCTTAAAAACTTGGATTAAAAACAAGAATTAGAAAATGAGTTATTGAGATTTTTCTAAATTTTGGGGTTTATGGTTTATACAAAAAAAATAACAATTAATGTTTTGCAACACTTTTTGCTTTAATATGTAAACATTACAAAAAATACTTATAATACTTATTACAAAAATAAATAATTAAATAAATAAATGTATAAAAACATACAAATAAATTGCAAAGTCATATAACAAATATTAATTAATTAATTCAAGAGCTTCTTCACTCAATGGAAGATTTTTCTTTTTTGGTTCCGATCTCAATTGGCTTATCACGGGATCAGATGATATCATGATCATGTTTAAAACATCCTGATCTGTAGATAACCGAGAACATTTCCTGGAGTGGTGGGTTCTGTAATATTTGTAGTCCTTATTTCTGCTTTCTTGGGCCTCCTCTGAAAGTGAACCCACTGGAAAAGATGCACTTTGTATTACTTCTGCTCCGTGTAATAAGATTTAATGAACTGTTGCAGGCATGTGATACCAAGGGTATAACGAAATTGCCAATTTAGCTGTCTCTTCAGAATAAACCTTAAATTTGTCTGTATCAATTTAAAAAATGCAGCAAATTACTCCCAATATGACTAAAAGTATCGTTATCAACTTAAAATCTATTTTGGTGATCTCTGCAGTCAGAAGCGGATTTTCAAAAAATCTTCGTGATTATTAGAACGTCAACCTTGATACCAATCTTTTCGATGAATTCAGCTTGGATTCGTTTTTTTTTCAAATTTCCTTAATAGCACGAGTGTCCTCACATGATTTAAAGCTTAAGTTTAAGCCGAGATGCAACACGTATTCCATAAATCTAATCCTTGCATGTAGTGATGATCTTCATTCAACATCTTGGTACTGATCTTAGATAAATTATTCATCTCCGAAGGCTTAGCTCCACGAATGATACAGTTGCTCGCAGAACTAGTATTTGTGACAGCTTGAGCAACTTTTCCATCTATCATCGTGAAATAAAAATGGTGTCTAACTTTTATGGCAAATGTGTCAATATTTATTGAGGTCATCTCCAATCCCTGTATTCCATTTCCCACACGATTTTTCTCTTCACATATGAGGCCAAGTGTATTAAAATTTCAATGCTCTGCAATATCGTGTTTAAGACGGACGGGTATTGATCCATGTGGCATTGTTTTCGTCCTAATTAATTCCTAATTTTTAATTTACCTAATTTCTTTTCATATTATATTAAGATACTTACATTTAGTTTAATACATCAAAATTTTGTTTATTTTTATTGTATTTTTTTAAATAAAAGTTAGGAAACAATTGGAAGATAAGTAAGGCAAAAAAAATTTTTTGCGCTAAAAAATTGAATATCTCACCGGTTAGTCAATGAATTAATTTTATTTTAAAGAAAGGTACATATATTTTCTAAAAATTAAGATCTTATCTAGTTATCTGTGACAAGTATTTTCGATGAAATTGTAATTTTTCGGGATCTATCGTCGTCAAAACCGTGTTTTTAAGACTTGATTCAGGTGAACAAAATCAACCATAAGTCAGAGGGTTGGATCCAGACGTATTTTTATCTTTTTGCACTAGTTAGGTGAGTATTGTAGCTTACAAGTGAATGTAGTCAGAGCGTGTAGGCAAGTGTAGCTAAAATTGCAGCTCTAACAAAAAAACATTAAAATTTGTATGTTAGAGCTCTCTGCTTTGACTTATCTAAAATATACACACATATATAAATATATGCATATGTTTTTTTTAAGCTTAAAGTACATGTTTTTGAAATAAAAATATAAATTCTGTCTTAAAGTTTTATAAACGCTATTTTTCGTGCCAAAAAGTTAGTGCAAGAAAATATAGGAATTTCAAAATTGAAAAAAGGGTAACTTTGGAGCCCTGTATCTTTAATACTTATAAACAGAAATTGCTCAAATTTTTGAAAATCATAGACCAACTATATAACTATAATAAAATAAAAAAATAACTTCATACTAACACTTTCATTTTTTGATTTATTTCACCATTTAAACCACTGTGTGGCGCAGCACAAGAATGACGATCAATGCAGCATTGTCATATTTGTGAGTTCTGCAAAAACGACGAAAGTGTGCACCGGGGCTAAGATTTGTTGTTATGATGCTATTGCATCAATCTTTGGTATCGGAGCTTAAAAATACTCCATTTTTATGGACTTATGGAAAAATGTAAAACTTAATAACTCCAAATTTTTAACGTTTCAACATTTCTAGCAATTTACTAAACTTAAAACATGATTTAGCTTATTTTAAACGATTTTAATATCTTTCTGTCTTTTAACATTTTACTAAAGTTAAAATCACGGAATGATGAAATGTCAAAAGTCTTAGACTTTGCCATCTTTCTCTTTTATTACACACTAAACAAAAGAAACTCAACCGCGATCAGCTTTTTACTCTATGAGCTTCATTTATTCAGAGTTTATAGAGCGTGTTCTGATTGAAAAAAAACGCAACCCAAACGCTTTGATATGTCTAAGTCTGAGCTAAAAACAAAAAAACAGACTTTTTTGACAGCTCAGTTCTCTTCTAAGGCCTAAAACTGAATTCAATTATTAGTTCAATAAAAGTTTTGCTTTCAAATAAGTAAGAAAAACGCCTAAAGATGCCTTTACCAAATATTTTCATATTAAGTTTGAGGGTACGTTTACAATGAAATTTGTTTGTCATAATTCAAATATTTGAACGCTCTAAATTAAAGTTTCCTTAGTCTTTAGAAATACCTATTAAATTTGCACGATTTAAATAACCTATAAATTTCCTAAAAACAAATCTTTGCAATCAGTAAAGGATTTAGGACGGTAATTCATTTGAAGTGTTTTTTTAGTTAAATCCCTTTTTCTGAGAATTTATACTTTTTATGTAGTTTTTCTCGAAACTGCTGCCACACGTGTTGACATTAAAATGTAAGGCATTTTCGTTATGACTTTTACGAGGACTACCTACCCACCGAATGCGTCATGTACTAAAGAGTTTCATTTTATACAAAAAAAACCATTACAAGCTTCAATATTAAAGTATTAAAGTGATAATGAAAGCTATGTATAACAGTAATTAAATTATCATGTACCTAGTTCTAGACAGAAATTGAACAATATCCTTTTGTGAGGACCATCATTACCAAGAATAAAGCCTTTTCAAAAAATTAAATTCACAAGAAAACATGTTGCAAATTCTATTCAAGAGTCCAGTTTGTTGCATTGAATGAGAAGGTTTTAGTGACCCGTATGTCAATAGTTCTCTGTTCACTAAATTTACAAAAGACAAAGTTTCCTTAAACATAGTTAAGTACATCTATAAAAGAAATTTATTCAGTTTGATTTAAAAGTTATTGAATTTTAGGTTGCGTAAATATTTAGGACTTCCCTGCATCACATGGAAGCCAGATTTTATGTATTGATGCTTGCTAATTATTATTTATTTTTTTGTTTTACATGAACTACTTACACATTATATTGAATGGTCAAATTAAGGCTCTAATGATTTAAGCTCCTCTTCTTCAATTACATATTGATTTTAAAAGCATTTTAGTCGGGCATAAATAATTCTTTCTACCATGTTTTCAAAACTTTTTGTGATTTAAATAGGAACTTCAAATTTAAAACTTTTTATTTTTCAAGCTTAAATACTTTGTATGTTTTCTCGTTTACTGTCTAGATTTATTGTTAGTTACACGAAACATTAAAAGTAATTTAATTTTAGTCTTGGAACCTAAAATATTTAACGCATGGAGATGTTAGTAGTTAGGTACAATTAAACACCAATTGAGTTCACATGAAGAGCAAACGTTCGATTTGCGTCAACATCCGAAAATAGAACCTTTGTTTGGTTGAATCTGGTCCAAATGGTTAATTAATAAGTATTTTCATAGATACAAGAGCTTTATGGTTGAACTGTTTAAGTAACTACACGAATACATTTATGGAATTAGCGTTTTCATTTAAACATTCCAAAATTAAGTTTCTGAAGTGCACTTTAAAGGGTTATATGCATATAAATCCAAAATTGTGAAACGTCAAAAGTTAATTTAAAATTTAAACGAATTTTGAAATTCCAATTGAGCACAGAATTCAAAGTGCATATAAACAATATTGAATATTCATTGTTACTACTTAAAAAAGAGTTTTTTAACATTTTTTTTACATTTTTGTTCAATAGATCTTTATCCGAAAACAAATTTTTAAAAATTTTAGTAGCATTTATTAAATTTTTACAAATTGGATGCATGAAATTAATTTGAGAGATATCAAGAACCGAACATCAATTTTTACCAAATTTGCGTACTATTTTAATATGAAAAAAACTGCTAAATATCGAAAACAATATTTTCTGTGAAATAAAAAATGTTTGAATCCAACATTTTTAATTTTTGAAAAGTTATTTGAGTCGAAAGTAAATTTTTACCAACTTTTAGTATTGTTTTTTTTTAGGGTATATTTTTTGTAAAAAAACTGTCAATTCGCTATTTTTCAAAATTTTACTAAATGTTGACAACAATATTTTTTAAAAGATAAAGTAGTTTAAAGCTAATATCTCAAAGTTTTGAAAAGATTTTTGAGTCGAAAATCAATTTTTATCAACTTTTGTAAAATTTTGTTTAGGTTTCTAGTTTTTTATAAAAAAAAACTGTCAATTCGCTATTTTTAAAAATTTGACTAAATGTTGACAACAATATTTTTTAAAAGATAAAAGTAGTTTAAAGCCAATATTTCAAAGTTTTGAAAAGATTTATGAGTCGAAAACCATTTTTTACCAACTTTTATTTAATTTTTGTAGGTTTTTATTTTTTGTTATCAATTCGATTTTTTTTTAATTTTTTCAAATGTTGAAAAGATATTGGTGTCAAAAATCAATTTTTAACAACTTTTGTTAAATTTTCTTTTAAGTTTCTATCTTTTGTAAAAAAAACTGTCAATTCAATTTTTCTCAAAATGTTACCAGATGTTAAAAACTTTATTTTTCGTCGCAAAAAATTTTTTTTGGAGATGAAATCATTTTTTATTCGTAAAATGTTCGAGGTGACAATTTTTTTATAACCCAAAAAAACTGTAAATTGGATTTTTCCAAAAATATACTGGTTTGCTGTCACGTTGCAGTATATAATATAAAATTTAATTTAAGTCTCTTGTGTTCGTGAGATATTTAGGGTTAGCCAAAATGTTCAACTTTTTTTTAAACTGCTATGGCAAAAAAAACACCAACGCAATTTTCGTGAGATCCGTTTCTGCATCTTCCTGCTATTATCTGTATAACAATATTTATTTGAAGTCGATATCTCTTCTTGTTCTCGAGCTATGGACAACGAAAGTACGAAAACGTACGTTCACACGCACGCAAGGACATCTTTCTAAAAATCTTTTATTTCGACTCTAGGGACCTTGAAACGTTAAGAAATGTCAAAATTTTCAATTTGACAAATCGGACCCATTAAAATAACTTCCTATGGGAAGTTAAAAAACAGAAAAAATGGGTACGGTTGTAAAATGTTGATTTATTGGTGATGTCAAAAAGTCAATGCGTTGACCGTGCAATTGTAGCCTTACTGAAAAAATGAAGTGACTAATGTTTCTCCTAAGTACAAATTAAAATTAAAATTTCAAATGACAAAATTCAAACCACAATTTCAAACACAACTAGGATCAAACAATGGAATACAAAAACTCCCATCCAAAAGGAAACTATAACAATTTTTCAAAGTTTGATGAACAAAAAAAAAGAACACGATACGCGATTAATTTAAACTTTTGAATTAGACCACAATACGTCTGCATCTTTAACAGGACCCGAACCATTTTAAACAGTTAAAATTTCAAGGCCCTTAACACCATTCTGCATTACTATACACAATATTATCTATGTTATGTGTAAAGCTACACTATGAATTTCAATGTCAAGGACAGCATCAGTTGGCTGGTGTGGAACTTCTACAAGTAGGTATAGTCTTATAAAAAAAAACTATATATGTAAATTGAAATTGTGAATCCCTCCACCATTTTCTCTAATGCAAATTTTATTTAAACGAAGCAAACAGTTGGAGACTATTATCACAACTTTCTAGACTACAATTTGCCATATCGCCACCGACATCGTATTCGCATCGCGTCCCTACTGTGGAATTTATTTAATACGTAAAGAAATCATGAACATAAATTTCTATAATATTATACAAATATTTTACATATAACATGGAAAGAAGAACCGCTCGCTGCAGTCAGAATGTTTTTCTTTTCTTAATTTAATTTTATTTGTATTTTATCAAATGGCAGAGCAATAATTTACTGAAATAAGCTTAGTATTGAATGTAATTGATGTGATACGATGGAAACTAAAGGCAACGAAAATGGTTCTTTTCTTCCCGGTTGCAGTCAGACGTCAGTGAATATATTGGGCCCACATACTCTTGTAGTGGCAACAGTAGAATATAATACAAATATATAAATCCTTTGGTAAGTTAATAAGTCTGGTTTTGTTTTTGATCTTCATCTCCGTACTCATCCTCACCTTCGAATTCAAATAACATTGATATGTTTTTTTGAAATTCTAGAAGCCATGAAAAACTGAAATACATATTCAATCTCAAAGAAACAGTTGACAACTTTAAACAATAACTGCGAACACATCCTTAAAACAATGATCAAACGGCAGTTGATGTCAAAACTGTAAGTGTCAATGCGCAATTTTTCATCGCTGATCAAAATGACAGTCAATGCAACGTTAATTTCAATTAAACGTATATTGATTTAATAAATTAGGTGATGCAACAGTCCGTTAAGAACTAGGGCCTAGTGATTTACAACTCTCAACCATTCCTGAGTAATTTTGTCAGGAATGGAGGGGACCTCCAGTTTTAAGCCAAATCCGAACGTCTAATTTGAAAAGGCACTTTTCATGACAGGAATTACTCTTGGAAAATTGTTCAATTCCTCTCAAGAGGCAGTACCCGTGAAAATGATTTTAAATGGTACAGGCAGGAATTGAACCCAAGACCTCTATTATGACAGTCCTACGCACTAACCATCACGTAATAAATACTAGGGCCTTTTGTGTGCTAGCTAAGATTTAGAGTTTCTTCTGAAAACATAAATCTTTTTCTTCTCAATTGTTTTTCTATCTGGATGTCGAGTAAGTAAGTAATTATTAGCTTATTTTTAGAATCAGAGCTTGTATTTTAACAAAGTGAACACTTGAACACTTTCAAAGACTTGAAGATTTCTTAATAAACGTGACATTCAAAAATGTTCATCTTTCAATATTCGAAAAAAAATTGCTATTGTTTCTATATTCAGTTTTTAACAAGGACTAAAAGAAACAGAATATGAAATGCCAACTTTTCTCATTTTTTATTAGATTTTTCTAAAAACTTAATTAAATGTCAAACAATTTAGTTTTTTGGCCATATCACATATTTACGAAAAAAAGATGAATCGTTGATTTTTCCTGGCCAATTTTGCACCTGAAAACCCAATAAATTATCAAGGATCTTACGTTCTGTATACTTAAAATTGACTTAATCAATATGTTTGGAGAGAAAAAACGTTCTGGTCAATTTTTCTTTCAATTTTAAATGTGTCTACGTCTAGTCTAGCCTTACAAATGTATTAAAAAAAAGGTCTTGACATTGAATACGATGAATAAAACCTTAAATATTTATAGTATTTTCAATGAACTTAAGACCATAATTTTATTGGCTTATGTCTATCAATTTTTAACATTACAGCATTACAGAACCCATACGTAATATTATGTATTTGTATGTATACCTATCAAAAATGTTCAGTCTTGATAAATTCAAACCTATTACAAAAGAAATTGGTACCTTTATTGAACTTTACCAATCAACCATACACCTTCTTACTCTCTCCCTACCAAATACTATTGAAACACAATTTAAAATTGTTTTTTTTTTCTGGTATTTCAAGTACTACGCACGAGTAATATGGATTCAAAAAATGAATATTTAATATTTTTTTATAATATACCCACACATAAGAGATACATACATACATATGTATTTATTATGTAGGTTTTGAAATTAATTTGACAGGTGATACGGACACGTTTTTTTTAGGATGAACATTTTATTTTTAATGAGAAATTTATATTTGAAACAACTTTTCTTATTTATTAAGCTTCAGTAGAACGGAATTCAATTACACGTTTGATGCCGCCTCTCAAATCTCACTCTTTATCATCACGTTAAGCTTAGAAAATTTAATCTGAAGGTGTATGTGGTGCAGGGTTAAACGCCCTCAACTTATTTAATTAATTTTTTTTTTTTTTTTTTTTTTTTTTTTTTTATTTATTTAATCCGTTAATTATCTAACGTTAATATAAACTTATAGCTATTTACATAATTTTTAATTTTTAATTTAAAATTTTTATTATTATAGAAATAAATAAATACTATAACGAATTAAAAAAGCTTTCTTTAAATTGTTTACTTTTAACATTGTCATTAACAGATGAAATTAAATTATAAAATTTATTGAAGACTGAAATCAATTGATTTAAAGGGCTATTCATACCATAGTTAGTTCTGCTAAAGATCGGACATAAAGGTATCTGTCTTCTTATGCTAGTTTGGCTATAGCTAAAATTTAGACGATTCAGAGCTGTTGCGGATATAATAGAACCATTAATTAATTTTAAAATAAAACAAAATTGGAGATATTGTCTATGTTGTGAAAGTGTAGGGAGCTTTATTAGCAAAAGTCTCTGAGAATAAGGAGGTGGTGTAAATATTTGGGAAAACGGAAGAAAACGAAGACAAAAACGCATAAATCTTTTTTGGATACTTTCAAGTCTGTCAATATGGACTGAATAGTATGGTGCCCATATAACGCAGCCGTATTCAAGTATTGGCCTTACAAATGATACATAAAGAAGTTTTAAGACGTATGGGTCACGAAAGTCACGAGAAAAACGTTTAATAAAACCTAGAATTTTGTTAGCTTTTTTAACTATAAAGTTATAATGGTCACAGAACGTTAATTTACTGTCAAGAATAACACCTAAATCAGAGAAAACGGAAAGCTTACAAAGGGAGGAAGAATCTAATAAATAGTTATAATCTATAATTGTTTTTTTGCGTGTAAAACACATAGTTTTACATTTGTCAATATTCAATAAAAGTCGGTTTGTATTGCACCATTCCCTAAAACTATGAAGATCTTCTTGAAGCTGTGAGCAGTCATTAATTGAACTAATAGATTTGAAAATTTTAATGTCATCAGCGTATATTAAAACGGAGGAGTTTTTTATAACGGATGTTATGTCATTTATATATAAGATAAATAATAAAGGACCTAAATGGCTACCCTGTGGAACACCAGAGTTGACGTAAAATTGGTTGGAGAATTCATTTCTGAATATAACGCTATAACTTCGGTTCTTGAGATAAGACGCGATCCACGTCAAGAATTTGTCGTTAAACCCTAAGGCCTTAAGTTTATGGACTAAAGTCTTGTGACACAATTTGTCAAAGGCTTTGCTGAAATCTGTGAATACGCAATCTACTTGATTACGATCTTCGAAAGAGTCAAGGCAGAAAGAAGTGAAGTGAAGTAGGTTTGTAATTGTTGATTTATTCTGGACGAAACCATGTTGATTTTCACATACAATTGAATTACAATTAAAGGATAACATCTTACAGATAATGGACTCGAATAGTTTGGGAATAACGGAAAGTTTGGCAATCGGCCGGTAATTCGTTATTTCATTCTTAGACCCTTTTTTATGAATCGGAGTTATAAATGCACTTTTCCATAATAGTGGGAAAACTGAGCTTCTAAGAGATTCATTGAACAAAACAAACAGAGGGTACGATAAATGAGACACACATTTTTTTAAAACACATGATGGTACTCCATCAGGACCAGGGTGAAAACAGTCATCAAGTTCTGAGACACAACGAACAATTGAATCCTCACATATTGTCAAGTCAAGTGAGTTAAGGTGAGGATAATTTTGGGCTGGAAAGAACGAATCGGAAATCTGAAAAGAAGAAGGTACGTCGAAAGCATCTTTGAAGAAATTAGCAAACATATTTGAAATTATTTGGGAGTCATGACTTGTTGTGTTATTGAAAGACATAGAGATTGGGTAACCGTCAGTTTTTCTTTTACTTTTCACGAAATCCCAGAAGTTTTTTGGGGTCTGTTTCAATTCATTTTCAATTTTTATAATATAGTCAGAGTATAGAATATTGGAGAAGTCAATGAAAATATTTTTAAGTTCGGAGTAAATCCTGAAGTCTTCTTCTGCTCTAGTTTTACTAAATTTTAGCCATGCCTTATTTCTTTTATTTTTTAAGTTTTTTAATTGAGTGTCAAACCATGGTGGAGTTTTAGATTTATAGCGAGATTTCCGTAATGGCGTAGTTTCATAAAAACAGTTAAAAATAATACTATAAAAATTTAGACACATGTCATCAATATTACGATTTAGGAGCAGTTGATTCCAGTCAACATTACACAATAAGTTAGTTAGTTCATTAAAGTTACATTTTTTAAAATTGAATTCAAGTTTTTCATTTGATGTATTAGGGATATTGCACACATTTATATTCAGTGATATATTTAAAGCTGGATGGTGACGGTCTTCTTCTACTAGTTTAACATCGGCTGGAGATACAGCTACGTCAGTATTTATCGTGTCGGAGAAAAATATTAGGTCCAAATATTTGTTATATTGATTGGCAACTCCATTAAATTGAACAAGTCCACAAGAAGCTAAACCATCAATAATTGTGAATTCATTGGTGCTCGTTGGACTGATAGGTGTAAAATAGTTGAAATCTGATGATTTTGTCCAGTTGAGGTTCGGAAGATTGAAATCACCTACGATGAGCAGTTCATCATTAGGTTCCATTTGGTCGTGGATCTTCTCAGTTAAATGGATGCAATTTTCATAGACAAAACTGGTAGATCTTGGAGGTATGTATACTGAGATGATAAAGAGATAACCTGTTTCCAATTTGATTTTAATACATAGCATTTCGACGTCAGAAAGATCAAAAGAATCAACCAAAGTGCATATAAGGTAGTTTTTTACCGCGAATAGTATTCCACCACCGACTGTCTCCGAGTCGCTCGATTGGTGCCTATCTCGTCTAAAAACTTGGTAAGTTGAGTCAAAGAGTTCGGTATCTATGAAGGAATTATTTAGCCATGTTTCTGTAAAAGTAATTATGTCATGTTGTAGATTGTTAATATTTTTATAGATCGTATTGATCTTTGTCCTTAGGCCATTGACGTTTTGGTAATAAATCAAAACTTGTTTAATCTGCCTCTTTGATAATAATGCATTGTCCGGGTCTCTTGAAAAGGGTTAAAGGATGACGACTTTATATTATTATTTTGTTTATTCTCGAATTCGTGTATTATGATACCTTTCGGCCAAAGCGAAGTTGAGTTTAGAAGGTGGAAGATTGAGTCTGGAACTCTTATCTTAAAAGATGCATATTTCGAGTGGTTTCGATGAATCATTTTCTCAACTTTTAATAGCGACGTATCAGTCTTGTTCGAAATAAAGTTTTTAATATCGAGGGCGTTTGTTGAAGGGGCAAGTTTAGATAAAAATAAAGTTCGATGGCCTTCTACTACTTTCAATCCACATGAGATAGGTGAGTTTAGATGAGTTTTCTTTGGAAGGGATGAAAATAACAATGAGTTTGCTAACGTTGATGATGATGGGTTTGCATTTGCGAGTAATGGCTCTAGGACAATCAAATCCTTTTGTGAATTTATTTGTATTTTTACAAATAAGGTTTCAGTCCAAAAAGTCATTCATTAGCAATTAGCTCTGAGTTAATTGAGACCGATAGAAAAAAATGTACATCGAACCTTATAGCCTATCATAAGTCATTAAACTTGAATCAGCTTTAAATGCGTTGGAATCGAAATATTGTATTTGAAAATTCTGTATGAAGAAAATTCCGTGTGGTCAAAATTGTGTTGGACAAATTTCTTTATTTATATAAAACTTCTGCTGGTTCAAAATTCTATATTTTAAAATGATGTAAATAGTCTGAAAAAGAAAAATTGTTTTTATAACGTACAAAAGTGCGCACGATTATATTTGTAGCCCTAGAAGTAACAAAATATGAATATAACTACGTACAGGGTTATTCATTTTGCGTCATATTTCTCTTTTATTGTAAAGTTTGAATGTTGGCTTATGTGTGAAACACTAGATTTAGATTAGATTAGATAGATTTTATTTTCTTGCAATTATTTGTAGAATTTCATTAACAATCTTTAAAGCATAGCTTTGCCGTCTGCCTGATTGACAAACTTTTAACTATATTAAAGTTTGTTCAGTTTAAAGTTTTTTAATTAATTAAGTTGCACTGTGTTAACTAAAAATGTTGATGTCTAATTCTGCTTCTATAAATAAGTGCTGTTTTGCAATATATTAGCATTTTAGACACGTCTACTTCATTTAAGAGAGCTATAGTTTCGTTTTCTGAAGAAAAGTCTCTACCAAGTACATTTCTTCTAGTTTCTCTCAGGCCTGGACAGGAGAACATCGGACAAAATGAAAAATATCCTCTCGTTAGGTGACGATTTCTTTTTCGTTGAGGTGTTTTTCCATACTTAAGTTGTGGGTAAAATATACTCCTAAGTATTTGTATTCTTTCACTCTTTCTATGTTCTTATTGTGGAAGTACCATTGTTCACTTGAGCTTATCCTTCCTCTACCTTTCTTGACAACCACCACTTTCGACTTGTTCAGGTTCACTACCAAGCTCCATCGTCTACAGTATTCCGAAAGTCCATTTATCATAAGCTGTAAGGATTGCTGCGAGTTTGCTAGCAAGACTATATCATTTGTGAAGAGTAAGGCTTTAATGACCTCTCCAGCATATCTAACACCTCCTGGTAATGCGTCAGTGATGTCATTTATACATAGTGCGAAAAGCTAGGACTGAGAAAACAGCCCTGTCTTACTCCCGACTGCGTCTGAAACCATTCAGATACCTGCTTTCCATTCCATACCGCTGCTCTCGTGTCTGCGTACAAGTTCTGAATAACTCTTCCAAACTTAAACGACATCCCGGATCCAAACAACTTGAACATAATGCGTTTCGATCAACTGAGTCAAATGCAGCTTTAAGATCCACAAAAAAAATATTTAGCTTTTTATTTTTTTCCAAAAAAGACTCAGCAATGCTCCTTTAAACGAATATATGATCGATGGTTGAGTAAACCGACCTGAATCCGGCTTGAAACTCACATAATAGATTTTTCAAGTCTATCCACGTGTTCAGCTGCTTCAGTAGAATCCCAGTAAAGATTTTATAGAAAGCGTTCAAAAACGAGATTTCTCTATAGTTGGCTGGATCTTCGATGTTGCCTTTTTTGTGTATCGGAAAAATCAAAGCATCTTTAAATTGCTGAGGAATAGTTCCAGTTTCAAAAATTTGATTATGTATGTTTGCCAGATTTTTAATCAGTTCATCAGTTCCATATCTGTAGAATTCCGCTGGTATCCTGTCAGCATCTGCCGCTTTTCCATCTGCTTTCTCGTTGACATATACGCGAACCTCATGCTGGGAAATTGCACTATCTGAAATTTCGTCATGAATATAAGGTTGGGCATAGTAGATCATGACTGAGTCCAACATTGCTGGAGTTGATTGAAATGATTTCGAAGAATAGAAGTATAAAATCCACGACTGATAATATACTTCGATCCATTTAGTTTTCGTGCCAAGTTACAAAATTCAGAGGGACTACTACATCTAGCTAGCTTTTCTACCTTAGCTTCATAATAGTTAACTTTTTTTTTCCTTACAAAAAGCTTTATAAATTTGATTGTGTTCATTTGTTACTACGTCTAAGCTCATTAAGCCAAGCAAATGATAATTTTCTCGCTAGCGCACAAATTGAATCAAACTAAGGTTCTTTAATTTTTTTTTCTTACCGATAACCATTTGTTGGCACCTTGTGCACCTCCTTTATGAAATATTCAATTTTGCTCAAACATATACAATTTTCCTCGGACATTAGGAAACACTACATAATTTAAATGGCCACAACGCATGGATTGTTTTGAGGTAATTTTCGACCACTTTTTAATACATATTGACCTATATCTCAGTGAAAGGTTTATCTGCATAAACAAAGTCACTTGCGTAGCTCCACAAAAAAAATTGCATGATATTGAGAAATTACGCGGTACGAGCGAAACGATGATGCAATGTTTGTAACCAATCCAGTCTCATAAAATTTCTTTACAATTTTACCAACTGCTTGCTAAGTTTGACGATTATGTAAACTTTCAATTGAAAAAAAAATTGGTTTAACAACTTACTTTGACAGATGTTGAATTCCAGCCCTATAGTTTTGAAAATGGATAATCCGTTATTATTGAAAAATCGTTAATTTTGTTTCATTTTAATGATTTGTAATTTAGTATTTGTTCAAAGAGGGCCGTAAAATCAAGATCTGCAGATTTTATCTTAAATCGGAAACAAATCAATTTATTTTGACCCGTGGAATGCATATATAAATAAAGAGGGCAAATTTCTATATTGATAGATCTAGATCAGGAATTAATTGATTTATATTGCCCATGGAAAACGATTGGAAGATTTACCAATATTGGCCGAACAGTCAAAAGTGACAATTTTCAATTTTCTATCAATTTAAAATTGTCCGTTTATACGGTTTGTTAATCTTATCCAAATATTAGACAATTTTTTTTTGGAAGAAAAGCGACTGACATTTACCTAAAATTGTGTATCTTTAGAAAACAGATGACAAAGAATGTAAATATAAAAAAGTAAACAAATAATGAAGCAGTCAAAAACAACTATCTTGTAAAAATTTTCCATGTGCCCCAACCTTTTCAACCTTTTTTTGTATAACTACTTTTTCATTATTTTGCCAAATGGTGACTTCTTATTTTTATTTCTTTCGATCTTCCTAGTTTTCAAATTGTTTTTAAAACCTGTAAGCTTTTGTTGTTGGATTCTGCGCAAAAACTGTCTGCCAATTCAAAATTGAATGATGTTGTTTAGAAGGACATCATCCAACATCCGAATAGTGGACAATCATCTGAATATTTGAAAATACAAACAAGTTTAAAAACGATTGCAAGAAGATGGTCAATTCTTTGAAAGAAAATTGGCTGACGATTGACCAATTTTTTTTCTGTCACTTATGACAGATAAAATTGAGTGTTCACATCATTGATAATTAAAATGTTTTGCTTAAAACATTTTGCTTAGCTTTAACTTTAGTCAAGAAAAAAAACTTTTTAATTAACACCTTTAGTATTTTTCTTTGGAACGACGTAAAAGACGTTAAGCTAAATAAAGCACCAGGAGAGGACAGGATTACCTACGAATTCTTCATACATGCAACAAATAACTTCTTGGAGCAACTGGCATCAGGATTTAATAGGATGTTGCAAAGTAGAAGAAGCCTTTATGAAAACAATTTTATTTCCAATATTTAAAAAAGGTGATACAAATCAGCCGAGAAATTACAGGGGAATCTCCTTGATGAATTGTGTGGCCATGATTATGGGGAGGTAAATGATATACTAACAGAATTTCAGGCGGCCTTTAGGAAAAAATGTTCGACGGTGGATAACTTTTATAATTTGGCATCAATCATTCATCTGAAGTTGGCACACAAAAAGAAGGTGTATATTTGTAGTCGATCTGAAAGCTGCATTTTATAAAATTTCAAGAAAACTGCTTATCTTGTTGTAAACTTGTTAGAAGCCATATCATATACTCCAACACACAATCAGCTGTTTGGACGGGAGAAGAGCTCTCCGAATATTTTGAGACACTTTTTGGAGTTAAACATGGATGCTTGCTATCACCGTTGCTTTTCGCACTGTATATAAACGAATTGCATGTATCTTTACGAAGAGGAATATTTGTTGACTTGTTCCACATAAGGTTGCTGCTTTATGCAGACAATATGTTTATTCTGGCGGATGATGTCACGGTCTTTTAGCAGATGATAACGCAATTGGAATGTTACTGCATTAAAACAAAAATGGTGGAAGGTTATCTTGTCAAGAAAATTGGACATTAAATGGAGAAAGAATTCGAATTGTCTCCAACTATACTTACTTAGGAGTTTACCTTTCACCAAAGATGTCGTTTTGTAAAGAACATAGAAAGGAGAAACACTGCATCCAAGAACAGCATAAACTCGACGTGGCAATGCTTTCTAACAAAAAGAGAAATATCAACTTAAAAACCAAATGGAAACTATTTCATGCGGTTTGTAGAGCTTTTTAAACCTACGGTGCTTAGATCTGGGGCTTTGGAATGTTCGAAGAAGTGGATAAACTTCAACGCTATTTTTTGAAAAGAATTTTAAAATTGCCTACATTTACTCCAAACTACTTTTTAGCAATGGAAACTGGGGCGGAGAACGGACATTACTATACCCTTGATCTTCACCTCCGATCTACATTCATACATATGTATATCAAAAACAATATTCGAATACAGTGCAACAAGAATACCGCATCAGCTTACAAAAATACTTCAGAGGAAAACATCGTTCTGAGTAAAGAAATTGAACAGTCTTGGATATTGTTGAGGAGTTTGTTGGGATGTGAGATCTATTTCTCAAATTTATTGGATCCAGAAAGGTAATAATCTATTCCGGCTGTTAAAATCTGAGGATCAAAAAGAAAACCTACGAAGGGCATCTGAGAGTAATACGCGCATCTGCAAGCATTTGGATCATTTAAGACGAAAGATTTACATTAACGATTGTTTCGAACTGAACAAGATCACTTGGATTTTTAAGGCAAAATGTGATTTAATCAAGCTTAATGGAAACGGATTTGGCCAGAACGAATCATCATTATGTTCCTGATGCAGCTTAAGGGATGAAGAAAACATCCAGCCCTTCTTGGACAGATGTCCGGTTTAAAGGAATTTAGGGTGGCTTTCCTAGGGAAAGTTTAGTTATAACAGAAGAGGAAATAATCCAGGTGCTCAATGGAGAAAACAGCTGCAATTTTGAATAATTTTCGAATTTTATCACTGTAGCCTTACCATACCGAAATGAACTAGTGACAGAATATAACTAGTAAAAAAAATTCTTAAAATAATCACCAAATTTTGATTTAAACTTAATAATATTGTTAGAATATGTACGTAAATTCAACTACCCGACTGGCGACGTTTGTCAATGTCGTAAGTTTTGCATTTTTAGCTTCAAAAGAAACTTAAAATCTTATTACATTTTACTATACTACTTCTACTAAAAGACGCCGCAAATGTACGAATTGGTCATAAGTTCCATAAAAAGGATATGATTCTGCAATCGTATAGTCGTGACGAACTTTTGGTTGATATCATTTTTAATTTTCAATGGCATACCTTCCTCTTAACAATAAAATGAACATCCATTGATTTCTCTTTAAAAATATTCGTTTTAAAATATAAAACGCGAATTTTTAGTGAGAAACACTAAAAGAAAAAGAGGAAATGCTCATCGTTTCGATCTACGAGCATTTGCATCTGCAGGGGTTTTCAATTTTCACTTCCTAAATATGCATACATGTATCCTCAAAAGCAATAAGTTTTCTTTTTGATTTACGTTATTTAAATGGAAAAGCAGCATTTATTTGTTTTTTTTTTAACTTTAAAACGTTATCATAAAATACAACCAAAAGAACACTCAATATTCTTTTTCTTTAATTTCCTCACCGATTTCTTCGAAAATTAATAAATGATTCTTGAAAGTTTGTTCTTCGAAAAACAAATAACAAAAATCCTCACATGTGCAGGTGTATGCCCGTAGGTGAACTTATCGTGCATAACTAAACGATGACTTCTTTCGAAATAACGTATATTTGAATACCATACTTATCACAATCCACTTCAAAAGTGCAGGTATTTATATGCAAAAATAAAAACAGGTGGGTTAGGTACTCACAATTCTCATTTTTGCACGTGCAAGTCCGGAAGTTATATCTTTGATGGGGGATACACGTTTACTTAACAACAACAAAACCCGTATGTTCTACCACCTCTAATATTAAACTGCATTACCTGTACACTTTTCTATTGGTACAATATCGTATCAATAGAAACATCCTTCATTGTTTAGTTAACACAAAAATCCAAGACTACCTATCCTACGCGTATACCTTAAACCATTAAAATGCACAACGAAAACGAACATCGTCGCATACGTAAAGCCCTGGAACTGCAATATATGACGTGAATAGATTCTCACCATTTTAACGCTGCTACTGATAAGAAGGATATAGGAGGATACGTTGCATCTGGGCTTACAATGGATAT
This sequence comes from Eupeodes corollae, assembly GCF_945859685.1. NCBI lineage: Eukaryota > Metazoa > Arthropoda > Insecta > Diptera > Syrphidae > Eupeodes > Eupeodes corollae. The sequence goes on along the minus strand of NC_079148.1, from coordinate 24,978,315 downwards.
GACGATGAACGACAACGTCGACATCGACGACGACAACAACAACTGTGATGTGTCGCATGGATAAGGTAGTTTGTTCAAGATGGTGCAATGGATTATTATTGCAATTTATCGCTTGCATAAGTTCACAATTTTCCATCAAAACCCATCCCAGCCCAGTCCTCGTCCCATCCTATTAAATCCAGAAGAGCGAGTTCTGGCAGTGCCATTAAGTCAACTTAGCTGGATGGCCTCTTGTCGTCAGTCCTCAGTCCTCAGTGCTCATAGTCTCTACTCAGTCTTCGTCGTTTCAGCTGCAGCTTCAGGACGTTTTTAGTTTTCTCTATATCTTTACGACCATATGATGGTTGATGAATGAAACTTTAGGTACTTCTATGCTCTCTACCCTTTTCCTTATTCCCATTTCCTATTCAAGGAAAACTAACTAACATTCATTTAGTAAATGTATTCATGGTAGACAGTAATGCACGGAAGGGTATAATAAAAAAAAGAGGGAGTCTCCTCGCTACACTCCATCCAAACTACTGGAGGAACTCATTTATTTCCAAGACCTGACAATAATAGCGTCATTCATCTGTGTACCATGTTCCTGTAGCCTTTTCCTAACACTGTCTCTCACTGTTTCTCTTCCTCTTCCTCAATTTCTCTTAACTATGGGAGACGTTATTTCTACATAAAACAGATAATTTACACCTTTTGTCTCCTTTTGCAGAGACAAATGTTGGGGATACTAACTACACCAACCTCCTATAACTAAAACTACTTGACTACTTCAGCATATAGGCAAGAGTTCCATTTCCATGGTCCTCTGGACGAACGTACTTAATTTGGACTTAACCTCTGTTACAATTTCATGGTTTGAATTTCTTTGCTAATTCTTTTTACGGTCGCATTAATTTGCACTTGTTTTCATTCCAGGAGGATAATACAAATAATATGCTCTTTTATGTTGCATTCAGTGATGTGGCTCCTTGTGTCCTGTAAGATTGCCTTGATGATGAAATGTTTTCGTTCCGGAACACCGAAGGTACGTCTTTTATAAAGAAGAATTGTAGGATTTTTTTACACTCATGGTCTCTAACTGAGATGCACAATTATGGATTGCACTAACTTGCTGATCCTGGGGACGTGATTGAGAACAAAGAACAGCAATATTTATTACACTGGCCAACAAACTTACGTTTTTTCTGACACACAAACCAAATAAAACTTTAATTGGAATCTCACCATATAATTTTTCTATTAGGTCAAGTTTTGGAAATAAAACTCTCTAAAAATGTAAAAGAATGAAAACGCAACGCAGAACTTAAGAAAATATTGTACGTCGATTTTACAAAACGCAAATCTTTATTTTCGAGATACAGTTTAAATTATTTTAGTATCTCAAACAGATTTTTGTTCCCTTCATTATGCCAAGACACAAACGGAGCATTAGGAAAGGGGGAGAGGTTTTGAGTTCCTGAATATTGTATTAACAGATTGTGGTAAATCATTTCACATTCGTGTAGTACGGCTAAGAAACGGATCTCTGTAACGAAGGATTTATTTGTCAAAACCGAATGCATGCATTTTTTATCTGAGGCTAAACTCCATAAAATGCTTTTGAAATACAGGGTGACACACCAATTGTGCTACAATACAAAATTCCAAAAACTTTTTTTCAATCAGTGTATTTCATTTTTTTTTCTTATAGAAAACTAAATTTTATTGTGAATAGTTAATTTTTTACTCACCCAATTATCTATATAACCTGATCAAAAATTGTTTATTGCTGCCTGAAGGGTTAAAGTTGGGATAGCCTCAATTATTGTCATTACGGACTGCTTCAATTCTCTAAAATTCCGGGTTTCGTTTTGTATACCTCTTACTTGATATAAACCCATACAGAATTTCTCTTGCAGTCTGATCAGATGTCTATCAACTCCTACTCTCACCTCCTCGTGGTGAACATCGGGTGCCTAGTACCTCAACTGGAGATTGGGTTCCAACCCCAGTGGAAAGTTGTTGGGTGCAGCAAACGAGAGAGGTGGGGAGAGGTGTTTCCACTAAGGCATCTCTCCTTATCCAGACGGCAGCGGAGGAATTCCCGAGATGGAATCAACGGTGGCGTCTACAGTTCCAGTAAGGTTGAACTACTAAGTGAACACCTTATAGGGCTTCTTCGACTTATTCGGAGCCCAGGCCTGTAAGGAGCGGTTTTATCCGGCTCCCAATCCTTGGAGTTATACTTAGGATCTGGCCCTCCAGGTTGGGGGTTGTGCGTCGGGGTGACGAAGCACCAACAAGCCTCGGATACGGACGGATTTACTGTTGACACCCAACGCAAACGAAAATCAACAGAGCTTATTTGGATGCGGCTTCGTCATTGGAGCCAGACTTAGGCAAGAAGTCTTGAGCTATAGGTGAGCGCCTCATGACCATACGCATAAAGGTTAAATTCGGCAACATTAGCCTGATATACACGCACGCCTCCACAGAAGAGAAAGACGACAACACCAAAGATATGTTCTTCGAGCTCCTAGACAAAACATATGAGCAGTGCCCTAGCTACGATATTAAAATAGTTCTGGGCGATTTTAATGCCAAGCTAGGAAGGGAAGACATCTTTGGTGGAATAATCGGGAAGAACAGCCTGCACGACAACACTTCCGACAACGGATTCAGGCTCATAGATTTTGCTGCGGGGCGAAACCTTAACATCCACAAAGGTACTTGGACTTCTCCAGATCAATCTACCGTCAACCAGATTGACCATAGTGCGATCGACGCCAGACACGTTTCCAGCATCATAGATGTCCGAGGAGCTAACATCGACTCGGACCACTACCTCGTTGTAGCCAAGGTAGCACTTCGGATTTCCAGACCCAATGTAAAACAGGGAAGTGCTGGGAGAAGGCACTACTACGTCTCTGGCTACAATCGCCAGAGATCGCCAAATCCTTTTCGGACCAAGTTACAAGTAACCTCTCTCGAAGTTCTCTGCCACCAACACAATTAAATGTATCGAAAACCAATAGCAACATTGCCAAGATGCAATCAGAGAAGCCGCCTCTGATGTGCTGGGTTTTAAGCAGCCACCAACAAGGAACCCCTGGTTTGATGAGGAATGTCGGCAGGCAAATGCAGCCAAACAACAGGCACGCAAAGCGGCGCTGCATAAAAGGACTAGAGCTGCTCATGAGCTCTATGAGCAGAAGAGGCGAAAGGAACGCCGACTTCTCAGAAGGAATAAGAGAGGGCATGAGAAGCAAGCCGTCGAAGATGTTGAGAGGTTTAAAAGCAGGAATGAAGTTCGAAAGTTTTATGAACAGGTGAAACGAAATTCACAGGTACATAACCCTAGAACCGAAGGCTGCAAAGATGAAAGTGGAAACATCATAGTGGAAGCGCAGTCAATGCTAAAGATACGGAAGGACCACTTCTTCTTCTACTTGAAGCCGCTGGAGCGGATGGCTTGAATGCCGAGCTCTTTAAAGCAGCTGGAGATAAGTTGGTTAGGAGCATGCACCAACTTATCTGTAAGATATGGTCGGAAGAAAGCATGCCCGATGAATGGAACCTCAGTATTGTTTACCCGATCCTGAAAAAAGGAGACCCTCTAAACTGCACCAACTATAGAGGAATCAGTCTACTTAACATCGCCTATAAAATCTTCTCTGCCGTAATATGTGAACGTCTAAAGCCCATCGTCAAAAACCTGATAGGTCCTTATCAGTGTGGTTTTAGACCAGGAAAGTCCACAGTTGATCAAATATTCACATTACGGCAGATCCTGGAAAAAACCAAAGAACACCAAATCGACACCCACCATCTTTTCATCGATTTCAAGGCCGCATATGACAGCATCTACAGGGACGAGCTGTATAGAGCCATGTCTAGTTTTGGCATCCATGCCAAACTCATCCGTTTGTGCAGGATGACCATGGAGAATTCACGCTGCTCCATAAAGGTTGGAAAAAACTTAACAGAACCTTTCGATGTCAAAAAAGGTTTTAGACAAGGTGATGCGCTGTCATGTGATTTTTTTAACATCGTGCTTGAAAGAATAGTGCAGAGCTCACACGTCAACACTAGAGGCACTATCTTTCAAAAGTCTGTCCAAATACTGGCATATGCTGATGACATTGACATAATCGGAAGAACTCGGCGTGATGTCAGTGGGGCTTTAGTGAGTATTGAGGCAGAGGCGGCAAAATTGGGTTTAACGGTTAATGAGGGCAAAACAAAGTACATGCTGTCGTCAAGAAAGGACATACAACACTGACGTCTTTGTCAAAACGTCACCATCGACAGACGTAACTTTGAGGTAGTCAAGAACTTCGTCTACCTATAGGCTCCGCTGTAAACGCAGAAAACAACACCAGCGCTGAGATCAAACGCAGAATAACTCTTGCTAACAGACTGCTGTTTCTTTGGACTAAGAAAGCAATGGAGTGGTAAAGTCTTCTCTCGAGGGACCAATATGTTGCTATATAAGACCCTTATCATCCCCGTCCTGCTATACGGTGCAGAAGCATGGAATATGACAAAAGCGGATGAAAGCACCTTGGGGCACTTCGAGAGAAAAGTTCTTCGTGTGATCTACGGTCCCGTATGCATTGAAGGGAATTGGAGAAGAAGATGGAACGACGAGCTGTACGGGCTGTACAGCGACGTAGATTTAGCCAAAAGGGTAAAAGTCCAACCACTAAGATGGCTGGGTCACGTAGAGCACATGAACACCAATGCTCCGTCCCGGAAAGTCTTGGAATCCACACCCACAGGACTGCGCAGTAGAGGAAGACCGCGGATCAATTAGCGCGCACAAGTGCAAGATGACCTCACCCAACTTGGAGCTCGAAACTAGAGACATCTAGCTAGGGACCGAGCTAGATGGAGAAGTTTGTTGGGTGAGGCCCTAGTTCACATAGGACTGTACCGCCACCTTAAGTAAGTAAGTAAGAACCGCATCCTCGACAACAACAAAAAAAACTTCCGGGGCTCATGTCCTGGCCCTACTTCGACCAAATTTGCCTGATATACCTACGAAGACAAAGTAAATGTCAGGGATGCGCCTACATTGAGCTTTCTGAACCCTTCGTCGCTGTGTGCTCCCTCGGATTGCACTCCGTCGGGTTGCACTCCCTTCGCTCAAAATTAGTTGCACTGGATTAGGAAAAGTTAGAAATCGCACGAGGGGTGCTAAATGAATTGAAGGAACTGCGTGTTCTGAAATAAAAAAAGTTGGACTTTGATATACTGAAGTACAACGAAGAAAAATAAAAAATAGGAATTGAAACATCCAAATATTTCAATCGTCGAAATCGGCCTTTAAGAAAGCCAAAAGTTTGCTCCATGGTTATTCTGGCACTGCTTAGGCGTGTATTGAGATTGATTTGTTTTTCGAGAAGGTGTCCGTTGTCACGGAAGGGAATCATTAGGTTTTCACCTAGGGTAGGCAGCATCTCCTACAAGATGGTAGTCGACAGGCAACAATTGAGTCAATCGATCAGAGAGAGAACTATTTCTAAAATTTTGTCCAGCTTTGTATTGAAGTTTTGCATTCACTAATCTAGTTGAACTTCGACTACGTAGCCACTAGCTTTGTGAATGCGACCTGATAATTAATTAACTGATAATTAAGTAACTGAAGTTTTTACATTGAACAGAGACGGTTAACTTAAAACAGCCATTTCAACAGTTGGAATACACCGTGCGTACGCTTACCTATCAATTTTCTAAGTGATTCTTCGGATTTCAACTGAAAATCAACTCTGAGTCGATTTTCAAGCACCTTATCAAGATAAAAATGAGTCCGGAATGTCAATTGTTCATAAATCGTAGAGGTACAGTCAGTAAAACCAAATAAAATTATTTTATTGGCAATTTTGTCTCCACATCATTGTGAAGCAGTCTTTTTATTAAGATCACAAAAAAATAATTTACATAAATATTCTTTCTACAAATTGTTTCTCTTTCCAAACATCAACACTTTGGAATAAACATTCTTGCAACCCGAACGGTCTGCGTCAATCAATTTTGCCACTTCCTCAAAGTCTCCACCTTCAAGAGTCAGATTCAAATTTCTGACTTCATGTCGTATACATTCTCTTACATCATTCGAATCGAATTTTCGAAATTCCACAATTCTTACATCTTCTAATGATTGTTCCAGTGATTGGAGAGTGTCATTATAGCTTTGCTTTTGCTCCTCTGTGTATGTCACGACATTGAACACATAAACGACTGCAAGGTTCACAGAGCCCTGCTCGCTCAGCATCTTATTGTATTCCCGAATGAAATCCACATCTCTTGGATGCAGGTTGTCAATTACAATCAAATTCCTTCCACATTCGGAGAGATGATTCCTTAATGTTTGAGCTTGTTGCTTGTTGTCTTCGATGCTGAAGGTAGACCAGTAATGAGTTTGGACGTTCTCTTGCCAGGGGAAATTTGCCATTAGTTCTTGGGCAAAGAGGCTCTTTCCGATTCCTGAAGCACCAGCAATTCCAATGGCAACAAATTTACTTTCATTTCGAAACTGCAATTCTATGGCGGACAGAGCAGTTTCCTGATTCAGTACTTTGGCTCCGATTTTGGAGAATAGTGTCGTCGAGTCAAGGCCGGGCAGGCAATAGTCTTTCTTCCCGTGGACAATGAGGTTATATTGGCTTCGATAGGTGGTCAGAAAATCTCCCCATAACATTGAAGTACTGATTTTACTAAAATATGCAGCTGCCAAGAAACCAATGAACAAAATGGAACCTATGAGGAGAGATAGTTTCAGTGAATTTGTGTTCTCTGGTTCGGCGGATTTTTGGGCGATAAGAGATCGTAGTTTTCTTCGTCGTTTAGCCATTTGCTATACGAAAAGAAAAACATATACTTTCAATTCAGAATTTGATTGATTTATTTTCTACTTACCTTTGGATGAAACTTAGGGATTTGATATGAAATTAATATAAAAAATATATATTACTGAGATCGGAAAGAAATTTGATATCACAATTAATTGCGGTTTCTCATTTTGAAAAATTAAAGTTAGATTAATCTCTCATTCGCCGTTGGTCGCTGAATTAGTGAATTTTGAAGCCTTAGCTGAGTTATGTATTTTTGTTGTTCTTGTGCGGCTGTCATAATGGATATGAAATGTCAAATGTGCCAATTGGATCAGTATTGCCATATTCAATTTATGAAATACCAGAATTTCCCTATATTTTTACTAAACAAAATGTACGTTATTTCGAAAAACTAATAAGTTTTTATAAGGAATTTTCTAATAAGATTTTTAATTTTCACTTGTCCAGGACCCATGTTCTGTAACTCACACATCGAGTGAGTTTTCGCATAAAAACGGTGCGAATCAGAACAAAAACACTGCGGAATGATACAAAATTCTGTTTCTCACACGCAACTGTCTCTGTAACTTTTGTTCACTCGATCACGAACAAAATGGACACAATTATTGGCAGTATTGGAAAAATGTGAAAAAATTGTATCTGTAAGTCTGAAATCGATACAATCTTTCGATTTTTCTGTCAAAATCATTCGACCACTCTGAACAAGGCAATAATAAAAATCAAATATGACGGAAAATAAACAAAAGGTAAATAACTTATTTTGTATGTTGTTTGATCAGGAAAAGTATTATTTTTATGCGTAGAAAATTCAAAGGATTTCAAAAGATCAAAAGGAAAAATTAGTAGATTATATGGCAACACATTTAGAGTTTGCGAGAGGTCAATTCGGTGGACCAAATTCAGATATTAAAAACAAAGATGATTATTAAACCTTGTCGATAATTTTAAATGCCATGGGAGGTAGCAGCAAAACAACCGACCAGTGGAAAAAGGTAAGACAAAAAAATAAAAACCTAAAATTTAAACGTCTTTAAAATTTAATTTTTAAAATATTATTTTGTTTTTATAAAAATTGTTTTATATGAAATTTTTTTTAAATATTTGTTCAAATTGAAAATTGTTTTTTAAATTCAGCATAGCACGAAATATGTAACTCAGAAGCGTTTTATTAATCAAAATAAGGCAAATGGTTTTCCAATGACATCGTTTTGTTATTAAGATTACATGACTAAATTTTGTTCCTTTTATTGTTGGATAGATCTTAAGGCTGCTGTCAAAAGACAAGCGGCATTTTTTAAATAAAACTGGCGGTGGGAGTTCAACAGATAATCCTCGAGACTTAAATAGTTTCGAGGAACAAATTTGGTCAATTATGGGCATCGATGCAGTAGATGGTTATGCAGTCACACGAGAATCGGGTGTTCCAGCTACTGGCGTGAGTTTGTTTTAAATTTTTTTTTTATGTTTTCCTCAATCGTTTTATTTTTTAACAGAAAGAATTACTGATAATTGAATTTCTCGAGGATATATCAGATGTTCTCCCACCAGCCAAAAGACAAAAAAGAGCCAAATATGGAAGGAAAAAGAGAATCTTTGTCTTCATATAAAAGTGCTTTTTTTGAGGCAAAAGAAATAGATGAAAAGTTAAAAGCACGAATCGGGGCATTAGAAGTACAAAGCGGACAGATCATAAAAAAGTTAGATCTATTGATAAGCGCTTTTGGACTCGAAGTCAATAATTAATAATGTATTTAGTTTTTTTTTTAAACTCAAGATGTGATTTTTTTTTTTTTTAGTTTGTTTCATGTGTTTATTGAGTTAAGTTTTTTTTATTATTGTTTATGTTTTTAATGAAGTATGTTTTTTTTTTAAATCAGCAATTTATTGCATTTCGTATTCTTTCAGCTTCCGGTGCTTGTTCGTGTCTAGGTTTTTTAAGGATTCACGGTCTCCTTCTACATCTTCTATTAATAAAGTTTCGTTATCGTTCAATAAGCCGTAAGCTATGCGGAAATTATGCTTTTTTATGACATCGTTTTCATCTACTGATGGAAATTAAGTAAAATAACAGATATTTTTTTAATGAGCGAGAGACCATCGTTCTGCTGATAGTTACTGAAAAATCTTGTCCAATATCCCTTTGAAAGGACCCAGTTGCAAAAAATGCAGAGCAGCACACATTGGGATTGGCTTAGGAATAAAGGTGTTTCGAACCCCTGTTTTCATATAGGGACTTAATTCCTCTAACAAAACATTTGCTGTGGCTTTCATGAGGCGGTAAAGTTCACGAAATCTTTCTCCAGGCATTTCAAACGCATTAGTGGTATCTCACAAACGACATCTGTGAATGCGCATCATATTTCTATTGTCACTTTGTTCACTTATTACAAGCAAACTGTACATTTTACTCGTTTTAAAAAATTTAATTACTGCAAAATAAAAAACTGGAACACTTCAACCTTTTCAATATGAAACAAAAAATAATTTTTAGTTAAATGTGAAATAAATTGAAGCTGTCAGTTTAAGGGAAATGTAAACATTTCTTCCATTGGAAACTGGAAACTATTTTTTTCTCACAGCGATGGTTTTGCATCATGTTCTGATCGAGTCTCTACTAACCTTTTAAGGAGTCCTGTGCTGCCTGCAATAAGCATTGAAAACCAGTTGCAACATTGCCTTGCAGCCATCAGAGATGCCGCCTCTGAAGTGCTAGGTTTCGCACGGCCACCACAGCAAAACCCCTGGTTTGACGACGAATGCCGGCAAGCGCACGCAGCTAAACAAGAGGCATACAAAACGGCGCTGCACAAAAGGACTAGAGCTGCCCGCGAGCTCTATGAGCAGAAGAGGAGAGAGGAACACCGGCTTCTTAGACGGAAAAAAAGAGAGCATGAGAAGCGCGCGATCGAGGAGATAGAGGGATGTCACAACAGGAATGAGGTTCGTAAATTTTACCAAAAGGTAAAAAAAACCTCCCAAGGGTATCAGCCACGAACCGAAGCCTGTAAAGACGATCAAGGGAACATCGTAGTAGAACCACAGTCGATGCTGAGAATATGGAAAGATCACTTCTCCAAATTATTTAACGGCGATGACTAACCGAATTCCGCTGTAAGGGAGATAGAACCACTCAACCTCTGCGACGCAGATCAACAATTCCGCCTACCCGACCTTGACGAAGTGAAGATAGCTATATCTAAACTTAAGTCAAACAAAGCTGCTGGGGCTGACGGTATCGCTGCCGAACTATTCAAAGCAGCAGGCGATGACTTGGTACGGAGCATGCACCAACTCATCTGCAAAATATGGTCGAAAGAAAGCATGCCCGATGAGTGGAATCTCAGCATAGTATGCCCGATACATAAGAAAGGAGACCCTCTAAACTGCGCCAACTACAGAGGCATCAATCTCCTTAACATTGCGTATAAGATCGTAAGTGAACGTCTGAAGCCATTCGTCAACAACCTGATTGGTCATTATCAGTGTGGCTTCAGACCAGGAAAGTACACGATCGACCCAATATTCACGCTACCGCAGATCTTGGAAAAAACCCAGGGGATCCAAATCGATACCCACCATCTCTTTCAAGCTTTTAAGGCCGCGTATGACAGCATCCATAGGAAAGAGTTCTACAGAGCAATGTCTAGTTTTGGCATCAATGTCAAATTTATCCGTTTGTACAGAATGACGATGGAGAATGCACGCTGCTCTATCAAGGTCGGTAAAGATCTTACCAATGCATTTGATGTCAAAAAAGGTTTTAGACAAGGCGATGCACTGTCATGCGACTTCTTCATCATCGTTCTGAAAAGAATTGTGCAAAACTCAACCGTCAACACTAGAGGCACAATCTTCCAAAGGTCCATCCAATTACTCGGATATGCAGATGATATCGACATAATTGGAAGATTAAAGCGTAATGTTAGTGGAGCGTTTTTGAGCATTGCGACGGAAGCGACGAAGATGGGTTTAGTGGTCAATGAGGGCAAGACCAAGTATATGCTGTCATCAAAAAAGGACACTGAACAACGACATCTTGGACAAAACGTCACCATGGACAGCTATAAACACAGACAACGACACTAACACTGAAATCAGAGAAGAAAAGTCATCTCTCGAGCATCTAAAATCACCATCAAGGCCTGGACCCTGTCAAAGAAAGAGCGTCTTAGAATGCTTCGAGAGAAAAATTTTCATGTAATTTTTGGTCCCGTATTCATAGATGGAGAATGGAGGAGAAGATATAACGGCAAACTGTATAGGCTGTACAGCAACACTGACCTAGTTAACAGAATTAAAGTCCAACGGCTCAGATGGCTGGGTCATGTAGAGCGAATGGATATCAACGCTCCAGCCGGGAAGGTCTTCGAATCAAATCCCGAGCACAGAAGAGGAAGACCGCGACTCAGGTGGCGCACCCAGGTGGGGAGGACCTCAACCAACTTGGGGAGCAAAACTGGAGACAGCTAGCTAGGGACCCAGATCCGCCCCAGATTGTAGCACCACCTTAAGTAAGTAAGTAAGTTATAGACACAGTTAATTTTCCAATATAGAGAAACGATGATCATGAACTCCTTAGCTCAAAATTCAAAAAGGGTGAAAGGAAATGCAAAGCTAATGGCTAAACCACAACTAGGTTGAGCCTTACACAGATTCTTAAATAAAACAAACTCCATATCTAATATGTCAATGGAATTGCCATAAATTTAAGAAATATAAACTAAACAAATAGCAAGCTATTTTGGCAGCTGTCATTTTTGAAGCATTTATCATACTTCAAAATTTGATAAGTAAAAACTTCGCCATTACTAAAAATGGGAAGACATGAGACATTAACTCATTGAAATTTTTGAAATGCAGGAAAACACTGAAAAACTAGCAGTGACAACTCGAAAATCTAATCTACAATTGGATCGTTGGATCTTGATCCAAATTTTTGTAGAATAATCATCTTCAGTTGTCAGTCATGTATTTTCCATTAGAGGCTACGTTAGTAATCAGAAATATAACTTATCACTTCGATTAGCACAAGGCTAAATATCTTCAACCGTGACTGCATAATTCCTTTATTCTTGTATCTAATACATAACCAGGTGTTTGAAAAAACGAAAATTTCCCACTTTTATTGTGATTTTTAGAACATGCATAGTTTATTGCACCGGAGTGTTCTTAACTACTTGCGTTCTGGCATCACTTAAAACCAAAGTGACAGTTCCATAATTTAATTTTCCTCCTGTTTTGACTTTGATACAAAGTAAACAATCAAATTCATCAACTTGCAACATGGAAATGTAAAATTAATTTAATTTATTATTTTATAATCTTTTTTCATATTGTAATTCCTTATTCCAGAATCAATCCTTGTTTTTCTGTTCTATCGAATATGGAAGTCTTGGAAGCTCTCAAAAACATCAAAGACACAAAAAAGAAATACGGACTTCGTAATCTTGCGACGATTGCCTATGAGGTAAGATCCTTAGCTCAAATATAATTTTATAGTTTTTGATATTAATGACTTTCCATTTCAGACCCTACAATACCTCGAAGACTCACCTTGCAAAACCCAAACACGTGAATCAATTCTAGAATTCCTTAAAGAAGTTAAACCCTATAAACTAACAAGTAATGAATGTTTGATGATGATCAATGATCCTCCTCAGACTGCCCTTCATATTCAATTGGTAAGAAGTTGTTTGGATTGGAGAAACTAAACTAACGTGTAATAAAAATCCTTCCAGCTCGTTGAGGATAGTGAAGAGCGACTGAGTGAAGACCAAGTCAACGCTCTCCTCGAAATAGTCAAGAGAAACTTTCCACAAGTTCCCGAGCCAACAAACCCACAATAAAAATTAAAATACATTTCATACGCATAGAAATAGAAAATAACTAGTTTGTTTTTATTTGTGTTTCCAATTGAATACATGACATCGATAACCTATCGTTTTTGATCTCCCAAATCTTCGATGTAGTCCTCATCGATCTCGGGCCACTTTTCTGGAATTATGTCAAACAAATCGTCCTTGACGTCTCCTTGGATGACGATTTCGTCATCGCCGGTTACAGATGATCCGCAGGCGAATTTTGTTCCAAAGAACTTGGCAGCTACTTTGAGGTCGATTTCTAGGAAACAAAAATGAATTAAACTTCCTCCTGGACGGATGCAGATGTATAGGATATTTTACCGAATGTACTCAAGCCAGTGACAACTGTAACAGACTTCTTCTTGCCACGAGGTGCACGGGAAACACAGATCTTCTTGGTTAATTCTTCCTTCTTCTTGATTTTCATCAGACCCTTGCCACCACGTTTTTGACGTTTCTTGTCATCGTCGCCGGCATCACCGCTGGCAGCATCTTCCAGCTTAACACGCTCAAATTCAGTTGGAAGATTCTTCTCTAACCATTGTTTACATTTTTCATATTCTGGATAATATTCGCAATACTAAAAGAACACACAAATAATTGAGTTTTTAATTAATTTTACTTAATTTATGAAAAATAGTCGACGTTTACCTCAATGGGCATTGAACAATTGCCACAATAGGAAACTGTTAATGGATAAGTTACACCTTCGCGAGGACCCAATTGGAGGCGGGCAGCCATATCAACGACTTCAGTCATGTTTGGGGAATATGAAGATGTTTCTTTAATACACAATATCTAATTTTGATTCTTAAATTTAAGGGCAATAAATGTTTTACTGAGATTTGTGAAAATTCGTAGAATATGAACAGCTGTCACAGCTCTTATGTCAAAGAGGAGTTTTCTTATTGCACAGCTAAGAAAGTGGTTGAATATTTGTTTAATGGTAAGCATACAGTTTTATCTTAAGGGCAAAAACAGAAGGGCGCGTTCTTTTTTATCTGAAATCGTCTCATTTTAAAATGGAAGAAAAAGTGTACATATTCAAAAATTATTTAAAGTTGTATGAACTTTCAACTGTGGTGTGCTGGAAATTATATGATTTAAAATATCACAACTCCAGAATACACACATTTATTAATAATAAACACGAAAAGTTGTGCTAATTATGCTAAATTATTTGCGTTGTATTTAGTTTTAGTTTGATTTGGCAAACTTAAGTAATTTATATAACGGAATGCTCATTAAATGGTTTTAAGTTGGTAGTGCTGGCATTCGTTTATGGCTCCAAACTCAGCTGTCATATGAAGTATAGAAATGTTTGTTCAATATTTGACATTTGAACAATGAATGAACAAACAATGAGATGAAGTTATAGAGAACGGAAGCTTTAATGATGTCGTAAGAGCTGACATCAGCGTAATGCAAAATCAGTCAAACATATTTTCCATATTCGCAGCAACTATAAGAGTGGTACAAGTTTTTTTTTTTACTAAAATATGGCTTAACTTTCAAAAATTAATGATCCTATATTCTGCTTCGAAATGGTAATGTTTATAAAATTAGTTTCAAATAATTCTTTTAATTTATTATTATTAACATTTTACTGAAGAGGGAATTTCTGACCTATACATTATTTTGGACTGAAAATCAAAGACATGCAGAAATTGAGAAATGTTATTACTATGTTATGAGTGCGTTTCTTTTAAAAGAAAATCTGTCACAGTCCACTTAGAGTGAAGCAACCCACCTAAAATCGTTTCCACATTTCGAAGTTAATGCAATATAAATACAATGATTCTGGTTTGTGGACCAGTCAGAGGACAGTCATTGCTGTCATTGGTTTTGAACATTGAAACCATTGACTGGTAAGTATGACTTTCATTAAAAATATATTGTCGTATTGTCACTGGCCACCAATTTCCTGGTTGGAATATAGAATTTCCTAATTGGAATCAAGGATTTTCTCATTGAAATCAATCATTTGTGGTTAGAGCTGATGTAAACTGACAGGTAGGAATGCAGAAAGTGGAACGCTTTCAGTGGAATGTTTTTATTCCGAATCATGAAATCAAAAGGAGGCTGGGATGCGACCCACTCTGATAACTTCTCAACCCGTCTGTCTGTTTTTCTTGCTTATAAGTTTGTATTTTTTCATGTTGGGTTTTAAAGTTGTTAGTTGAATTATTTTTACAAAGTTTAAAATTACCAACAATATATAATATATAGATTTTTAGTGCAAAATTTTGTTTTTACCAAATTAGTAACATTTCTTAAATTTTTACAAATTAGATGAACGAAATTAATTTGAGAGATATCAAGAACTGAACATCAATTTTTAACAAATTTGCGTACTCGGAACGGACTCTTGGATTTTTATAAAAAAAAAACTACTGAATATCGAAAACAATATTTTCTGTGAAATGAAAAAGTTGGTACACAATATTTTAAATTTTTAAAAGCTTATTGAGTCGTAAGAAATTTTTACCAAGTTTTAGTATTGTTTTTTTTTTTTTTTTTGTTAGGTTTTTATTTTTTGTAAGAAAAAGTGCCCATTTTACTGAGTGTTTACAACAATATTTTTTAAAAGATAAAAGTAGTTTCAAGCCGATATCTCAAAGTTTTGAAAAGATATTTGAGTCGAAAATCAATTTTTTCCAACTTTGAGTAATGTTTTTTTTAAGTTTTTATTTTTTATAGAAAAAACTGTCAATTCGATTTTCTCAAAATTTTACCAGATGTTAAAAACTTTATTTTTCGGCACAAAATTGTTTTTGAGATGAAATCATTTTGTTATTCGTCAAATTTTCGAGGTTTCTTGAGAGACCTTTCTGCATTTTCCTGCCTTATAACTTTTTAACTTCCTATGGGAAGTTAAAAATCATCAGTTTAATAAAAAACAATTTCATCATTAAAATATCAAAAATGAATTAAAAGAAAAGTTTAGAAATCCAAAATTTTACGACTAAAATATGATTTCATCTCCAAAACAATTTTGTGCAACGATGAATAATGTTTTTGACGTCTGATAAAATTTTGAGAAAAATCGTATTGACAGTTTAAAAAAAAAATTAATAAAAGTTAGTAAAAATTGATTTTCGACTCAAATATCTTTTCAAAAATTTGATATAATAGCTTCTAACTAATTTTAGCTTATAAGAAATATTGTTTTCAACATTAGGACAAATTTTGAGGAAAATCAAATTGACAGTTAAAAAAAAAAAGATCCTAAAAAAAATGTATAAAAGTTGGTAAAAATTGATTTTAGACTCAAATATCTTTAAAACTACTTTTATTTTTTAAAAAAATATTGTGATTAACATTCAGTAAAATTTTGAAAAAATCGAATTGACAGTTTTTGTACAAACAATTAAAAACATAAAAAAAAATTGACAAAACTTGGTAAAAATTTACTTTCGACTCAAATAGCTTTTCAAAAATTTGAAATATTGGCTTCAAACTTATTTTATTTTACAGAAAATATTGTTTTCAATATTCAGTAATTTTTATATAAAAATCCAACAATCTGTTTTTTCATAAAAAATGGTACGCAAATTTGGTAAAAATTGATATGAGTACATATAGACAAACTTTTAAGCAAGAAAAATCGACAGACGTGATGGGAAGTTATCAGTGTGGGTCGCATCCCAGCTTTTTTTTTTTTTTTTGTAATATAAATCTACAGCTTTTTATTTTTATTTTGATTCCAATTATTTTTTTTAATCGGCCAATTATAGCAATCATTGGTTTTCAGTCATTGAAACTATTATTGGAATTTGTTTATCAGGTCGTTTATAGCGACCATTAAAAACTGACAGGTGGGAATGCAAAGAAAGAGGAACGATTTTGTTTCGAATCACGAAATGAAAAATCAGCTGTTTATTGAAAACGATTACGGGGCCGGTTATAGCTATCAGGAAAATCCACCAGTAAAATTTGAAATGTTTTACTGATGAGCGTTTATAGCAATAAGTAAGTTTACGTCATTAAATTAAATGTCACTTTGAGGCTCCGCGCCTCAAACAAATTTTTTTATGATTTGATCGGAACAGTAAAAAATTGGAACACCAACAGTAAAACGAAATGGAATTTGGTTTGGCTTTTGGCAGTCAGCTGTTCAGTAAAATGAAATTTCATTTCTAAAAAAATTAAAATGCATTTATAAATTAAATAAAATCTTAAATTCATTGTTTATTTTTGTAGAAAATACTTGAATATATGTATATATATATTGCATCAAACTTTTTCTAGAAATAAATCTGTAACATATTCAAATACGAAAAACAAAAAATTTACCGATTGACTTTACTATAACCGGCCCCTACGTCTACATTTAATTAACTTAAAAAAAGTTCTACATTGCATAAAATACTGTTTTTTGTAATACAAATCTACAACTTCTTATCTTCATTTTGATACCAAATATAACAAACGTGGCCTTCTTAATCATTTTTAAAGCTCGAACCAAAACGTTCAACGATTAAAACTAATAATGGATATAACTTAACAAAAGGAAGCCATGCATATTCTTTAAAATTGACTCTTCTTGATTTTTTTATAGCTTAAATATGTTTTTAAAGTGTTTAAGAAAAAGCAGCAACATAACTAAAGATCTGTCACTTTGACGCGAGTCTTGTCAAATAGATGACATTTGAAGAAGCTGAAAACCAGCAGGAATTTTGACGTAGAATATGCTATTTAAAAATATAACTAATAAAAAGTAGATCTTTGAACAATAGCAACGCTGAAGAATCTCATAATATTGAATTATAGTGGTTTCAAAAATAATATTCTTTGAATACAAAAAATATATAAAGATATACAAACAAAAGACCAACTTTTTCTTGTATGTCGCCTTTATTACTTAAAAATTTAATTGAATGCTAGTATTCAATTTAATGTATATATATAAATTAAATAATTTACTAAAATTATATTTATTATTAATACAATGTAAAATATTTTTAAAATTAAAAAAATATACAACACATTAACAATATAAAAATAATTAAATAAAACATTTTCTTTTGTTTTTTGCTTCTGTTTTCGAAAGTTACACTTATATTAATATTATAAATACGTCAAAAATATTCATAATCAAATTTAACATAAAGTTCATATGATTAATGACAGTTGTTTTTGTTTTTGTTAAGTTAGTTATTTTCATAGATTTTTCTACATGAATAAATTTTATTTATTTAAAAAAAAAGTATTTGTAAATAGAAGTAGTTGAAATATCTACTTTTTTAACTGATGACTTATTTTATGAACAAATAGTTTAATAAATAAAAACATACATATGCTTTTATATGCATGTAAAAAATGATGATGTCACGTTATTTTGTATGATTTTTTAAATGATTATACGTTAAGGGTTTTGTCTTTAATTTCAAAACGATCGTTTATGCGCACTGATAAACATAATGACTGCTAATGTCCAGAAATAGTTTTTTTTTTAAATACATAATTAATTTTTGTATTGTTATTAATTTTATAGGTAATACGTTTTATTTTGTCTTGATGAAAGTCCTTTCGCTGGAAGTGTCCTGGTGGGCTATTTGCGTTGCCTTTTTCGTTCGTAGAAAGGCTCGTTGTTGTTTTTGAAAGGTTGATGTTATTAGCTGTAGGCTGTATTTTTTTTTTCTTTTGGTTGATTTATCATTGCATCTGAATTGTGCGTAATAAAAATATAATTTCCTTTTTTGTTTTAATATTGAATTTCGTATTTGTTAGTAGAAGAAAAAGAGTTTTCTCGTTAGCTAGACGTCTATGACACTGTCGTTTTTTTTCATTTCCATCATATGAGTTGCCTTGAGTTTCTCTTGCATCTGTGTGAGCATGTCCTGCATCCGCCGGATCTCCTCGTCTTTCTGCAGAAGCAACCGATCTGTTTCACTTATTGTCGATTCGAAGCCATTGGAACTGATCGAATCCCGCTTTAGTTTGCCACGTTCACGCAGAGCATGTTGTGAAATCTGTGAAATACACTGAGCTCTGAAATTTTCATAATGAACATCCTGGGTGGTATCCTTTAGGTCCTGCATATGGGTCGATATAAGCATCGTTCGGAGCTTGATGAAATCACTGTGTTCGGGATCTTCGACATCTACTACACCCCATGGATACTGACGTCCGCGTACTTTTTTGCCAGCTACCTCAAGAATTGTATTACTTCCTACAACTGCAAACGGAATGGAAGCCTTGAGCTCGCGATCTTGTTGTTTGAATTCTTCATCTTCGTCAGAATCACAATCTGGGAATTGGTACAATTCGATGTGATTATCTTCTAGGTCCTGGAGAATGCGTTCTTTCAGTTTCCGGACTTCGGTCTTGGTAAGACAATCGGCCTTGCCAATGACAAGAACAATGTTCACTTTGCGATGGAGGCGTCGAATGAGATCCAGATCCATCTGTCGGAGACTAATTGGAAGCAAATTTTTTAAATGAGGAAGAAGGAAATACCTGAAGAACACTTACCTATGACCCCAAGGTGGAATAAAATATAAACAGCAATGAACCCTATTGTCTTGGATGTTTCTGCGGTTAAGACCACTTTCATCGGTAAAATATTGACGAAACTGAAAATAACAATTCAAAAAACACTTTCTTAGCATTTAATTTTTGAATAAATTTTGTTTTTGAAAACTCACTTGCTCGTCAATATACCCTGTGCACACTCTCCAGCTGTCCTCACAATTAATGCCATCGCCAAAACCTGGTGTATCGACAACTGTTAGCCTTAGTCGCACTCCTCGCTCTTCGATGTCCATTGTTTTCTTTTCAACGCGTGTTGTCTTTTCGATGCGTTCTTCGACATTTGGAATTACACGGTTCTTATAGAGATCACCCAAGAAAAGGCTATTAACTAGAGTTGATTTGCCTAAACCAGATTCTCCAACAACCATCAAAGTGAATTCGAAACCACGTTTCACCGATTTTCGATGAACTTGCTCGGGAAGTGTTGCAAAGCCAATGTAGTCACGTTCACGATCTATAGACGGGGTTTTAGCTGGAAGATAAAACATAAAGAAAAAGTTAAATACCAAATTACATCATTTGGAAAACCTGATTTATGGGAGTTAAAGTGAGCTTGGCTTTTAAGTTAGGAATGAAACAGTGCAATATTATCTTTTTTCAAAATACGGAGAAATTATTCTCGTGAATTGTATTTCCCTTCTTTTTCTGAAAGGAAAACACTTAAATATGCAAAGAATGGCAATGCCTACTTAATATAGAAACTGGCTGCTGCGACCTCAAAACAATACGAACACGATAGAAATCTTGCGGAAAACCGAGACTAGAAAAGGCTACAATTCGAAGCAGTCTTTAGGCGGGCCATATACGACAGGGCATGGTGCGAGTTAAAACTTCGAGCTTGTTCGATTCCTAACGTCATTGTCTAGATTTTCCTGTTTTTTTGGAGTACCAGTGACGTGATGGTTACTTCGTAGGGCTGTCATGATAGAGGTCTTGGATATTTCAACTTATTTGTCATGAAAAGTGCTTTGCATTGTAACTGTTCGGATTCGCCATAAACTGTAGGTTCCCTCCATCTCTGACAATATGGTTAAGAGTTGTAAGGCCCAAGTTGTCAACGGACTGTTGCGCCACCTAACAAAAATATTTTCTAACCTTTGCTTAGTGTGGGAAGTAGTAGGAAACATGCCCAATATTGTTGTGTCTAGTAACCAGCAAAGTAAACAAAGACAAAAATCCAGTTTGAGCAAATTCGTTTCATTGTCTGGGAGGTTTACTCGATACAAGTTTAATTGAACCACTCAAAAAATCAAGTGCGATAAGAGATAACGCAATTACGAGATTAAAACAGAAAATTCCTTTGCATTTTCGAATCGAAACTTCCAATAATGTTAATGCCTGGTTTGCATTCTGTGACTTGACGAAATCATACTTGATTTGACTGAATCATCCGCCATTTGACGGATTTACCAAAGATTTACCAACTCCACCTGTTAATTATCTAATTTACTTATGATTTTCTTGATTGCTCTGAGACTTCTTAAATACATCAGAATTATGCGTATAAGTCACATTCATCCGTAATTTGTTGCAATCCTTTTTGATTCATCTTGATTTATTCATGATTCACCCGATTTTGCTGATTCAACATAATTCATCCGTGTTTAATTCGTTTATCAACAAATTTAACAAATTTCTTTGGGATTTTCAGAATTGGTTAGATTCGTCCGCGATGTACCGAACTCATCAGCGATTTGCCGAATTTACCTATGGTTTAAAAGATTCATCTGAGATTGTAAACATTCTTCCTTAAATCATTTAGTTTGTCGGATTTTTCGTAATTTGTCAATCAGAGTTTGACAGTTGGTTAAAGATGTAGATCTTGGAAACTTATTCTTTAAAATGTAATTGCTTATTAACTTCCCATAGGAAGTTATTGTAATGGGTCCGATTTGTCAAATTGAAAATTTTGACATTTCTCGACGTTTCAAGGTCCCTAGAGTCGAAATAAAAGATTTTTAGAATGATGTCTGTGCGTGCGTGTGTACGTACGTTCGTACGTCCGTACGTCCGTACGTCCGTACGTCTGTACGTCCGTACGTCCGTACGTCCGTACGTTCGCGACGTTTTTTTCGTCGTCCATAGCTCAAGAACCAGAAGAGATATCGACTTCAAACAAATTTTGTTATACAGATAATAAGGCAGAAAGATGCAGAAAGGGCTCTCAAGAAAATTGCGTGGGTGGTTTTTTTACCATAGCAGTTTTAAAAAAAGGTGAAAATTTTGGTTAACCCTTAATATCTTACGAACCAAAAACGCTAGAGACTTGAATTAAATTTTATATAATATATTGTAACGTGATACCAAACAGATATATTTTTTGAAAAAAATCTATCTAACGGTTTTATTTCTAAATCAAAAAAACTGAAAAAAAAATTTATCACCTCCTAAATTTAACGACTAACATATGATTTCATCTTCAAAACAATTTTGAGCAACGGAGAATAATGTTTTAAAAATGTGATAAAATTTTGAGAAAAATCGAATGGACAGTTTTTTTACAAAAAATAAAAACCTAAAAAAAAATTAATAAAAGTTGGTAAAAATTGATTTTCGACTCAAATATCTTTTCAAAACTTTGAGATATTGGCTTTAATTTACTTTTATCTTTCAAAAAATATTGTTGTCAACATTCAGTAAGATTTTGAACAAAATCGAATTGATAGTTTTTTTTATAAAAAATTAAAAACCGAACAAAAATTAACAAAAGTTGGTAAAAATTGAATATGGATTCAAATATCTTTTCAAAAACTTGAAAGTTAGACTTTAAACTTATTTTATCTTATAAGAAATATTGTTTTAAGCATTCTGAAAGATGTTGAGAAAAATCGAATTGACAGTTTTTTTACAAAAAATAAAAACCTTAAAACAAAATTTATAAAAGTTGGTAAAAATTGATTTTCGACTCAAATATCTTTTCAAAAATTGTAGATATTGGTTTTTAACTACTTTTATCTTTCAAAAAATATTGTTGTTAACATTTAGTAAAATTTTGAAAAAAATCGAATTGATAGTTTTTATACAAAAAATTAAATACCTAAAAAAAATACCTAAATACCTAAACAAAAGTTGGTAAAAATTGATTTTCGACTCAAATATCTTTTCAAATCTATAAAATATTGGCTTCAAACTAATTTTATCTTACAGAAAATATTGTTTTCAACATTCGATAGAATTTTGAAGAAAATCGAATTGTCGGTTTTTTTTTACAAAAAATAATACTCTCAAAAAAACAATACTAAAACTTGGTAAACATTTACTTTCGACTCAAATAGCTTTTCAAAAATTCAAAATATTGGCTTCAAACTTATTTTATTTTACAGAAAATATTGTTTTCAATATTCAGTGATTTTTATATAAAAACCCAACAGTCCGTTTTTTTCATAAAAAATAAAATCTATAAAAAATAGTACGCAAATTTGGTAAAATCGATACTAGTACATATAGACAAACTTTTGAGCAAGACAAATCGACAGACGGGATGGGAAGTTATCAGTGTGGGTCGCATCCCAGCCTCTTTTTTTTTTAATCAAATTTAGCAGATTGAATTTTCTTGTAAATTTGTATTCCCATTTTTAAATCCACAGTAGACCTCAGCCTTATGAACTTTGTTAGAATCGCATTCCTGGGAGCCTTAAAGCACAAAAGGTAGAAAATAACTTAGCTCAAGTAAGCGAATATCCCACTTATGTTTTACTTATATGGCTTTATCACAAGCAGGTAGTTCAAAATATCCCCCTAAACTTTTAAAACATTTTAACGGTGTAATCGACTTGAAAACAACGTTTTAACCTTCTGAAAACCTTACACCTACCCTTGAACATTATATGTAAGTTTCTATGTGCATTTAATATCAATTACGCTTTGAAAAATTACCTCGTCAAAAAGGCATAATATAAATGTATGTTCCTTTACCATGATTCCATTTAACAGAACGGGACTACCTACTTCGAATTTTCATAGCTGATAGGAAGCTCGCCCCTTGAGGCGTTTATTAACGCTTTTCATTTGAGAGTCCTTGAAGTCATACAAATCTACTTTTCGTATACTCTTCACAACATCCTTTCCAATCCAAGTCATATACCGTACCGACACATCATCACGACCAAACGACGACACGCTTCTAGGCAAAATAAAAATCTCCTTAAGCCTTTTGAGAACTGTCGGAATAAAGTAACCGCAAGATGGCACATAAAATGCATTCATCATAATAATTGTGTGCGGTGTGCAGAGTTCCAAAAAACAACACACGAAAAAGGATCCACTTTTGTTTAATCTATGAACAATTCTCATTGTAAGGACATTTGAAAGAGTTTTTTGTATGTTTTGAATGTGTACGGAAAATACCATTTTGCATCTTCAAATTTCCGCCAGCCCCCTTGAGAAGCATTGAGTATCAGAGTGCACATCATCAGAGCCAAACAAGTGGAAAATGCATATAATTATGGTATTTGTTTATACGCATAGTCCTACAGGATATACCTACGCTACGATACGGTGACGGCGGGCGTTGGAAAATTTCTTTTACTTTTACTTACCACCAGGGACATGGATCTACGTAGGTATATGCACACATAAGCATATATATGATTTATCACACACCCTTATTTAAATTGTTTCAAAAAGCAAACAAAAACATTTTAATGCAATGTTTTCCTTTTGTATTTTCCTTTAATTAGGAAACTCTGTGTCTCTTTACTCTTTGTTTTTTGAATGTAATAATAAATTTAATGCTCGGATTTCTTGTTTAATTATCCTATAATTATGTTGAAGCAGCATCACTTGACATCCATTTGTTATTTTATGTTCATTATATTTTCTTACCTGACATCTTTTTGTGTATTTTATGAATTGAATAAAATTAATATTGGTCCGTTTTAGAAATCCTTTATCCCTTTTTTCACTAAGTTTAATTTAAACTATTTGTTTTTGTATATAACAATTAATTGTTTGTACAATAATTTAATTGATTTTGAGAAAAACAATATAAATTACTGAAGAGAATGTCAACAACACATTTTAACACTGTTATATCTGTTTGTAGACTGATTTCTTTAATGTTTTCCAAAGGATATACACGGTTTTCCAGTTTAACATATCACTTTCTTTTTGAAAGGGAGATTTTTAATTTTAGTTTGTTGATATTGTTTGTTATTGTTTCTTGTTTCTTAATGAAAACTAATTTAAAATTTGAAATTAACTATAAATATTTAAATATTATTTCACAAAAAGGTAAAGATTTGAAACTGTTTTAAAAAAATGTAATGTTGAACGAATAATAGAGTATAATCTATTTATCAGGAATTTCTTTCCTGATACACGTTTTCCAACGCGTGCGTATTGAAGTCGTTTTATAATTCATGTGTAAAGGGGGTGGAAAATGGCATTGCCAGGTAGAAACAATAAAGATGACATAAATCGATGTGTAATCGAAATTTTGAGACCAATGTTTTTCGATTTTTGGACACTTGACCCTTATTAGATTTTTGAAGTTGATATATACAAAAATTACATATAATATCAGAACTTTATGCTTCAATGAGAAAAATGGAATAGTCCTTTATATTGTGCGACGAAGTAATTCTGAAAAACAATATTGTTTTAAGTACGAAGTTTTGGAAATTTGTAGCTACACATTAAAACACATGCTTTTTATGCCAAGCGTGGATAGGGGAAAGATTTGCATCAGTTCGAGGCATCAAAGGTGTATTACAACCATAATGCTTTAACTCTTTGATTTTATATAAATTTGGGACGAGGCAGGGGGGTCCAAATACTATTTTAAAATATTTGTTTGTTTTAAGTATCAAAGAAAACGTATTTATTTGAAATATTCGATGAAGTTTTTATAGAAGCTGCACGAAATATATTTAAAGCTTTTTTTAAGTTTGTATATACTTAAAAAAAATGTATTATGAATTATAGGAGTGTTAAAGCTGTTGTATGTTTTAGTTAAATATTTTTAAAAATGCAAACGTTTGCGCAGGCGGCGGTTCTTTCAAACCTTAGGAAGCATTAATTGACAGACGTGTTGTATCAAATAGCTTTATTATGAGAGTTAAAACGTTTTAATCATAAAACAATATTATAAAGATAAACAGTAATGGAAAAGATAATAGGACCGATGAAAAAAACAGCCAAAAGTCGTAACTATCATCTCCGTGTAGTTGGGATAGAATTTAGGGTTTTTGAAGGTCTGTTCAGATTTTTTTTTTTTTTTTTTTTATAATTAGCAAACACTAAAAGGGTTTTTTATACCTTTAATATGCCAAGGACACAGTGTGAGCATTAGGAAAAGAGGGAAGGGTTGGATAGGAGGTGTCGGTGTACATTGGTTTTAAATTTCTGAACATTGCAATGACAGGGAAAGATAGAGCGTGGCAAGGCGTTCCACATTCGCGTAGTACGGCTAAAAAAAGAATCTCTGTACTTCATAGTACGTCCGAAGTTGGGCTCAAGGGTAAACTGATGGGCATTCCTAGAAGCGCGGGTATTACGGTTAAATTGTTTAAGGGGAGGAATGCAACTGGCTATTTCACTAGAGCATAGTCCGTTAAAATAACGGTAAAAAAGGGTGAGGCAAGAAACCTTGCGTCGATGTTCGAGTGATGTAAACGAGTTGATGATGTTAATGTCACCAATCATTTTAAAAGCTCTTTTTTGAATACTGTCCAAGAGGCTTAAATAAGTTACTGGAGCACCAGCCCAGAGATGAGAGTTATATTCAAGTTTCGGACGTATATAGGTTTTGTAGATTGTAGCCAGATCAGACGGAGAAAAAAATTTCTTGCAACGTCTCAAAAAACCTAGACATCTTGCGGCATTTTTGGCAACATAGCGTATGTGATCGCTCCACAATAGGTGGTTGCTGATGCACATTCCGAGGATGTCAAGATTTTCTGTTTCGTTGATGCAAGTGCCACTCATAGATAGTGGCAAAGACGGTTTATCTCGCTTTAACGATGCAAGACAGCATTGCGTTTTCGAAGCATTAAATTCCACACGATTTTTTATTCACCATTGTACAATGCTGTGTAAGTTGGAATTTAATGAGCTAATCTTATTTTGCCGTTGCAGTTCCACATCCGAAGAGGAGGGTTGTGAGTCTGGAAACGAATATGAAAAGCTAAGAGTGCTATCGTCAGCGAAACAATGTATTGGATTAGAAGTAGCAGACAGGAGATCATTTATAAAAACGAGGAAGAGGGTCAGATATGTTGAAAAATTATGTCAGATGACAAAAGAACTTTATGTTTGATCCGAAATAAACGGAGATGATAGTTAAAGATTTTAGTGGAAGCACTTTAAGCTTTTGATAGTTTTGTTAACCGTCTAAAGCTAGACCATTTTTTTTTAATTATTGAAAAATATGTGCTGTTGACTAGTTTGAACTCCAAGCATTTAAATTATGAGGACATGCCAATTAAGAAGGATTCACTCAAGATAATGAACCGAAACACTCATAAAAGTTGTAGAAAGAATGTAATCTTTACAACACAATATACTTAATGGAAAGCTCATCAAAATTATTTGATTTAAAGTAAATAGAATATATCTGGGGTAAACTTAAGAGAAACTGCAGAGCCAAGGACGTCTTTAGATTAAAAATAAAACAAATTGATGGTATTTCACGTATTTCAAGGTGGTTAATTCTATATTGCTATTTAAAATAAATGTGCAACAACCATGTATTTAAGACTAAGGAACAATTTTAACCATTAAATTATTGTATTAAAAAGTACTGGGCCCTACTATGTAACTCTATTCTACTTTTGATTCTATTCGAAACTCATTTCCAATTCTACTTTCAAATCGTACTACGTATGAAAGTAGAATCGGATGCTGGTTATACCATTTTGTTTTCAAACAAATTTGTACTTTCGAACGAGTATAGAGTTATTTTGACAGTTTTAAAAATAAAAAAAATTAAATATCAAATTTTTGGAGAAGAATAATTATTACAAAAAATGGACACCGTTGGAATTTAGTTTAATTTGCAAGGAAATGAACAACGCAAATCGAACGCAGAAGAATAAAAGATAATTTCAATATATTGATATATATATGGTAAAATATTTGAAGGCATTCTTAATGGAGAATATATACTTTTGTTTTAGTTTTCTTAAGAACTATCGTTTTTCTAAGGACGGATTTATGTTCATACTTAACACCATTTTATGCGACATGACTACTAGCAGAAGACTTAATACTGTTCCGATTATCATTAAGTTATCAGCAGCATTGAAGTTTTTGGCAATAGGATGCTACCAAAACCAAATCGCTAGCGACAAGAACGATGGACTTGCACAGCAAACCATGTCAAAAATACTTGCCGAAGTTTTGACTTCAATCGAAAGAGTCATGTGGCTGCTGATGATGAATTTTGAAATTAATGAGAAAGATAAATGAAAGTCCAAACGCTGTTATTGGAAAAAGTCACGAACTCATATTACAATTTACTTACAATTTGACAAAAAAATTGTTCGCAAGCACTTTTGTTGTAGTGATTATTTTCGGTTTTGAATGCTACTTTCGAGTTACGTACGTCCTCGTTTATTCGAAAGTTCATAAGAATAAATTTGGCACTACTAGAACTATTCAATTGTCGTTGGTTCGAAAGAAGTCAAATAGATACATAGTACCAATTTCTCGAATTCGAGCAATTTCTTTGTAGAATCGAGTTACTTAGTAGGGCCCCAGCACTGTTCTTAATTCGTTTCTATTATTTTTCCAAGACAAATTAATCGAAAATACTTCATAGATTTTGTGTTGTTATTTCCTTTTGCTTAAGTTTAACAGAAAAATATAGTATTTATGGAGAGTTGTAAGGTATTTTTTAAATTTGTTTATACTCTTCCCAATATTTGTTCTATTATTTGTTCCATCACTGTATATAATTAAACTTAGACCACCCTTATAGGGCTAGTAAATCATTTTAGACTCACAACTTGTTGTTATGGATAAGTGGGGTAGTTCAATTAATCGATGCCTAAGTTTTTATATGGTTCTAGATTAATATATAAAAAAGTAAGAAGAAATATCAGCTTAATTTGAAGTTGAATTCTTATCGATTTAAAATATTTATATTTATTTTTTTTCAGATTTGTAAAGTACAACAAATCCAAAAAATTAAACCAAACAAAAAGCACAAGAAAAACTTAAAAAATGCTTTTAGAGTACAATTTTCATTAAAACCTTTGTTTGTTGTCTTATACAAATTCTTTTTTATCTTAACTAAAAAATATTTCCTTCTGTTCTTAAACGGAAATGTCTCAAAATGTGTATTAGCATTTTTTAATGTTTTGTTTGCATGTCTCTAACATTATTAACAAACTATATCTTGATCCTATATGTTTTGATAAAAAAATTAACCATAAATACTTCTATACACGTTATTTTCGAAAATCAAAGAAAGTGGTTTACGTTTAAGTTTAATATTTAAGATTTGTGTTGAAAAATATTGGCCAATATTAGAGAATTAAAATTGTTAAATACGAAACAATTTACATAAATCTAAAAGAAAGTTAAGCTTTTTTTTTACCTTAAATGGAGTTTTTAACTTCCCATAGGAATTTTTTTGTTATCGGTTCGTTTTGTCGGATTGCAAGTTTTGGCATTTCAACGTTTTAAGGTCGATAGTCTAAATCGAAGATTTTTAGAGGGATGTCTGCGTCTGTCTGTACGTTCCTACTTTCAAGATAACTTTTATCGTCATCGACATCGACTTTAAGTTGATTTTGTGTTACAGATAATAAGATCAAAGATGCAAAAAAATTGGATTGGTAATTTTGTTTACAATATCAATTTTTAAAAATTAACATTTTGGCTGGTCCAATCTGTCCCTCGAATATTTTACAAAAATAAATGAAACCTCTTGAATATGCGACGAAGAATAAGGTTTTGAACATCTGGTAAAATTTTGCTAAAAACTAAAGTTATGCTTTTTTCTTCTAACTTCTAAAAATTGTTAAAAATTGATTTTTGTCTCGAATATTTTGCCAACAATAAGAGATTGATTGAAACTATGTAACTATGTAACTATGTATATTATAAAAAAATATTTTCTTTTAGCATTGGTTATAATTTTTAGAAACTTCCAACAGTCAGGTTTTTTTTTTCATAGAAAATAATAATCTACAAAAAAGTACTCCCAATTGATGTCTGATGTTCGATTTATTAGTATTATTTCGTTCTATGTAAACGTTTGTTGTTAACTTAAGATAATGTTAAAAAATAAAACCTTTCAAAAAAAGCTGCTAAAATGCCTTTTTTTTTAATTGGGGCTTTGGCTAATCATAAGAAAAAAATGAGTTTTAAACCCTTTTTTCAAACATCACCAAAATTAAAAGAAACTTATTTTATTATCAAAAAAATGCATGCAAAGTTAAAAAATATAAAAATTGATATTTTTAAAACACAGAAAAATTTATTTGATTTGAAGTTCTAAGAGTATGGATACATTTTCGATTGAAATGAATAAAAAAAGGATAAAAAATAAAAAATAATCCAATTCATTTTTAGCCCCAGTGTACATGAAACAGTTAAGAAAATACCCAAAACTCAGTCATGCATTTCATTTCATGTTTATACACTGCGATTTATTATCATTTATTTACTTCGTTTCATTAATACTAATTAAAGTTAACTTGACACAGTTCTATAAGTACATTGTAATATTTTCTTAAATGAAAATGAACTGCTTAAGTGTTGCCACTTAATCAATTTGATTTCTATTTCGAATCAAAATCTAGTAAATCTATTCTAAAAATTCTTAAAACCAAATCATAAAACACGTCTATTTCTATAACTTGATTCCTATAAAATTGACATTAATTATATAGAGTTTTGAAATGAGGTCACATCCATCCCACTCATTATATCTCAAATATTTTTAACATCGCCACATAAACAATGCGTTTCAATATGTCATCTTTCAACATCTCATCTTTCGGATCTCTAATGCATTTTAGTCTAATAATAAAACCGAATATCGTCTATCTCTTATAAACAATTACGAAAGTGAAGCTATGTTACACTATTTTGTTTCGTGGCTAGTTGCTACTTATGACGCGACCACAATCTACCACGCTGCAACATCAGCACCGCACACATCAAGCAAACATGAAACATCAACTACTTTCAACATAAACAGATCAAATGTCATTTTGGGAAGTGAATGCAGATCGATCGATGATAGAGACGCGTTCGTTGATACCAAAACTTAAATTTAACTAAAAGCAAAAACAACAATAGTCTCGAAGGCAACTACATACACACATAGATTATACAATGAATGTTGCTTGAAATTAACTGTAAATTGATTGACTTCGGCTTCGGCTTCAGTTTTCATTTAATTCCACAGAATCACAAGCAAAACAACAAAATCTGCCCGAGTGGTTTTCTTTATAAAACTAAACGTATAGTGCATACCTCCCATAAGGTTGACTGCAGCGCCAGTTTTCTTTATAAAACCGCATACAATTTTAGAGGCATCTCTCTATATGGAGGGTGGTCTTGCGTTTTTTCGTTTTTTCGCTTTTTATATTTTCTTCTTTTCGAAATCATGATTTGCGGTTGCAGAGTTGATAGAGAAATATACAAAAGAAATAAATAAACTGCATTTCATAATTCTCGTCAAGCGTTTTCTATTTTCAGATAAGAAATAACTTAAAACAAAATATTTATTATTTCTCCCTGGAGAATAGTGATTGTTTATAAATGACTCACTTGACTACTTACAATAACAAAAACGAGTTGAGTTGAGAAATTTAAATTGAATTTAATTGAAATTAAGTCACTCAGAGATTGGCATTAAAAATGTAAACAATGTCGTGGTTTCTTCAACAACTAGACATTTTTAGGGGCGTTTTTATGTTTCCTTTCTATACGTACCTAATTTCTTGTTGACACAATGTCAAAAAATACCAAAGCAACCTATAAAAGAGGAGAGACAAAAACAATCAAATGTCAAAAGACAACTTAATTGCCATATTATACAATTAGGGGTTTAGCAAGATGGGGGACTATACTGTTATGAGGAAATTCATATACATTGTCTAGTTGTTGTGTAGATATGAAGATGCAAACAGACCTTCAGTCTTCTTGAGAAAATTAGAAGTCTTACAATGAGCATTGAGCAGTCATAAGACTTCCTCTTGCTTATGTGAGTCTTTTGACTTTCTTAGAACACGGTAATTAGGTACTTGCCTTCTTTTTTATAGAGTGATTTCATTTAAGACTTTGTTGATGAGATAGATCCCTATTAGGGTAAAGAGAGGATTTTACACATTTCTTACTGAATTAGTATCTTTTGCACAATTTGTTTCAGATGACACTACATAGATGTACAATGTACATACATATGTATATGAGACATAATGTGTGGATGTTTTGACATGATTTTAGATTTGTTTCACATGAGTGTATGATAATGTTTGTATTTAGTCATGTCTTCAAATAAAGTTACTTATCTTAAGCACTATTCACATGAGCACGACCATGTTGATTTTGGCATTTCTTTCATTTGACAGCTTTTAGTTCGTCGCGAATAAGCCACAGCCATTCACCACCGAAACCAAAACAAGAATGATTTTTATAGGTTAAGTACGCGCAATAATTTTATTCGTTGCGATTGTGGATAATGTGGAACGCGAATAAAGTTTGACAGTTGGTATCAATTACAATTTTTTTCGCGACGAATAAATTTGTTTTCTTAAATTTTTTAATACATGATATTGAAAAGTAAAAGTATGCATCATTAATCAAATATAACTTATATTGCTCCTCCAGGTTGAGGGTTCTGCCATGCCGTCGGGGTGACTTCCTGGCCACGTAAAAAATACCTTAAGTTTCAAAGCACCAACAAGCCTCGGATACGGAAGGATTCACTGTTGACAACCCACACAAACGAAATAAGGACAACGAACTTCGGATATGTACGTGGAATTTTAGGTCCCTTAACAGACCACGTGCAGCCGAGCAATTAGCGGAAGCCCTAAACTGCTGCAAGGCAGATATTACAGCCATCCAAGAAGTGCGATGGGATGGACCGGGCAAACGCAAACTAAAAGAATGCGATATCTACTACAGTGTCTATTTGGGTGTGGATTTGTTGTTGGAACTAGGCTCATGCAAAAAGTCTTGGGTTTCAACAGTGTGAGCGAGCGCATTACGACAATCCGCATCAAGGCTAAATTCGCTAACATAAGCCTAATATGCGCGCATGCCCCAATAGAGGAGAACGATGAAGACACCAAAGACATATTCTTCGAGCTCTTGGACAAGACATATGAGCAGTGCCCTGGCTATGACATTAAAATTGTCTTAGGAGATTTTAATGCCAAGCTAGGAAGAGAAGACATTTTTTTGGTGGGATAATCGGGAGATTCAGCCTGCATGACACCACCTCTGACAACGGATTCAGGCTGGTCGATTTCGCTGCGGGGCGAGACGTTCTGGTAGCTAGTACGCAGTTCACGCATCTTAATACCCACAAGGGGACATGGAAATCTCGTGATCAATCAACCGTCAACCAGATTGACCACATTGCGATCGACGCACGACACTTCTCCAGTATCCAGGATATCCGAACATTCCGAGAGGCCAACATTGACTCGGACCACTACCTCGTTGTAGCCAAGGTACGGCTACGGATATCCCGATCCAAGCCAAAACAAGGAAGTACTGTGAGAAGATTCGACGTTAGACGGCTACAATCGCAAGAGACTGCCATGTCCTTTTCCGATCGAGTCTCTAATAACCTCCTAAGAAGTCCTATGCTTCCTGCATTAAGCATTGAAAACCAGTGGCAACATTGCCTTGCAGCCATCAGAGATGCCGCCTCTGAAGTGCTAGGTTTCACACGGCCACCACAGCGAAACCCCTGGTTTGACGACGAATGCCGGCAAGCTCACGCAGCGAAACAAGAGGCATACAAAACGGCGCTGCACAAAAGGACGAGAGCTGCTCGCGAGCTCTACGAGCAGAAGAGGAGAGAGGAACACCGGCTTCTTAGATGGAAAAAAAGAGAGCATGAGAAGCGTGCGATTGAGGAGATAGAGGGATGTCACAACAGGAATGAGGTTCGTAAATTTTACCAAAAGGTAAAAAAACCTCCCAAGGGTACCAGCCACGAACCGATGCCTGTAAAGACGATCAGGGGAACATCGAAGTAGAACCGCAGTCGATGCTGAGAATATGGAAAGATCACTTCTCCAAATTGTATAACGGCAATGACGAACCGAATTCCGCTGTAAGGGAGATAGAACCACTCAACCGACCTTAACGAAGTGAAGATAGCTATATCTAAACTTAAGTCAAACAAAGCTGATGCTGACGGGATCGCTGCCGAACTATTCAAAGCAGCAGGCGGTGACTTGGTACGGAGCATGCACCAACTCATCTGCAAAATATGGTCGGAAGAAAGCATGCTCGATGAGTGGAATCTCAGCACAGTGTGCCCGATACATAAGAAAGGAGATCCTCTAAACTGCGCCAACTACAGAGGCATCAGTCTCCTTAACATTACATATAAGATCCTCTCTGCCATATTATGTGAACGTCTGAAGCCTTTCATCAACAACCTGATTGGTCCTTATCAGTGTGGCTTCAGACCAGGAAAGTCCACTATCGACCAAATATTCACACTACGGCAGATCTTGGAAAAACCCAGGAGCTTAAAATCGATACCTACCATCTCTTTATCGATTTTAAAGCCGCGTACGACAACATCTATAGGGAAGAGCTCTACCGAGCAATGTCTAGTTTTGGCATCCCTGTCAAACTTATCCGTTTGTGCAGAATGACGATGGAGAATGCACGCTGCTCTATCAAGGTCAGAAAAGATCTTACCGATGCATTTGATGTCAAAAAAGGTTTTAGATAAGGCGATGCACTGTCATGCGACTTCTTCACAATCTTCCAAAGGTCCATCCAATTACACAGATACGCAGATGCTTCTTTGGACTTAGAAGGCAGTTATGAAGTAAGGTCCTCTCTCGAGCATGTAAAATCACCATCTATAAGACACTCATCATCCCGGTTTTCATATATGGCGCTGAGGCCTGAACCCTGTCAAAGAAAGATGAGAGCGTCTTAGGATGCTTCGAGAGAAAAATTCTTCGGGTGATTTTTGGTCCCGTACGCATAGATGGAGGAGAAGATATAACGATGAAATGTACGGGCTGAACAGTGGCACTGACCTAGTTAGCAGAATTAAAGTCCAACGGCTTAGATCATGTAGAGCGGATGGACATCAACGCTCCAGCCCGGAAGGTCTTCGAATCCAATCCCGAGGGTCGGTGCAGTAGAGGAAGACCGCGAATCAGGTGGCGCACCCAGGTGGGAGAGGACCTTAACCAACTTGGCGTGCGAAACTGGAGACTAGGGACCGAGCTGGCTGGAGACGCTTGTTAGTTGAGGCCCAGGTCCGCCCTGGACTGTAGCGCCACCTTAAGTAAGTAAGTAATCAACAGTTCATTTCGTTGCATTTTGTACAAAGGATCTTATTTAATATTTTTATTGATTGTGATTTTTAAAATGGTCTTATATTTTACTCCTTAATAATAAAATCATCAAATAAAGTTGAATGCGTGCTTTTTAGATTAAATTAAAGTTTTTCGTTAAAATGGAATCCTGAACGTCAGTATTGTTTCCGTATTTCATGCATAGTTTAAAGATTGAGTAACTTTTCTAATAATTCTTTTTTTGACTAAGGCTTTAAAGAGTTTTGTTTTCGAAAAATCTTTTTTTTAATATCCACTGTTTCCTAGGATCCCAAAAATGTTCTGTCAAATGTTTTAGTATGCCAATTTTTCAAAATATGTACTCGTATGTCTTTTACACATTTAAAAACAAGTTTGCCGAACTCACAACTGAAATATTCAAACCAATTCACTTGAACTTTGGAATATACTTTTAAAATGTATGTTAGTCCAGCCGTGAATCCTTAAAAGAAGATGTCACACAAACGCTGCGCATTCGCCACTTTGAAAATTATTTTAATTAGTAATAATTTGTTTTATAAAATCCTCTATAATTCCGATATGTGTCAAAGTTTTTGATGAAGAAGATTTTGCTATGAACTTGTTCGAATTCATCCCAGCTATAAACTTCGACATGATGAAATATTTAAAACATTTTCAGAAATATTTCCAAATTTTGACTGACAGTATTGTCAAAAACGTCATTATAGGGTATTATCAGAAGAAAAATCGATACCTTTCTTTGAAACCTGACAGCTGCTGAAAATTTCTTAATGACATGTGGACGCATAATCAAATGGACTAACCATATAACAATAAAATTGTAAGACTTTGAGACAAGACCTGTTAACTTTAAGAGCACACAATGTTAAATCAAAAGGTATCTGCTTATTTGTTGTTATAGTCTGAAAATGTTATACAATTTGACAATTGTGTGTATTGGATTTTTTGACATTGACAGCTTTGACATCGGTTTAAAGGTGCGTTCACATATAACTTTCAAGCATCGATTCAAAATACGAATGAATTCATGCAGTCAAAGTTTGTTTTGCCAATTTGATCTTTTAAGAACTTGAAAAATATAATATTTCTCAGATATTTCTAAAATAAAATTGTGCAAAAAGATTTTTTGATTAAATACTTATCAAAAATTCACTTTTTTTAATTATAAAACAACAATAAAACTTCAGCATTCACATGCATTGCATATTAAGACTATTCACAGAACTTTATTACATATATTGAATTGATTAACTTATAAACTTATCACTCAGAGTCTATTTGCGACATTAGTAATTCAAAATCAACAACTTGATGTCATCATCATCATCAACATCAACATCATAGCCATATCATTCGAGTCTGTGTGTTCAATGCTAAAGCAAAATGCACAGGCATCAATTAAAGCAAATTGAACTTAAGTTGCACCGCCAGAAATGCCGGGGCATTTTGTTTATTGTATATATTTTATGGAGATGAAGATGAAATTTCCTATGCAGCTATGCATTGTACAATGTGCATGACAGGGTAGACTGACAGTAGCCCATTGTAATATCATACGATACTAAAACACAACAACAACGTGATGGGCATTAAATCTGTTATTATGCATTATGAAAGTGCAGTATTTAAAAATGCACATAATTTTATAGGTATACCACATCTAGGAAGGTGGAGTAGCCACATTGTAACCTATAAGCCCTATAACACATTTACACATACGTGAATATATGAAAGACCAAAGGGAAAAGTAGAACATCGTTGCAGGACATATAGAGCCACATCTACGTCCATATAATGTCTCATGTTTGGTGTGCATAAAAAGTGTCACAAATTGCAGAGCAATGACTGCATAAGCAAGCACTTAAATAAAATGTGTGCCAAGTCCTTCTGCATGATTTGGTGGCTTGGATAGCTTGCTTTCATGCAGGCCTACTGCCTATAGCCTATACTGAAACTGCATGCATTCACCATAATAAAAGTTGTATATGCTGCCTGAGTGTGGAGATGATGAAGCCCTTAAGTCATTTTTATGACTGTAAACACTGTAAACAATATTACTTTTTCTAGGCGGGAGTGGGAATGTGTATGTAGTGAAAAATCGATTATTCTTCCTTCATTTTCGATTCAACAATGAAAAACAGGAAGTTTTCATATTTTTCATTTTTAACGTTGGAGAATATGTAATTATGTTATGAATAAAATGTTTTATGACATTTTTAAAGTGTGTAGCTTGTGAGTAGTTGCAATTAAAAATGTAAGATCAAATTGTATGCAGAATGAAGATGGCAAACACCTCATCTGCATATAGGCATGCCACAAACTTAGAGGTAATTAAATAATGTTTCTTTGGCAGAATAGAAGGTAGAGGAACAACTAGCTGAACACAATGGTGAAGCTGGAGCTTGTGGTACTGTCAAAGTTGAAAAATACGAAAAACACACACAGCGCTACAATATGAAGTTGAAGCAGAAGCGCAAGTTAGGTAAACTTCTTCACAGATTTTTGACATTTGTATAGTTGAGAGTTGAAGTTGAAAACTTTTGACTTGATGTTGCATAAGCTTCATGTCATAATAACTTATTTGTTATTCAAGCTTTACCCGTGTGTTGAGGCGCTTAACCTCAAAGCTGTAGAAAGAAAAAAATGCAAAGTGAGTTTTGTCAACTGATCTTTCAAGTAACACTGGCATTTGACACCTTTCAAACTCAGCCATTGCCATACGAAAGTGTATCTACAATAATGTGGTTTTTCAAACGCAGCCACTTAAAGTGCAATACTACGAAAACATTGGTGAAACATGTTATAAGGCATGTGCATCATCGTGAATCTCTTCCAGTTAAAAATATTGCTGCTTTAAGTTTTTTTTCAGATTTATCAAATTTTTCGGCGTTCCCACCAATTAAATGTATTGTACCTATTTTTTTGACACGGAGAATGAAGATAGAAGTACCCTAGGAGTGATGGTTAGTACGTTAGACTATCATGCCAAAAGTCTTGGTTTTAATCCTTACCTCTCCCATCTAAAGTTATTTGATAAGGACCAAATGTAGTTCCATCAAGACGGGTCACAACATACAACACGACTAATTATGACTTATTTACCTGTTTACATTAATAATCCCGTAACTATTCTGAACACACCAATTGAATTGAACAATTTTTTTTTTGACACGTTTGTGGAGGATCAATATTTGGATAAAATATAGTTCCAACAAGACGCACTTCAACATATTTCATCTCTGAAATATACACAAATTAAAAACTTACATGTGTAAAAAAGTATTTCCAAATTACTTTAAAAGATTAACATGTTGCGAATCTTCAATTTAAAGTGTGCAACTTTATAATAAAATTAATTTCCATTGTATCTGTGTGTGAGTTGTATTGAGCTTTACTTTTGAAAATCAAAAATGAATGAGTTCAAAATAAAAATCTACCAAATCTTTTACCATGAAATCAAACCTGGAGAAAAATGAATCTTTGTGTTAGTGTAATCACAACCTCAACATCAATGTTTAAAAAAATCAAATATAAAACCTGCCAAATATGAATATGTAAGCATTACATATATTTATTTGACGCACGAACACTGAAAGAACTTAGCTAAATTTTCACAAACTTCATCAATACCTAGATTTATGTGTGTTTTATCCCTGAACACATGTGTATAGAAGACAAGAACACATATTATTTTCGTATAAATAAAGCTTTTCATTGACCTCATTTTATAACCTTCTCCATCTTAGATAAGTGCCCTTCATCTCTATTTTCATTTCTTATGTACATAGTTCATCTCGTTTATAAAAAAGTCTACTCATTTTCCCAAAGCCATTAAAATGTGCATTCTTGAGCAAAAATATCTTTCTATTTGATTCTCATTCTAGCTTCTTAGAAGAAAAAATGCACAAAACATCATTCTATCTAAGGCCTTTTACCTCTTCCGTATCTATAAAAGCACATCTTCTAAAACTCAACTCTTCTTTCGTGAGTTTATGTATATTATATGTGATGGCATTTACATTGATCTCTTTTAAAGATTACAAAAAAAGAAAAACACAAAAATCGAACTGCTACTTCAACATGCTATATTCAATGTGTATAAAGAAACCCTACAATAGAACAAGCACCATAATTCGTTCACCCACCTCGCGCATCAGAGGCTATCTCCTTATCCATTTTGTATAAAGGTAAACGACACATTGTGACAGAGTGGCTTATCTGAAGAATGCACCTAACCATCCCCTCTGCCACCACCACATCGTACTATATCACCTACTATAGCCGCTACCAACGCCATCTATGCCATCCATAGCCACTGTAGCTGAACAAAAATACAAAAAAAAAAGAATGGCAAACATGAAAACTTCTAAAGGTGATATGAATCAAGTATACAGATATATAGATACTTTTTGTATGGTCTATGTATGGACTTGTGTGTACTTTCATCAAAATAGAACAGAACTTTGCAATCCATTCTCTAAAAGATATTGAGTTTTTCAAAGATATTGATACTCTGACTCTTTTCTTGACCTCAGGCAAACAGATATACCTCAGTGCATAGGAGTATCATTGAATCTACGGAAATGCATGCATGCACTGCACACTGCACAAAGTCAACCTGCAACTGCTGCAACAAGCGCCCCAATTCAAACAATGCCTCTTGCTGTCCATTTAAAGTTGAAAAACGGAATACCAATTAAAAACGTCAGTTTACCGATTCCCATAGTACTAATATCATAGTCAAACATCGCATCAGACATGACAACTATAGGTTCCAGTTAGTCGTGTGCCACAAATCAATTCAACCCGATTCTTGAGTAAACTACTGTCGTTAGACTCTGTGCGGTCGGTGGACGTTCGGTCGTTCTGTACAAACTACCATACCATGCCATGTCAGGAAGAGAGGTAAATATAAAGACATACATGGGTAGAGATATTCTATGCTAAAACCTAAACCAGCGATTAGCTCATTATGTGCCATAAGTCATGGTCACTGGATTAGTTAAATGTATGTTAGAACCACCCAAATCCGGATGCGAACTAAATAGACACAAGCCGAACTCTGAACAGGCTTTTTAGATACACGATGTATACGAAATACGAGTATAAATTGTTTGTTTTAAATTTATTCAAATTTTATCACCGTCGTTTTGTCATCGTCGTCGTCGCCGAACCGTGTGTGGGTAAAACTTTGTTTTTTTTTTATAAGCTTTTGATTTCAGTACGATTGGGTTGTGTGTATTCTTACCTTTCCGGTGAAATTCTGTAGAACGCATTTTGCTGGCTGAAAGCTTCCGTCTTTGTAAATACTCCGTGGTGATGGTGGTGTTGTGGATTGGTTTAGGGGTTCACCCAGGCGTATGTGTGTTTTTATTTTGTATTTATTTTTTTATTTGCTTCGTTGAAGGATTTTACCCTCTGCTCTTTAAAATATTTCAAAAATATGGAATTTAAGCCTTTTTTAATTTATTTTGTGTTGGGACTGAGAAATATGTGAAGAAACTTGAACTTTTAACTTTGAACACCTTAATAATAGAAATTAAGATCCTTTATTTTTTTTAAGGAAAATTATTGCACAATT
The DNA here is from genome assembly GCF_945859685.1 of Eupeodes corollae. Classification (NCBI taxonomy): domain Eukaryota; kingdom Metazoa; phylum Arthropoda; class Insecta; order Diptera; family Syrphidae; genus Eupeodes; species Eupeodes corollae. The sequence goes on along the minus strand of NC_079148.1, from coordinate 24,938,015 downwards.
TTCACTGTTTACACGTACATATGTTTTATTTTTGTATTTATTTTTGAATTATTCCAGAATTTCCATTGAAAAGTTAAGCCTGGCACCGCTGAACACTTCGAGAATTCGATATCAACTGAGTGAAAAATGTTTTCTGTTTGCCTGCCTATAGCAATATAATATGAAGTAGACAAAAGATACTCTATCTGCTCATAGTAACTTTCAGATACACTGCATGGAATGCTTCTAGTGCTTCTACATTCACAACCATTTATATTTTGTTTTTGTTTTTCACGTTGTTTAAGTTAAACGAAAGAGTGAGTTGATATCGTGTGGATTTATTGATTTTATTTATCTGATATACCGACTAAAAAAAAAACTCAAGAATTTAATGAACTCAAAGATACAATTATTATGATTTTATGTATCTAATAAATTTTTGTTTTTGTATGTTGTTGATTTCGTTGGGGTTGTTATTTAATTTTGTTTACAAGATAACATAGAACACTCATAAATGTAAACATTATCAGTGCGAATTAAGTGAGTTGTTTTTATAGGGACGCTACTGTAAGTGCATCTAGGGCGCAATTGCAAAACATTTTTCAATGAACTTTTTTGATGTTGTTGTTTTTGAAAAATTGCATCACGTCATTTGAACTTTTTGTTTTATTGTCAGTGATAGAGATGTGAAGCTGTGTGATGGGAAAAATTAAAGATACAAACTTTGCAGGAAATTGTGTATAGTTTTTTACTATTTCAGACATATCAATGCTTGAAGCTTTTGCTTCTGTTTTCGTTTTTGTTTACCTTATGATGGCAAAACTTTAAAGCTTTATGATGACCAAAAAGATACACATCTACGGCTAAAGATCATCATGATGAGCAGGTTTTGAATATGGACATATTTTTATTGGTTTATAAAATTCATAAGAATACAAATAAACAATTAAATTTTGTGTAGTTTTACCTAAAATTGCTAAAGAATGAAATACAACTTTTTGTATTTGTCATCGACTTTATCAACCTGAGTTGATGATGTCTAAACTTTCAGTGAAAAAATATAAATTTTTGATTAATTTTGATAAGTTGAAGTTGTAAATAAAATGCTAAATTTGTATGAATAATTAAATGGTTGTTTAACTTTGTATGTTTTAATAAGATAAAAATTGGGATTTTTCGATTGGCTTTATTTACATGCCTTAAAGCTGTCAGCTGGATATTTGGATGATTTAACAGTTTTATAGGAGTTTTATGTGATTTGACGATTTGGGTGAATTAAAGAGAATTGATAAAATTACTGAAAGGAGTAAACTGTTAAAGTTGTGCAGATAATCATTATTTTATTTATTTACTTGGGAAATTTAGAAACATGTATGGTAAGTATTGCATTCTTTAAAAATGCCAAACTAGAAATTTGAATCCAAGATTACATTGCTTACTTAAAGATCTTTCTGGGAGGATAGGGCATTCCTGGAAGATGAATCAATTAACTTCTATACAGATGAATTAAAAAAAATGGTGGAGGTGTTTACTGTGAACGACTGAAATAAATCTCTCATTCCGCCTTCCCAATCAGTGTAGCGCGTTCCAGGCAGAACTTTTGGCGATAAAAGAATTCTTGTCATGGGTTAAAGAAAATGTTATATCTACGTCTGATATCAAATCTATGGTCTCTATTTTTACAAGCTCTATAAAAGTCCATAACTGTCGATCACTTCTAATGGAGAGCACATCACTTTAATATTCACCTTTGCTGAGTGTTGCACCACAGAAATATTTCAGAAAATTGTAAGGCAAAATAAATGGTACAGAACAAACTTTTCTAGATTGGCTAATGCTGGGATACCAATAGCTAAATGAAGACTATTACTAGTGCAAGACCGTCTAAAGAAGGCAAACATCAGTTGAAATAACATCACTAGGTGTCAGCTGACGAAAAATATCTAGCCTACACCAGATTTAAAGCGCTTAGGGTGCTTGTCGTAGTACCCGTGACAAGATGGTTAGTGCGATGGACTGTCATGCGAGAGGTCTTGGGTTCGACCCTACCTATGCCACCTAAGTTTTTTTTTCACGGGATCTACCTTTTGCGAGTAATTGACAAATTCTCCAAGAGTAAGTCTTGTCATGAAAAGTGCTTTCTCAAATTTGCCCTTCGATTCGGCTTAAAACTTTAGATCCCTTCCATCCCTGACAACAGTACTCGCACACAGGGATGGTTGAGAGTTGTCAGTCACTAGGCCCTAGTTCTCAAACGGACTGTTGCGCCTCCCAATTTATTTATTAACTTCCCATAGGAAGTTATTGTAATGGGTCCGATTTGTCAAATTGAAAATTTTGACATTTCTCGACGTTTCAAGGTCCCTAGAGTCGAAATAAAAGATTTTTAGAAAGATGTCTGTGCGTGCGTGTGTACCTACGTTCGTACGTCCGTAACGTCCGTACGTCCGTACGTTCGCGACGTTTTTTTCGTCGTCCATAGCTCAAGAACCAGAAGAGATATCGACTTCAAATAAATTTTGTTATACAGATAATAAGGCAGAAAGATGCAGAAAGGGCTCTCAAGAAAATTGCGTGGGTGGTTTTTTTTACCATAGCAGTTTAAAAAAAAGGTGAAAATTTTGGTTAACCCTTAATATCTTACGAACCAAAAACGCTAGAGACTTTAATTAAATTTTATATAATAGACTGTAACGTGATCTCAAAGAAGTATTTTTTTTTTAAAAAATCAATATAACGGTTTTTTTTCTAAATCAAAAAAACTGAAAAAAAAATTGTCACCTCCTAAATTTAACGACTAACATATGATTTCATCTCCAAAACAATTTTGAGCAACGGAGAATAATGTTTTAAAAATCTGATAAAATTTTGAGAAAAATCGAATTGACAATTTTTTATATAAAAAATAAAAATCTAAAAAAACATTACTCAAAGTTCGTAAATATCAATTCAAATATCTTTTCAAAAACTTGAAGTTTAGGCTTCAAACTTATTTTATCTTATAAGAAATATTGTTTTCAACATTCAATAAAATTTTGAGAAAAATCGAATTGACAGTTTTTTTACAAAAAATAAAAACCTTAAAAAAAATTTGTAAAAGTTGGTAAAAATTGATTTTCGACTCAAATATCTTTCCAAAAATTGTAGATATTGGCTTTTAACTACTTTTATCTTTCAAAAAATATTGTTGTTAACATTTTGTAAAATTTTGAAAAAAATCAAATTGATAGTTTTTGTACAAAAAATTAAATACCTAAAAAAAAATTTAACAAAAGTTGGTAAAAATTGATTTTCGACTCAAATATCTTTTCAAATCCATAAAATATTGGCTTCAAACTAATTTTATCTTATAGAAAATATTGTTTTCAACATTTGATAGAATTTTGAAGAAAATCGAATTGATGGTTTTTTTACAAAAAATAAAACTCTAAAAGAAACAATACTAAAACTTGGTAAACATTTACTTTCGACTCAAATAGCTTTTCAAAAATTCAAAATATTGGCTTCAAACTTATTTTATTTTACAGAAAATATTGTTTTCAATATTCAGTGATTTTTATATAAAAACAGTCCGTTTTTTCATAAAAAATAAAATCTATAAAAAATAGTACGCAAATTTGGTAAAATCGATACTAGTACTAATAGACAAACTTTTAAGCAGGACAAATAGACAGACGGGATGGGGAGTTATCAGTGTGGGTCGCATCCCAGCCTATTTTTTATTTAAGGGTGCTAGTCTAATACGAAAGCATGCCATGCAGCTAGCCGTATTCTTAAATGACTTTTACAGAAGCAGATTGGATGAGGAGGACGAGGAAACAGTTCTTCACCTATTCTGTACATGCCCTGATCTAGCTCAAAAATACAAAACTTGCCCAGGAGAATTCCTCTATAACGATCTAATTGGTTTCATTGAGATTTGAAGAAAGCCAAAATTCATGTTTCTTACTCCATTACGAACATCCTTTTTAACCTAACCTTACCTGACATTACGATGGTAGAGAACTGGTGGGTTGCCTGATTCCAGCAGATTTGCGTTAATCGTTTTATAATTTTTTTTTAAAAACCGCTCTAACGATTCTTAAAATCAAAAATTGAGAAGTTTAGGGTCTTTGAGAAATCAAATGATATTTTAATTTTTGCGTACAAACTCATGTTGTAGGTATATTCTTAAATCATAAATTATAGGTTCTACTTTAAAACAGGAGTAAGTTTGACTAACCCAGGAGTGCATTTTAATTTATTAAACGCACACTCTTATGGCACACAATTCTAACGTTAGACAAATTATGAAGAATTTGATGTACATTCCTATCTACGCTCTGTGGTAGCATTGGCTTTTCGATTATGACGTGGAAGTTTTTTGAGCCCTAGGTTTTAGCGTAGCCAACTGAATGAAAATGAAAATATTTAATATTTAGATAATGTAAATTGGTGGTATTTTTGCAATGAATTAACACTGTTAGCTTATTCAAATTCTTTTGATACTGTTAACCACTCAATTCTTTGTAGTAAGCTGCGAATTATCTTTGGGTTCTCTTTAGAGTCCTATAAGCTTGTTTTTTCGTATCTCAGCGGAAATCAACAAAGCGTGGTGGCCAATGGAAACTCGTCCACATTTCTCAATGTTATAAATGGAGTGCCACAGGGATCTATCTTTCGACCAATCCTCTTTTCACTTTACATAAATAAGTTACCACAAGTTCGACGAGGAAACCATTGAATATTTTAACACTGCTAGAAACCTAGGAGTAGTATTCAATCGCACTCTCACTTGGGATGACCACCTTAATAGTACCATTGGTAAAGCCTATAGAAGTCTCCGCCTTCTTCAAGTCGCTCGAAATTTCATCCCTATCAAAACTAAACTGCTACTTGTAAAGGCCCTTATACTGCCAATTGTGTGTATGGGTGTGAAATCTTTTGTAAACTAGACTGTGTGACTAGCCGCAAATTGAATGTTGACTATAACAATATCGCCCGCTATATTTATAATCTACGTCGTTATGATCACATATCCAATTTTGCGGTACGGATTTCTGGTTGTAGCCTAGACAGTTAAATAAACTTTCCCTCTCTGAGTTACCTGCATGAAATCATCCAAACTCAACAACCCGATTATCTCTACGGCAAGCTGAATTTCCCTCATTCAACAAGGTCCTTTGCTTTAATATTACCTCGATACAATTTTCTAAATACTGAGCGTCAATTTTTTATTCATATTGTACGCCTTTGGAACCTCTGCCCATCGCTATGAGAAGAATAAGTAGCATGAGTAGATTTAACTTTTTACTTTTCAACTACTTGGTAAATAATTGATGTTAAATTTCCTTTTCTTTATATACATAAATATGTAAATAGAATTCTTGGGTACATAATTTGTATTTGAATTCTGAAATTAATGTTAAACCTTACAACACTTTATAAGAGTCATTTCTTTCCTTGTAAGCGATTTTTGAAATAAATGTATACAAACTTAGCCTTATACGTACTCTTTTTTTCTAAATTTATAACGCAATAAATCATTTCTGGTATCGAATGGCGTTCGATTCTTTCAATAATTAATTAAAGTTGATGTTCGTAATTCTTTTTTGCAGACAAATTTATTACTTTCAAAATCTAGATTTCATTGATATTTTCTTCAAAAACACTCAACCTTAAGCTGCATGTCTTTGGATCCATTGAATGTGATGTGAAACCTTGGCATAACCATCCGGATTCCTACTGCCACATCCCATAACAACGAATCCAGCAACACCAACAAGTTTTCCTTGATAAGTAGCTGGGCCACCAGAGTCACCATTGCATGCTCCATTATTCTTTTGGTGAGCCAAACAAAGAATTGAATCATCGTTTAATCCTTGACTGGCAAAACATCTCCTCTCGCTGACTGCATTCAAGGTATTGTATTGCAATTGCATTGGAATATCACCGTTGGTTGAAAGACGTCCCCAACCGGAAATCAGAACCTGGGCATCATGGGGAATTTCTCTGTTTTGCAAGGAAATTGGAGCAATTTTTTTGCTGAATGAAAGACTTTTTGCCAAAGTTAAAACGGCAAGATCATTCAAGAAATTGCCATATTTCTCATGGACCTTAATATTGGCAACAGCGACTTCAATACCTCCAGACACACGGTTAGTTGATCCGGCATAAATTGAGAACTGATTAGCAGGATAACTACAAGAAATTTTAAATAAAGGTTAATCTTAATTTAAGTTAAAAAAAAATTACTGCTTACGGAGTAATTCCACTTTGGACAACACAATGAGCTGCAGTAAGGACGTATTTGTTGGAAATAATTGATCCACCGCAAGTGTGCTGCTTGTTCCGGCGAAGAGAAATCTGATGTGGAAACTGTCCCTCAGCTGCATTCTGGCCCCCAACTATGCGATGTTTGTCATCGGCCAGGGAAGTAGCCGCAAGGGCAATTGTCACAAGAATGATTGCAATAGGCTTGGAAAACATGATTTTGATATTTTCTAACTGATGGTATTGTCAGCTTGGGTGACTATTTATATATCGATTGTCCGCAGTCATCTTTAGCAAAAATTTGCGTTATCTTAAATTTATAATTATAATTTGTGTAAATACTTAAGTTAGTTTCAAGTATTCTAGACTGCTCTTGTCTTCAAGTGTGTAGTGTAAACATTAAATTTCGATGATTTTGTGGTGCGAAAACACGCTTAATGAAGAGGAGTACTTCGTTAGATAAAAATGTTATTTTATCTCTGAAGCAAACTGAAAGAATTTAATATCTTAAAATTAGGAGTTTTATAAAGCGGTTTCAAGTTATAAACTCAGGCTTTAAAATAAGATGCTTCATTTTTAAAAGCCCGCTATTAGGACAGCTGTTCATTTTGATTTTATCAAAGCATTGAATTTGTTAAAATGCACTATGAAAAATTGTAAAATTTTGCAGTAATTCTCTATTTTGTAAGAACATTTTCCTAGTGTCATTTCTCGAAGAGGTGAACACAATTGTCGACTGAGATGTTGAGGTTTCAAACCTTTAGACACATAAAAGGTAAAGTCTATGCAAATGCTCCACAATGGATTGAAAATCTTAAATATGCATGAAACCTCTTATTGGAAAAAACTATACAATTAATACTATTTCTTCAAAGCGCAAAAACTAAACGGTCTTAGGTGACTTATTTAGAATTTTTGAGGACCTTTTTTTGCTAAAGAAACTGTATCTTGTAAATAATTTAAATATTTTCACAGTTTCATTTGTTCCCAAAAAAATTAGTGACAATTGGAACGCTGATATTTTGTACCCAGAAGAATACACTTAGAGTAAGAGAAGTGGTCCTAAATGACTGCCCTGTGGACCCCTGAATAACCAATAACATTTATTAAATAGTAGTTTCTGAATTAAACTTTTAAGGTAACTAACTTAAAGGCCCATGTTTTGGGCCATGTGCCTACTTTCTTACTTAGGTCCTCAGACCTGTTATTCCATTGGGATTCCATTAAGGGGCATAAGTCCTCTCATCGTTTGCGGTTTTCAGAGATGTATTTCAGTTTCCTCCAATTCTTGCCTAGTGACGTTGATACCTCTCGAGGGAACTTTTCGGAATCCCGCTTTTTCAAAATCGTTTTTTTTTTTACTTTAAGGGATTTTAAGAAAGGGGAATATAAAAACCGGGATATTGAACCCAGCCCTATCTGACCTGTCTTTCTATGAAAGACCTCATTTGATGTACGGTTTTGTCAGAAAATCCTTAGGATATTTCAAAAAAAAGTATTCACGAAGGTTTACAGCTTTCTTCACCCATAAAAAAGCAGAGATTTGACATTTGTGCGAAACAGTCGTAGCTTTGTTCTTTAGGTGATAGAGTTATTACTCCAAATTTTCGACAGCATCCCGAACGCCGCTTTTGCTTTGCAGATGACGTCCTGTTTGGTTTGTTTAAAGCTTTTCCACCGGTTGCGAGGAAATATTTATTTGAGAGGATGGTCGGGTTCATTTTTAACTTGATGGAATTAATTTTCAGGCCCATGACTTCTGCTTCTCTTTCCATACTTGTTATCATTTGATTTATATCCATGAATCTATGAGAAGCAAATATCGTCAGCGTAAGCCAAGTGCTTTAAACAGGATATTAAAATCCATTGCAGCTATCCAACAATATTGGCAAGAGAATACAGACCTTTTTGACCACGCTACGGATTTCAAAAGCATCTGACAACCTACCTACCCTATGTGCAGAACGTGACACTTGGATCCATTATATGTCGCCATGTGCCATGTTTTTATCTAATTGTTGTCTAACGGCAATTGACCTACTGTAACGTTATAAACTGTAAATTCCTTTGGTTATCACCCTGTAGGTAAAAAACATGACCCAATACCCCACTAACATTAAAAAGGAAGCTTTTTTGATGTGTTTTTCTCATTAAAAGGAAAAACCGGGAGAGAAGTTTTAACTTATACAGGAGTGAGAATTCTCTTAAACATTCTCTTTTAACATTTTTTTTATATTCTAGACTTGCACTTGAATAATTGCACATGTCACATCAGACGTCATCCTTGAATGGGAGTCTGATGCGGTTACATCAACCCACACCTGAACATCTTCATCATCATGAAATGTAAAGTATATAAATATTTCTATAGGTACCGTACAATTTTCTCTCTCTTTCAAGTGCATAAATACATACTCTCATCAAAAGGATGTGAATTTATGGTTTCGGTTTTGGTCAATTAAAAACAACTTTATGTGCTCTCCGCATCTCTCGAAACGGCTCGAAACGAGAGTAAGCACATCACGAGAAGAACTTGAAATCTCTCAAAGGCCATTACCAAACTAGAGGGTTGTTGTATAGCGTGGGAAAAATAAATAGATACGTACGTTCACGTTAAGTAAAGCTATACAAACGTTATACCTACATATATATTATGCTTTTATGTCCTTTAGATTGTACCTTTATTTAATATTTGTTGTCAAGGTCGTTCGAAGGATTGTGCTCAAGGTTGGAGTGTGGTGCAGAGCGCAGATGACGATTATATGGCATGTGTAGAGTTTAGGGTAAGTGTACAAATGTACAAATAGATCGGGTATACGGTGTATGGTGTGTTGATGTTTTAGCCTTTTTGTAGTTCCGGTCTGTGACATTGAACTCACGTCACGTTCTCTCATCATATCAAGGTGGACTATTTTTAGAACCCTTCAAGGACTCGTACGCATTAAAGTAGATATAGATATAGAATTGTGTACGTGGGGTGGTATAGATAGACCAAGTGCTTTCAATTTTTATTTAAAAAAAAAAAACAAGAACAATAAACAATATAGCAAATTATTCGTTCCATTTAAACCAAAACCAAAAAGAAGCACTGTTAAATATGTTTCAATTTTTGCATTGTGAACAAATTTTTATAACATAAGTTTAGGATTTTCAACAACTCACAAAACTATACACCATTCCATGTATCAGCAATCAATAAATTTTATTTTATGTTCAGTTTATTGTATTTAAAAATTCAATCACAAAATAGAAAAAAAGGTTATCGTTTATGTAGAATTTCAATTTATTGACGTAATCCCTTAGTTCATCCGATAATAATGATTCGTAGAATGGCATATGGCAATGGCAATGGCAATATCCTCCCTCCTCATGGATTTAATACGATTTTATGCTTACGATGCTTACGACATTGAAACAGACACGTACCCAAAAATTTTGTGACGTAAAAGCTTTGAGGATGTTGAAAATGTGTAATAATTTAAGTGGTTTGGGTTAAATGGAATACAAACAAAAAAGAAAAAACATGGTCTTCTGTAATTGGCCAACAAGAATTCTAATCAATATACGTACGTAGGTTTAGTATAATATAAAATCCAAGACTTATTTTTTCAGAGCTTTTATTATGTTGTTTTGCAAATAAAAATGTATACATACATAGGGTAACAATATTCTAAGGACAAACGTGTAGGCAGAATCAACCCTAAATAAATTCTGTTATTATTAAAATATATGCAAAATTTCGTGTAGGAAGTATAAAATACTGATTAAAAATAATACCATGCATAAAAATAGAATTATAATCCAATAAATTATAGACAAATACAAAGAATACGTAAATAGGTCAATCTTATGCTACAATACCTTCTAAGAGAGTGAGTCAACGCACATTTAAGAATCCCTTAGGAAATTATTGTAATCAGTCCGATTTGTCGAATTGAAAATGTTGACATTCCTGGACGTTTCAATGTCCCTAGAAGCTGAATGAAAGTAAATGTTTAGTTTTTTTTAAATAAAAAAAGAGGCTGGGATGCGACCCACATTGATAACTTCCCATTCCGTCTGTCGATTTGTCTATTGGTCTTGATTAAAAGTTTGTAGGTTTTCGTGTTGGGTTAAAAAAGTTGTCATTTAAATTATTCTTAAAAATTTTTCAATTACCAACAATATTTTCTATATAAAGAAATAGTTTAGTTTAAAAATCTAGTTTTGTTAAATAGATGTTCAGTCGAAAGCAAATTTTTACCAATTTTAGTAACATTTTTTTTGAATTTTTACAAATTGGGTGAATGAAATTAGTTTGACCAAATTTGCGTACTATTTTTTTACGAAAAAAACTATTGAATATCGAAAACAATGTTTTCTGTGAAATAAAAAAAGTTTGAAGACAGTATTTTTAATTTTTGAAAAGCTATTTGATTCGAAAGGAAATTTTTACCAAGTTTTAGTAATTTTTGTTGGTTTTTATTTTGTGTAAAAAAACTATCAATCAGATTTTTCTCAACATTTGACTGAATGGTGACAATATAATTTTTTAAAAGTTAAAAGTAGTTTATAGACAATATCTTAAAGTTTTGGAAAGATATTTGAGTCCAAAATCAATTTTTACCAACTTTTATTAATTTTTTCCTAGGTTCTTAGTTTTTTTGTAAAAAAACTGCCAATTTGATTCTTCTCAAAATTTTACTGAATATTGACTACAATATTTTTTAAATATTAAAGTAGTTTGAAGCCAATAGTTTTACATTTCTCGATGTTTCACGGTCCCTAGAGTCGAAATAAAAGATTTTTAGAAATATGTCTGTGCGGCCGTGTGTTCGTAATTTCGTACGTCCGTGTTCGTACGTTCGCGACGTTTTTTCGTTGTCCATAGCTCAAGAACCAGGAGAGATATCGACTTTAAATAAATTTTGTTATACAGATAATAAGGCAGAAAGATACCGAACGGGCTCTCAAGAAAATTATGTGGGCGGTTTTTTTTACCATAGCAGTTTAAAAAAAGTTGAAAATTTTGGTTAACCCTAAATATCTTACAAACCAAAAACGCTAGAGACTTGAATTAAATTTTATATAATTTATTGTAACGTGATACCAAACGAATATATTTTTTGAAAAAAATCCATTTAACTTTTTTTTTATAAATCAAAATAACTGAAAAAAAAACTTTGTCACCTCGAACATTTTGCGAATACAAAATGATTTTATCTTCAAAACAATTTTGTGCCACGAAAAATAAAGTTTTTAACATCTAGTTAAATTTTGAGAAAAATCGAATTTACATTTTGTTTGTATAAAAACTAAAAACCTACAAAAAAAATACTCAAATTTGGTAAAAATTAAATTTCGACTCAAATATCTTTTTAAACATTTGAGATTATAGCTTTCAACTAATTGTATCTTTTAAAAAATATTATTTTTAACATTCCGAAAAATTTTGAGAAAGATAATTGAGTCAAAAATCAATTTTTACCAACTTATGTTATATTTTCTGTTAAGTTTTTATTTCTTGTAAAAAAAACAGTCAGTTCGATTTTTCTCAAAATTGTACCGAATAATAAGACAAAATAAGTTTGAAGCAATAATCTCAAGTTTTTGAAAAGATATTTGAGTCAAAATTCGATTTTTACCAACTTTGAGTAATGATTTTTTTTTAAGTTTTTGGAAATTTGATTTTTCTTAAAATTTGGCCAGATGTTAACGACTTTATTTTTCGTTGCAAAAAATTGTTTTGGATATGAAATCACTTGTATTCGTAAAATTTTTAAGGTGACAATTTTTTTTTCAGTTTTTTTGTTTTATACAAAAATGGTTGATTAGATTTTCTTCCAAAAATATACTTGTTTGGTATCACAATACAATATAAAGTATAAAATTGAATTCAAGCCTCTAGCGTTATTGGTTCGTGAGATAATTAGTTTTAACCAAAATGTTCACCTTTTTTTTAAACTGCTATGGTAAAAAAAACATCTCAACATTGTTGAGAGCTCTTTCTGTATCTCTCTGCATTATTATCTGCATAACTAAAATTTATTTGAAGTCGAAATCTCTTCTGGTTCTTGAGCTTTGGACGATGAAAAAAACCTAGCAAACGTACGTACACACAGACATCTTTCTAAAGAGTCTTTAATTTCGACTCTGGGGACCTCGAAACGTCGAGAAATGCCAACATTTTTAATGCGACAAATCGCACCCATTACAATAACTTCCTATGGAAAGTTAAAAAAAAACACTGATTTACAAAAATTAGTACACACAATTTCTAGAAACTGATTTGCTAGTTGAATTGGCGAATAACAATATTAAAAGTATTGACTTAAATATATTTTTTTAACTTTAATGTCTTAGAAAAATATGATTGACAACTTATTTTACAAATCACAAAAACCTACAAATTGATAAGAATTGGTTGTCGACCAATTGTTCCGAAATTAGAGCTCGCAGAATCATTTTGTTTGCAGTTGGGTTTAGAGATTTAGAGGTTTATCTCGATTGGGTGGGATATAGTTTTGAAAATAATACTTTTTTCGGCCCATTCATTTTTTCATTTTTGGGATCTATGCATCAATTTATATTCAGGCCGATGCATCTTGTTAGGAGGCTTGGTTGAGGAAATAAACCAATCGAAAGATAATTTGTGAATGGGCTATTTCAAAATTCTGTAATTTTACAGAATAAAGAGGACAAAGAAAGATATTGACTCCAAATTTCTTTATATTATTCATAAGATGTAGGCCAATGTATAAGCGTTTAAAAACATCAACGGAAGGTCACAATTAGGAAGTTATCGATATGGGTCGCATCCTCTTTTTTTTTCTTGTTTTTATAAACAAACTAAAGCGTTAGAAAAATAGGGAACGATTTAAGAGAACATACGAAGATTTAAATATCAAATGGCAGATAAAAAGCATTCTTAACGTACGGCTGAAAAACGAATCTCTACACTGGATATTACGTAATAAGTTAAACTAGAGGGTAAACTCAGGACAGTTCAATTGATAAAACAGAATTATTGGAGTGATAAAAGATAACTGGCTATTTATTGAGAACAAAATAGTTAAGTCTTTAGCGTATTTTTGATCCAAATGACTTATTGAGTTACTCACAACTTTACTTTCATAGATTTATGTATCACACCATTTTTAATGAAGTTTAAGGTTTTATATAAAAATAATATAGAAAATTTTTTCGAGATTTTTTCTTATAAACCTGATTTCAACTTATTCAATTCCGGAAAATATTGTCAAGATTACAAAAATGAAGTATAATAATGACTACTTTCATTTAATGAAACGTAAATCATTTGAGATACAGTCATGTACATCCCTAAATTGATGAAATTTAATTTTATTAAAAGAAAAAATATGGTTATTTATAAATGTTTCGATTGAATTACTTTCTAACTTTCTTAAGTTCCTCAAATATACAATTTTGTATGTGTTTTCTATATAAACGAGAAATAAGTAGCTTTTCGTTTAATATATGTAAAAAAAAATGTGAAAAAGATGTTCTTTAATTTTTAAAATTCATATCATTTAAATATGTATAACGTCATAATATAAATATTTAAGTTAAATTAGGATCTATAGCTTTATTAATTCGTAAATTTTAATTTTAATTTAATTTTAAAAAAAACTAATTTTTGTTGAACTTTGTCGTTCTTGAGATGTGATCTTGTATCTTAAGACAATGGATTTTAATGATCTAGAAAATTTGGGAATTTAAAAATCGTATATTGTATGTACTACAATTACATTTTTAATAAGATAATCTTACAATGTAGGCTCAAAGGAAATACGTCGCAATTCTTACAACACTACACCATAATATTAACTTTTCAATAATTATCAATCAGTACATTATACACAATTGTAGACATAAAGAAAGTATGAAAAATGTATCATTGGTTCATAAAATTAATTACGTACATGTCTATAATTTATATTAAATGATTTATTAATCATCACTTTTCTTACTTTATCAACTGTATCGAATCTTGTGTCCACCTACAATATTGAGGCTATTGTCGTTTGCAATAATTTCGATTTCATTAAAGTAAATTTTACTTTTATTTTACTGATCTCTAAGACTTTCCATTTTAAAAATAAAAACACTTTTGTGGATATTGTCATTGACTTAACAATATTAAACCAACAAATACAAATGATGGGAATGATAGATTATAATTATGTTACATATAAATGGAAATGTCAAAGCATATAAAGTGAGTTCTAATATAAGGTTCCATTTTGAATGATCCTCTTTTTAAACAGCTGTCACTTATGATGCTATGTTCTTTTTCCATTTGACAAATAAAAACTACTTCATTACCAAAAACTACTTCAAAAACGTACTGAAATTGTTAAAATTCACTTCAAAATTGGGGAACATATTGAATTCATTGTTCGCAGTTTTGCAAGAAAAGTTTTCTGATTGTAATATTTAGAGATCTTACATCTTGTTTTTTAAGACCTTACAAATTTTCAACTTCCCATAGGAAGTTATTGTAATGGGTCCAATTTGTCAAATTGAAAATGTTGTCATTTCTCGACGTTTCAAGGTCCCTAGAGTCAAAATAAAAGATGTCCGTGCGTGCGTGTGCACGTAAGTTCGTTCGTCCGTACGAATTGTCAGTTTTTTTTACAAAAAATAAAAACTTAAAAGAAAATTTAATAAAAGGTAGTAAAATTTGATTTTCTACTCAAATATCTTTTCAAAGCTTTGAGATTATGGCTTCCAACTAATTTGTACTAATAAGAAAAATTGTTTTCAGCATTTGTACAACTTTTGAGAAAAATCGACCTAAAAACCTACATACAAAATTAATAAAAGTTGGTAAAAATAGATTTTCGGCTCAAATATCTTTTGAAGACTTTGAAATATTGTCTTTAAACTACTTTTATCTTTTAAAAAATATTATTGTCAACAATCAGTAAAATTTTGAGAAAAATCTAATCGACTGTTTTTTTTTTACAAAAAATAAAAACCTAAGAAAAACAATACTAAAACTTGGTAACAATTTACTTTCGACTCAAAGAGCTTTTTGAAAATTAAAAACATTGTCTTCAAACTTTTTTATTTCACAGAAAATATTGTTTTCGATATTCAGTAGTTTTTTTTTTATAAAAATCCAACCGTCCGTTTTTTCATAAAAGTATAAAATCTTCAAAAAATAGTACGCAAATTTGGTACAAATTGATGTTCGGTTCTTGATATCTCTCAAATTAATCTCATTCATCCAATTTGTAAAAATTTAAGAAATGCTACTAAAATTTGTAAAAATTTGTTTTCGACTAAAAATCTATTTTACAAAACTAGATTTTAAAACTAAACTATTTATTTATATGAAAAATATTGTTGGTAATTTAAAAATTTTTAAGAATAATTCAACCAACACGAAAACCTACAAACTTTAAAACAAGACAAATTGACAGGCGGGATGGAAAGTTATCAGGGTGGGTCGCATCCAAGCCTCTTTTGTATTTAAATTTAAGAACACACAGCAGTACATTTGAGAATTGGTCATGGAAAGTTTCATGAAAAAGGATGTGACGCTGCAATCGTTGTGGCCATTTGGGCGGAATGTTTCTTGACAATGAAAAAAACGGTGCCGTGAATTTAGCCCAATTGAAATTAGAAATTGGCCTTATTGCACCTTAGAAAAGTGAAATAGGTGGAATATTTAGCAGTTGACCATAACGCACTTTGACAGGTGAATAATTTTTACAGTGAGTCATTTAAAAGAGACATGCTGCCCCCTGGAACCCATTTGCTTGAGCTTGGTGTAGGTAAGAGGTTGGCGGTATGTTAAGTTTTTGTATTTATGGTAAACTGTATTTAATTGAAATCACCCCAATTTTTCTACATTTAAATGAAATAACATTCTTATTGTTGGAAGTAAATATATTAACAAAAGTGAAATAAAGCCAATTCTTGAAATTTGGCCCAATTTTACTTGACTTTATTTGACGTCACTGAAATAAATATATATTAATTTCTCTTTAAAATACCGTATTTTTATTTAACATAAAAATGAAACTCATTATTGGAAAACCCAATACACGCAAAGTTTTCTATACCTAACCAATAATGCAAGGAAATCTGAAGGCCAATAAAAGTTTTTTGCTAAGGCTTCCATAAAAAAAGGCTGGACTTCAAATTTACTTGATAACAGCTTAGTGATGTCGATTTATTGTATCCCTTATCTATAAAACCCCCCTGAGAAAAAATTAATTTGAAACTATCGCACATAAAAACCAAATCCTTGATAATTCCAAAAACAGCAGCAACCAATATAAATCCACACCGAAAAAAAAAACCAATCAAACTTTCGACCTTTTCACTTCCAACCCAAAAAAAAATAAAGTGTATAAAAACAAAACTACAAGAAAGAAAAACTGAGAATGTAACACCATCGACTATCGAATCGAGTCCCCAAACAAGCCAAACCAAACCAACAATAAACCTCCATCCAAAGCTACAACCTCCACCATCAACATCAATATCACCATCATCGTCATCAATAACATAATCATTAAAATCATCATCTATAGCAATCCCAATCACATCTAGTTACCAATGGAAGCAGCAAGAGCTCCAGCACCAGCAGCAACAGCAATCCAAATCCACTTCCATTCCACACTAGGTATAACTTTTCTTGGCCAAAGCAAACGTCGAAGTCGAAGTGGAAGAATTTCTTCTATCAAAGTGAATCTGAATGAATCGCATGACGAGCCGTACCACAGCTGAGGAAACAAAATAATTTTCAGTTGAGATTCGTCGGTCGAACGTAGCGGATGGCCAAGTTAACTATCTCTTGGATATTATTACCATAAAACCAAAGTAGGTAACATCCATATGGAAAATAAAGTTAAACGAAAA
The DNA here is from genome assembly GCF_945859685.1 of Eupeodes corollae. NCBI lineage: Eukaryota > Metazoa > Arthropoda > Insecta > Diptera > Syrphidae > Eupeodes > Eupeodes corollae. Next base: position 24,920,909 of record NC_079148.1, on the reverse strand, counting down.
TAATGTCTGCATAGTTGAATAAAGTGCTCTGTAATATAAAATTGTGGTCACTTAAAAAGAAAACTCTTTAATTTGATACAATCCTGTGATTAAAGCTGTTTTGCATTCGTAACGTGTGGATTTTTGTCGAAAGTGACATACCTGGTGCATATTTTTATAAAGTGGCACATCGCATTCATACTCACCTTTTTAGATATGTTCGCCGTTCAGTGATTTCTTTTTTTTGGTTGTTGTTGGGTTCAAATTTTATAAGATACTTTACAAGAAGATACAGTTTATTAACCCAAAAGTTGTACAAAGCTATTTTGTTGAGAAGGTCCCTTCTCCGTATTTGTGTCGCCAAAACCGTTAGAGAGTACATATATAGATACATTGATTGTTGTAATTGTGTTCTTGTTATTTTTTAATTTTCTGTTTTGTATCTTTAATCAGAAACCGGTCGTGTAAAGTTGAGTGTGAGCCAAAATAATCTTTTAATAGTTGTGCAGTACTCACAGAAGCCCCCCATAGAAAGGTAAGTTTATTTCTATATAAGTACGAGAAGGTATTCTCTTTTGCCAATGGCAATTTTAAATTGTTATGACTGCTTCAAAAATCACTTAAAACACAACCGCATCATATACAGGGAAACTATATTGGGTCAAGGTTAAGGCTAAGTGCTAACGATTTTTTGAAGCTACCCTTAAACCCTTATACCATCTTTGGGGTGGTAATGAAAATTGACCCATCTATCAATATCAACGTATTCTTCTATGTTCTTAAGAAAAAAAAAACTGTTACAATTTTTTGGTTTTTTGTCTACAAGTTTTTTTGTTTGCCTATTCAATGTTTATTTTGGCATAGAGCCATGCAGACATAAAGGCCATGGCAATATTACAGTTGGCAATGAAAGTTGTATTTATCATTTTTTTGTTTGCAATTTTCTTTTTTCTCCACTTTCAAAAAAGAGAAGGAGAAAGAGAGAGATTGAAAAATTGAACTCCTAACTTTCTCTTTAAGGTTTTTTAAAAAGGGATGTAAAAGCTTTAGGCAATTTGGCAGCTTATTTTCTCTTATGATAGGGAAACCATATACATATTTGTAGTGTTTTATTTCTTTTTATGAAATAAAGGGTGTTTTTTAAAGCTTTTTAAAATATACTATGATTTTAAAATATTAAGTTTTCCAAAACTAGTATTTCCTTGAGATAAATCAATGATTGTTTATTTTATTTTAAAGATGAGGTATACAATTCACAATGAACACCGATATCAGCTTTAAAATTATTTGTCTCGAGCCCAACTCCGTCCGTACTTGCAATAGCAGAGATTTGTTTTTAAAAATTTTGAATAATATCAGTCTTTCTCAGTTATTGCAACATTCAAAAATTTTACATGACCACGAGTTCCGTCTTTTAGGCATTGAATCGATGAAGTATTGCCTTAGATCTTTTCGTTCTCATGACCCGAAGAGAAAATGTATAAAAGTGCTAAATTATTCCTCTTGAAGAAATAACTAGCGCAGTAAATAGTGCTATGAAATGCAGACAAGTAAAGTTTTAAGAATTGGCCTAGTTCCACCTTTGTAAAGGGTAATAAAGACAATTTAAAAAAGTTAGCCTTACTACACTTGCAGAGAGAAATAAAGCCAAATTAGTTGTATATCACTCTCAACAGTGATATATCACTGTCAACCATTCCTGTGTGCGAGTAATGTTGCCAGGAATGGAGGGGGCCTTCGATTTAATGCCGAATTTGAACAGCTTATTTGAGAAAGCACTTTTGACAAGAATTACTCTTGGAGAATTTTTCAGTTTCTCGCAAGAGGCAGTCAAATAAACTTTAAATGGCACAGGCAAGGTTTAAACCCAAGACCTCTGTCATGACAGTCGATCTCACTAACCATCACGCCACTGGTACCACACATTTCAACAGTATGGTTTGCAAAAAATACAAAGAAACAATGTATGCACTCCACCACGCACCAACCCCAAATCCTGTGGAGCAGCATGCTTCCCCATACAAACGTCACCGTAAAAATAAGTTGGTCTTATTTCTAAAAATGATATGGCCTTATTTCACTTTCTTAGAGTTCAAAAATGGTCTTATTTCACTTTTGTAAGTGCAAAAATTAAAATTTTTAAATTAGGTACCGTCTTTTTTTGCTTGGCTTTATTTCACGGCACCGTAGGAAACATTTCTTGGGAAACTCCGAACTGTGACTTCAAAGTTTTCAAACATTTTGTTGTGACTATGAAAATTGTAAAATGTTAGAATATGACTGTTTCAAAGTTTTTATGAATATTTTATTGATTTGTTTTATAAATCTTGGCGTTCATTTAAAACATGTCAAATTTATATTTCCACTCATTGATAATATATCAAGAAATTCAACCCGTATTTTCAAATTTAAACAACACCACACTTAATTAAATATAAATGTCAAAAGAAAACACCCTTTATTATATTGAATTTCTTCTTTAAACAAAGAAGTGTCAATCAATGATATCAAAACATAAGGTAATAAATCTAAAACCACTTCAACAACGCGTACTAAACAAACAACCTTGCTTCAGACATTATTTACGAATTACAAATACCTTACTTGCATACCATTATAATTGTATTAAAAATTATTCCAGCACTTTGCGAAATTCCTTTGCGAAAACTATGCATTTAGTTCAAAGTCTATTAAATACATACTTATGGGGGAGTGTGAATAAAACTGTGGTTTTTTTTCCTCAAGTTATTTATAGCAATTAATCCAAATGATGGCTGTGAACATTTTCAAGCTATCTATAGATATTTTGTCTTTTTAGATAAATAAATATCAAATTATAGAAGATATCTCTAATAACCGCTTGGGTTTTTTTTTAACTTATTTTTTTGACGTAAGGTTTACAATTATTATTATCGCTTTAGTTTGTGGTTAACTTTGAATGGAAACAACGCAAACATCTGTTTTATAGATAAGTTTTATTTATTATGTGTTGTTGCATTTTAGTTTAATGCGCATGCAATTACCTTCTGGTAGGTACTATTAAGTTTAATTTTTTGCACTGCACTTGTGAATATATTTAACAATAAGTTATTGTAAAGAGTTTGCATGGTTCGATGATAATTTACAGAAACTACAATGACTCAATAACTATTATATTCTAGTTTATTCACCGTCACATTTCATGTTCATTTGAATTTAATTAATTGTTTTGAGTGTGTTTAGATTGTTCTTTTTTTAACTTTGTTTGAATATGTCAATTATTCGATTCTTAAAAATATATAAAAACCTTCTTAGTATACAAATAAACCGCTATTGGGATAAAAATATTGTAAGCGTCGTAATACTATTATTAAAAAATGTATTATGTCAAAATCTTCTATTACAAAATTGCATATATGTATATGTACATAAAATATTGTAAGGTAAAAATACAATAAGTTAAAATTCTGGTTGATCAAAAGTCTGTAAATTTCCTGTAAAAGATTTTTTTTTGATATTTTGTAATAAAAACTTACTTTTTAAGGATTGCGGTATTACATGGTTTTGATATACAGCATTATGACGAAGCAGTAATTCAATATCATACAGAATTTTCATCGTACAGAATTTTAGAAATATTGTGCAAATATTTGAATTTATTATGCATTTTAAACAAAAGTTAAAACAAAGATTCTGCTTTTAAATCCTGTTCGCAAAAGTGAATACATAAAACAGAATTATTACCGTACAGTATTATGCACACAGTATTATGACATACAGTGTTTTGAATACAGTATTATAACCCACACAGTATTTTAACCTTAATCTGGTTCATTGATGACACTGTGCTAATAACCCTTCCAAATATTCGATCTTTGTGAGTGTATTTATGCTAGGACTGTATTCTCGGCAGTAGCTTCTGAGCCAATTCTGTCCGAATTCAGTTTTTAAAAAATAATGTAAACCAACATATTTTACGATAACATATTTTAGATTATTCTGTTTTTTAACTAGGTATATGTAGCCAGCACTTTATTTACATTATTGTTTATTTCTGGAAACCAGAGCAAACGTTGTAGCACAATAAAATAAAAAAAAAATAAGTAGAAAATAAATAATATACAATATCAAATAAAAATAACTAACATAATAAGATAAATAAGGTGGCGCTGTAGTGACTTACAACTCTCAACCATTCCTGTGTGCGCATAATTGCAGGAATGGAGGGGACCTACTTTAGGTGGCACAGGCAGGGATCGAATCCAGGACATTTCACATGACAGTCCAACGCATTAACCATCATGCCTCGGGTACTACAACTAACATAATACAAATAATAAAAAAAAGCGTTAGCCAAAAGAAAAACAAAAAGTCAAAACAATATTACGTCCATGAAAATAGTCACTAAAAACTTGAAAACTAACAACTTTTTTATAAACACAAACAAATTCACGTTCATTTACAGAAAAATAATAAATGTGTTTTGAAATATTATGCAAAGTCGTGTTATTGAAAAATTCCTTATTCTCAAAACTAGTTTGTTTTAAAAGCAATTGTTCTTCGAAATGATGTAAAAGAAAGATCGCTCACTTTTTTACCTTATCAAAACGAGATTTCTTTTTCAAACTGTTTACAGCATTTTGAGATAGAAAGTTTCAACCAACCAGAATTATAAAATAAAGATTTTTGTCCTACATAATTTTAACAAGAGAATTTTGTTCACACCGAATTGTGAAATACAGAATTTTGACATACAGTATTACTTACCCCTTTTAAATAACCTCCAGTGGGAAATTAATAAACGTTATATGAAAAATCATATATTCGCACTGGGTTTGCAAAGTTTTTCAAGAATATTTTGTGTAAAATTAACCTTCCTACGACGTAAGTTTTATTTTTTTTCAAAAACCGACTAAATGATACTTTGTCACTGTACTTTCTTAAAACCTAATTTCTACAAAACTCTACTCTAAACACTTTCACCTTCCTCCTTAACTGTTAATTACATTCTAAATTTAGGAAGTTTTAAGGACGTACGAGTACAAATGAAGAAATCAAGAAGAGCTCAGTCTTGTGATCAAGATCTTAGGTCTTGGAATATATAATTATGAATTCATGGTTCTTAACATTTTTTAGTTTTATGACAACCATTTACTATTTACGTTTTACTTCGTTAGCTGCTTATAGGTGGACAATCCTTAAGGATTATTTCTCTAAGCCAATACCAAAACCCTCAATATTAGTTATAATTCTTGCTTTGTAAGAAACATATTTCTGTATAATTTTTGTTGTCATGCCATTGTAAAAATGTTTTATTAAGTTAAACAATAAGAAGACTTAAAATACAGACTTACTTACTTACAGAATGGAAATGAGTCGTCAGTTTTAGTAACTTATTGGCTTTCCTTAGGGCAATTTTCTTTTCCATGTATTGGAAGAACTTTTCTTTTTTTAGTTAAACTCGTTTTCGTTTGTTACCTTTTCTAACTGGGTTGAAGGAAAAACTTATTTTCTTAAAAACTGTCAAAAAGAATTACCAGAAACCTTGGTGTTGTAAATATTGTTTTTTTTTTTTTTTGGACGGATAGTTTTCATATGTAAGTAAAACGCATGTTTTTTAATGTTATGGTCAAGAATTGAGTTTTATTTCAAAGATCATGGTTTTCCATTATGATGTTGTCGTAGATTTCCGTTTTTCGACCCCTTTTTGTAGTAATTGGTGCTTTATTTCAGCAATAACTCTCCCTCTGCACGCTAAACAGTAACTTTCAACAACGGCTTGTGGATTTTGATCAGTTCAAATACGAAAATTATGCTTATTAATTTACCTTTTCAACTATTAGCTTAATTCAATAAGTTCAAAAACTATTTGAGGCGGCGCGCGATTATTTGGCAATACATTTGCACGATTTGCAAAAATTGTTCAGGCCCAATTCTATTCATTATGAAATGGCACACTAAACTGAGTATTAGTCAAATGACAACTGTCAAAAAGACCAATTCCGAAAAAGTATTGCATGGTTGAAAACCACGCGTCTATAAAAAACATCCAATATAATTCTAACTACCAAATTTTAGAAAACCTTTAAATTTGGTAATCAAATATTTATAAATCGGTCGTACACTCTTTATAAGTTATAAGTATGGTGTTAGACCTCCACACTCAAGTTGAAGTTCAAATTGTTGTCGTAATTATCATTATTTAAAAATTAGTAAATTAGTCACATATTTCCATGCATCAAACTCACACAGCATAACACTTGAACAAAACTGCTTTTAGCCGCAAAAACATCGCCACTAAAAAGTCAAGACGCCTAATTAAAGAAATTCGTCGTGTGTGTATAAATTAAATAACCGGAAAATAAGCTACCACTTCTTGGGTGCTGCATTTAAATTCGAATTAAATTATACTCTTCATATTTTCTCCTTTTCTAGTTTTTGTTTTGTATTTTATTTTTTGCAATTAAAAAATACCATCTCATCGCAGGTGAATAAGGCGGCATGACTTTTTTTTTAGTTTTTAATAAAGAACTACTTTTCTAACTCATTCCCGCCACGATTAAAAATTGTGTTTCTTTAAAAACCAGCTTTTCGTATGTATATGAAATTCAAGACGATCATTTTTGTCATTTGTTTTTCTTTAATGTTTATATGGAAGAATTTTCTAGGTCAGTAGGCTAACGCCCGTATGGGGCCATTTGGGACCCACAGACTGTACAGACTTCTGTCACACAGAAAACAGAAGAGGAAATCGCCAATTTCGCGGTCAGTTGATCGCGTTCACGCGCACAAAACAAAACAGCGCAGCGTATAAGGTAATAGAGCGGGAAGCGGGAAATGTATAATTTTGCTTTCTACAGCATTCGTTTTTTATTTAATAAACATAATAAATAAACCCACAACTCTTCATTGTCAACAAATAGTTAAATCAAATATGGATGTCTGCAAAGTAAGCTAAATAATTCTGAAAAGAAAAGAAAAAACAGTGGCGGTACACCGCCGCCGCCGAAGCCGATAACAATTTGAAGCTACCGGCTCGGCTTAGCACAGATTTTGTAACATGCTTCATGGAATTTTTAGCACAATATGTGTAACGATAAACATCAACATAATTTTATTTATGCTTTGATGATTAAGAGGCGGACCATCATGGCTTTCGGAGGAATTGTTACAAAATAAATTATGGTCACACAATGTTTGGGTTTTTTGTTTATAAAATTGCGTGACTCAACGAATTATGCACTCAAAATTAAATAATAAAAACTTTTCCAACTTGAGGTTTAATTTTGAATAATCCTGGCTTATTTAGGAAGCTGTCACTCTTGAAGCTTCTTTGACATGTGACAAGTTAAAACTACTACTAAATTCTAAAAATGGAACAGTAGATTTAACAACGCATTGTAATTGTTAAAATTCACCACAAAAATGGTGAACATTTTGCAGCCATAGTTCACAAGACTAAAGAACTTTTAAAGGGTTCAATCCCTTTCTGTGCCATCTTAAGTTTTTTTCACTGGATTTTTGACAAATCCTCAAAGAATAATTCTTGTTAGGAAAAGTGGTTTCTCAAATTAGCCGTTCGGAATCGGCTTAAAACTGTAGGCCCTCTCTATCCCTGACAACATAACTCGGGCACAGGAATGGTTGAGAGTTGTAAGTCACAAGGACCAAGTTATCAACGGACTATGGAGCCACCTAATTTATTTATTTTAAAGGACCTTCAAAGCTGTCGCATTAAGAGCTGAAAATATGCTTTACGATTCACTGTTCGTCTCATCCAGCCCGAATAATATGTGATTCTAGAATCAATGTTATGGTCTCGTCGCTTCTAAGAAGAATATTTATGGGAACTAAGTTCATGAAAAGCTTTTCCCGGATTAAGTTTAAAACACATAAAATGAAGTAAAACATCACATATCAAAGAAAAGTTTGGAGTTCCTTGCATAAACGTTTAAATTAATCATTTTTTGTACATTAGCTTTGATGGTTTTTTGCTACTCAAACCATTTTTGTTCTACTAGAAATTCTGTATTACTTTAAATTGATAATAATGCTCATTTTTCTTTGTGTAATTATAAAATATAAATATTTTATTTGTATATTCGCTTTTTGTTTGATAATTTATCACAACAATATTAATTATTGATTAGAATTAACTTAAGCAATGATTGAGTTAATCCAATCAATATGGAAAGCAACATTAGCGTAACCGTCAGGGTTTGTGGTACCGCAACTTGGAACAACGAATCCAGCAACACCAACTAACCTGCCATTGTATGCAGCTGGACCACCGGAATCACCACTGCATGCACCATTGTTGGCTTCATGAGACAAGCACAAAATTTGTTCCGAAAATATACCGATTTTAGTCAAACACTTCAATGAGCTGATGGCCTTAACGGTGTTGTACTTCAATTTAATTGGAATGTCCTTGGCATAGGTTTCTGGGAGTCCCCATCCTGAGATGATGACATCAGATCCAGCTGGAACTTTGTGTGATTCCAATTCGATGGGTTGGATTTTTGTTGAATAAACCAATGGTTTGACAAGTTCCAGGACAGCAACATCGGAGGTAACATCACCGTCGTAATTCTCATGAACGGTAACAGCTTGGACTCTAACGACGACACCACCAAAGCGGCGGTCATTGGATCCAGCCCGGATGGAGAAGTATTCAGCAGGGTATCTATACACAAAATTGAAAGTGAGCATTTAATAAATAAGTTTCAAGTTTCTCAAACTTTGTACATACGCTTCAAAATCTTCATTGACGACACAATGGGCAGCGGTCAAGATGAATTTCTCAGAAATGATGGATCCACCGCAAACGTGGGAGCCCAACATACGCAGGGAAATTTGGTATGGGAACTGGGCAGGTAGGGCTTCATCACCACCAACTATGCGTCCAGTGACGGCACCTTGGACGTAGGCCACAAGGGCACACAAAACTAAAACCACACCAACTTTGAACGCCATTATTGTCAAGTAAAGAATACTTTCGGTTTGTCTTGGTCAAGGCATTTTTATAGGTGGCCCAATGTGCCGAAAAATTGGAATCCTTATCTTATCTATATGAGCGCTGGAGCTTCACAATGTTTATCTTCCAAAAAAGAACGAGAAGGAACTAGATTCTATGTTTTGTTTTTGAGATCAATCTATAACGATTTATAGATAATTCATTATTTCTTTTTTGTGAATCAAAGTTTATTATTTAATTAATTTTTAAAAATTGATTTTATCAAAGTAAAACATGTTCATCGCAATTTAATAAGACAAGATATCTTATCGTCAATTTTTTTTGGTAAAATCCACACCTTATCAGTTGTATAACAGTTCTTAATTGTATGGGACAAGTCAATGGTGGCTTAGGACTTTGGGATGTCTAAGATTTGTTTTACGTCTTAAAAAATAATTAAAATTTCTTTCGATTATGATCTTGAAATTTAAATAATTTATCAAAACGGTTGAAACAATGAAACCACTACTAAACAATTTAAATTATTACATTAGTTGTTTTAATTTGTAATTTGAAAGTTTAACATTTCTTAACACATGAATTAAGTTATCTTCGTAAAACAACTGCATTCTCAAACATACAGTTCTTAACATTTTTTTTACTCAAATTAAATAAGGTTTAAGAAAACAATTCTGGGATTTTTAAGTTTCTTATACATTTAATTACTTTTTTTAATTTTCTATTAATTATAGTTTTTTATGAATCATTCCCCACTTTCAAAAACTCATTCCTTAGAATGATTATAATCAATAACAAAAAATCAAATTAAATAAGTTATCATTTCATATGGCGTGCTTAAAAACAAAAGTAAAAAATTCTGATTTATTTAATGCGATATTCCAATGATAATACTCGTATATACAAATAATATTGTTTGATGATACTGGAATTTTATTTAAAAAAATTATATCGTTTTAAAAAGCAATTATATTATATTTGGCGCGTGCTTTGCCATTTTGGCCTTTCAGATTGTATTTCAAATCTGTTCATCTTTGAAACACAAGCAACTTGGAACTACTTTCTATATACAGACGACTCTCTCTAAGTCAAACTTCCTTTCAGCTGAAATTAAGTTCGAAAGTATGCGCCGCAATAGTTTACCTCCAAGCATCCCGATTTAAAAAAAAAGTGCTGACATTTGCAGACAGCTTTCGGTTTCCTAATTTCAAGGTTTTAAAACCAGAAATAGTATCCTTAGCAAAGTTTTGTCTGATGAAAGTGTTTCTGTTGATAATAATAAAGCCAATGAATGAAAACAATAGATTTCAGAAGTTTTCTGAGTATTTAAACCCGATGACATTTTTAATGTTGAAGAAAGGGGATTATTTACAAATGTTTGCCGCCACGTTATTTAGGAGGAAAGTACAGCAAAGAAAGAGTAACATGCCTTGTTAGGTCCAAAATGACAAGCTCAGAAAACTAAAGGTCTTATTCATTGGGTAGAGCAAACCAAAGTTTTTGAATGACAGTAAATTTTTTTACAGGTTGGCTTCTCGATGTAATGCTTGGACAAGCATCCTTAATTGATAAACGTCCTGCCCACCCAAAACAAGTCAAATATAAATTAAAGTTTATAAAACTTGAGTATTTTCCCCCCAACATGACCTCAACAGTTCGATCGACGGACATGGACATTGTTCAAAATTTAAAAGTTCATTATAAAGCCGTATACTAACCCAGATCTTAAGGGTTTCCGAAAGCAAATAAGAGGGCTTTGAAATAACACTACTTAACTGTGTACACCAGGATTCAAAGGCGTGATTACAGGATGTAACTCATTTTGAAAAAAAAACAATTAACGGTTTTTTTATAAATAAAAAAAAACGAATAGAAAATCATTTCATCTCCAAAACAATTTTGTGCAACGAAAAATAACGTTTTTAACATTTGGTAAAATTTTGAGAAAAATCGAATTAACAATTTTTTTACAAAAACTAAAAACTAATAAAAAACATTACTCAAAGTTGGTAAAAATTGAATTTAGACTCGAATATCTTTTTAAAAACTTTAGATTATGGCTTCAAACTTATTTTATCTTATAAGAAATGTTGCTTTTAATATTCGGTAAACTTTGAGAAAAATCCAATTGACAGTTTTTTTTGACAAAAAAATAAAAACTTAAAAAAGTTGGTAACCATTGATTTTCGACACAAATATCTTTTCAAAAATTTGAAGTTATGGTCTCCAACTAATTTTAAATTATAAGAAATATTGTTTTCAACATTCACAAAATTTTTGAGAAAAATCGCATTGACAGTTTTTTTACAGAAAATTAAAACCTACAAAAAATTAATAAAAGTATCAAGTATTTTTTCAAAACTTTGAGATTTTGGCTTTAAACTACTTTTATCTTTCAAAGAAACATTGTCGTCAATATTCAGTAAAATTTTGACAAAAATCTAACTGACAGTTTTTTTACAAAAAATGAAAACCTAAAAAAAAACAATTCCAAAACTTGTTAAACATTTACTTTCGAATCAAAAAGCTTTACAAAAATTAAAAATATTGCCTTTAAACTTTTTTATTTCATAGAAATCCAACAGTCCGCTTTGTTCATAAAAAAAAATAAAATATGCAAGAAATAATTTTTACGCAAATTTGGCAAACATTGACTTTCGGTTCTTGATATCTTTCAAATTAATTTCATTCATCCAATTTGTAAATATTTAAGAAATGTTACTAAAATTGGTAAAAATGTTTTCGACTAAAAATCTATTTAACAAAACCAAATTTTCAAACTAAACTGTTTCTTTGTATGAAAAATATTGTTTGTAAGAATAATTCAACTGACCACTTTCTTAACCCAACACGAAAACCTACAAACTTTTAAGCAAGAGAAATCGACAGACGGGATGTGAAGTTATCAGTTTGGGTCACATCCCAGCCTCTTTTTTTAACTTATTTTGTTGAGATAATAATGCATTATTTTTATGAATTCAAAAACAATAATCTCTCTAACTATATTTTTTTAAAGCTCCCTCTAACTCGAACTTATTATGATAATGCGTGAAAGTTCAACTTAGAGGGAATCGACTGTACATTAAAATATTATTGAATTTTTTTTTTTAAATAGTGAATTAATCTTCATAAGAGATAAAAAGATATTGTTTTGCCAAATTTGTTATTTTGCTTAAATTTTGAAGAAAAACAATGAAATTTACTCAATATTATTTTATTTTTAACTTTTTGTTGAGAAATATAATTCTCTACTAAAATTTCTGAGATAGTCGAGACTACTCACTTTTAGACGCGCAAGATTTTGTTGTGATACTTAATCGACATTACCCAATAGACTTTTGAAGACTAATGACAGTTCACTTGATTAAAGTTCTCTTCGAGGTTTCTTTTCCTAGCGCTGAAATTTCACACCTGTCAAATGCCATTCTTAGTGTCAAATTGTAATTGAAATGTTTTGCCATTTAAAATAGTGTAGTTAAAATAGTAGATCGCTTAGCAATAGCGTTTAAATAATTAAAAATTACTTAAGGCCCACATTGATACCTGTGGATAATTGATACAAGGATAATTTTAGTGACGACTATGGTCGTCATAATAGACTGACTCCGCAAACAATTAGTTATATTTTGATGAAGAAATTGGAAACGTTAATGATATCGTAGTGCCTCTTATTGTAGGTCTCTGTAAGAAAATTAATGCTAGATAATAGTTTTTCTTATACTAACCACTTATAAACCCTATAAGCACTTGTCAGTAATTTTAATCACATTCTAATTAAACTTACTAACTACTTTCCAAAGTTTTTTGTGTTTATATCCAAGCGACTTGCCAATTTCTAGCCAAGATTGTGTTGGAATAATTTTGATTTCAAAGTGTCGTCGAGATTGTTATGCGAGTATGAGTTCAAAATTACCAATATCGTTCACAAAAACCCTAAAATAGAAAAACATAACAACAAATAATAGGCATCTTTCTTTTTGTAACATGAACTTTATATTCATAGATTTTGAGATATTTGAATAAAAGTTCTTCAAATAAGAGCATTGAGCAAATCACTTTAAAAAATCATTGATTTTATACACATCTTGGTATCAATGTAAAAATAATTCAAGGAACTTTATATTACATTAACATATTTCAATATACATCTTGCGTATTCTGATAGACCCCAGGACAAAATATTTGAATTTTAGAATAGTTAAGTATCACTTGACTTTTAAGTCGAAAGGAAAATTCAAGTTTATGATAATTATTTCACATCACTTATACCGAATTTAAAAAATGTTTAATTCTACATATTTGGAATTTTAACTTAAATACTTTTATTAGATGGATTTGACATATGCTATTGATAAGGGTCTATAACTGGATTAAAATCCATTTTAAAATCTTATCTTTATTAAAAACCACTAATTCATAAATGAAATATCACTGTCAAATACTTAATGTCGTTTAAGTTTTGTTGTCGATAGTGTAAAGAACAGTGATTAAAATGATTTACTGGGGTTTTATTGTTACTTTAATTTAATTCATCTACACATTAAAGTTGAATTTTAACTTCAGTTAAAATATTAATGCATTTTTTACTAACCAAAGAAAAAGTAAAACATTAGATAAGACAAATTCTGTACTTGAGATTCTTAACATTCTTTGTCATTCCTGTTTATTTCGTTTCAATAAGTTTCTAAGAAAATAAATCGAAAATTAAAAATTAAGTTAGATTTGATTGAGGCAATCAACAAGATAAATTTAATTTAGTTTTTTTCCAATTTAAGGAAATTTAATAAACTTCAATAAGTTGAAAAAAATGGATCCCTATTAATATTAAACATACCATATCAATTTGTATACGAAATAGTATTTGATCTTCAATTGCCAAATAAATCATAGACGACACCTCTGCTGATAGCTTTTCACTTCCTATTCCAAACTATTTCAATACACTTGAGGTAAATGAGTGGCCTTGAACTTGAGAGCCTAAACAATTTCATTATACAATTGTCTATATGTTGAACTTAACAGGAATAAAATTAATCTATTAAAGGGAAAATTGACAAGTCAATATTTTACGCATGTCAAATTTCAAAATCGGCTCAAGTAACGACTAAATAACAAATATAAAACATTAACCCATTAATCCATTCGATAAGTTCCCAGCAATGCAAAAGTAGGTATAAACTTTTCAATATTATCTCAGATAAGATAAAGTTTACAGTAGATTGTGTCGTAAGAATTCATTTTCAACCTATAAATTGTTAAAGCTTTCAAAAACTTAAGTCTTTCAATTGCATTCGAATCAGCACAATGGCATCCGCTAGTGTGGTATTATTATTAGTTGCTTTGATAAGCGCAATATGCGCAGGTAGTTTTGCAACGCCCACACCCACTTTAAGGATAATTGGAGGTGCCGAAGCCGCCAAAGATGATTTCCCTTACATGGTATCTGTGCGTCTTGATACAGCTCATGTTTGTGGAGGTAGTATTGTTGCACGAAACTATATTTTGACTGCAGCACATTGTGTATCAAAAGTCCAAACTACTCCGTAAGATTGAACTAATCAACTTATTTTTAGAAAATATATTTATTTCTATAAAATTGTGTTTTTGTAACTTAGAGTTGATGTGAGTTCTGTCACGGTCCGTGTTGGCAGCAAGAACCAATACGCTGGAGGCAAACTGCTCCCAATTGAGGAAATATTCATTCACAAATCCTACGGAAGCTTTTTGTACGATGTGGCACTATTGAAACTGGCGACAAACTTGGAATTGGGCCCTAAAGTCGATATTATCGACTTGGCCAGTGAACCCGATGTTGTTTTACCTGGAAATTCAGTAGTGATTGCTGGCTGGGGCCGTACAGAAACAAGTGGAACAAATGCCTACAAGCTTCAACATGGGGATGCAGCCGTCATAAGTGCTTCGGATTGTGAAAATTCGATTGGATACGGATATCCGTCGGTTTTGTGCGTTCAAAATAAGCTTGGAAAAGGCGCTTGCAATGGTGACGCAGGTGGTCCAGCTGTTTATAAAAATAAACTTGTTGGTGTTGGAAACTTTGTGATAGGGGCATGTGGCACTAAGTATCCTGATGTTTATGCTAGAGTTACATACTTTGCAGAATGGATTAATTCAATTATTAAGCCTCAATGAATAAAGTATTAACTTAAGGATTAAAGTCTAATAAATGAATATATTGTTTGTTGGTGAACAATAAAATAATAAACCTAATTTAAGTCTTATCTATTTTAAGATTAAAGTTTAATTACACAAAGACTGTTTTGGGTTTTATGGATTACCGATATCAATTATATTATTTATTATCATTTCGAATCAAGTAGCTGATTGCGTCAATTGTGAATAAAAAGAAACAAATGAAAATTCTGGGAATGGTTTTTAAATTACAGAATTGCTGACGTTGAAAATCATTTAAAAAAAAAACAGTTAAAATCGAAAAACTACTTTCGTTCTGAGTCAGCCAATCTTTAAAAAACAATTAAAAAGTTTTTTTTTATATTTCCTGGAAGTTCCCCGCATGATAAAAGTTTTGTTTATTTCTTTTTTTCTTCCTTTTGTAATAATTTTTAATTTTCTACCACTTCATGTGTGTACTTTCTCAGAAAGCGGGAAATACATAAAGACAATAGTTTCTTTAATTTTTAATAGCACCCATGTAACCGAATGACAGTGGTGCACGTTGAAATGCAAATCTGAACAAATTTAATAACTTAAACAAATTGGTGATATTTTCAGGAATAAAAATCAATGTTTTTTTTCACAATAATCTTTCACGAATAGTAAGTCGATTTTGGTTTGAAATTTTGATGCGATAAATTAAATATGAAAAAGAGGTTAGATGCGATCCACACTGCTAACTTCCCATCCCGTCCATCGATTTGTCTCGTTTAAAACTTTAACAAAATATTAATAACCTTAATTTGTGTGAGATAAAAAATGTCAAGTCAATTGTTTTTGTTCTCCTAATACTTGAGTTCAAAACTATTTCTTTTCAGAATTTTTGTCTGTTTTTATAGGTTTTCGTGTTGTTTTTTAAGTTGTCAGTTTAATTTTCCAAAAAAAAATAAAAACAATTGTTTGCATGTTATAAATAGTTTAATTTGAAACCTATTTTTGCTAACGAGATTTTTAGTCGTAAACTGATTTTTACCAAACTTAGCAATAGTTTTTACTACTTATATAAAGGAGTACCAATTGGGTTTTTGTAACAACAATATCTTACGTTAACAACAAAATTAGGCACAGAACGAAATCGTTTTGAAGTCAATACATTTATTTCACAAGATATCGAGAATCGAACGTCGATTTTGAAAGAACTGAATGCTGAAAACAATATTTTCCAAAAAATAAGATCAATATGAAGCGAATATTGTTCATTTTTGAAAAGATATTTCAGTCGAAAATCAATTTTTTACAAGTTTAAGTAATGTTTTTGATATTTGTTTGTAAAAAAAACTGTCAATTCGAATCTTTACTTTTCGTTGCATATAATTATTTTGGAAACAAAATAGTTTTTTATCTTCGTCACAATATATGTATAAAACAAAATTTAGTTCAAGTTGCTGGCATTATGGGTTCGTGTGATATTTTAGGTTAACCAAATTTGTATACATTTTAAATTTAAAAAACCTACAACCCAATTATCTGTGTAACAAAATTTATTAGAAGTCTATATCTCTTCTGGTTCTTGAGAAATGTAACGAAGAAAAAAGCTTCCCAAACGTACCTATACGCAGACGCACAGACATCTCTGAAATGCCAACATTTTTAATTCAAAAAATCGGGCCGATTACAATAACTTTCTACGGAAAGTAAAAAATTTGGAGGAAATGGTTTGACAAATGTTCCTTCAAAAATGTATGTAAGCAGGATTGAAAGGACTTTGTTACCTATTAGCAAAGGCATCGGTCTTAATTGATGTTTTATTTCATCCAAAATTACTCTGATAAAAGGCTTAGTTAGGAGAAGAATCTACTGTTAAGAGGGGAACCACTCTTAAATGGACTTATTATTCTTTCCACATATACTTTTCTTAAAGAACACTTATCAAAGATAGCTTATCAAGACAATAAGCTTTCAAAACTGACAATTAAAATGCAAATGCTGGTTTGCTTCAGGTTCCTGTTGAACATCCATTAATTATCTGCCCGAAATACGTTGTTCTGTTTCCTATGTAAGTGTGTGACTAAAAAATGTCAAAACCTGTGCAAAACTGGTAAACAGATATTGACATAAAATCTATACATCACAAATTTTGAAGTGATGTTTCTACATAGACTAAAAAAACGGAATAATTTCTCGGCATACTTTTTATCGCAAAAGTAGTTTTCGAAATTTTTGAATTCGGAAAATCAAGTTTCTTTAAAAAAAAAAACAACGATAACTATGTTTTCCAATACATATGTTACAAGGTTACAACAATAACTCAATTTAATTTGCAGTATACCGCATTCTACTATTTCAATTTTCCCAGGCCTGTTTCGGACAGTGAACCAAATTTGCTTGAGTGCTTTAATTGTATCCTGATTGTTTCACTATTATTATTCCTTCACGATTCTATTCATCCTTCAAAAACAAGAAGTCGCCCAAATTCAAGTCTATAATTTAAATAAAAAACACATATTGGGCCAAAGCATTGTTGAAAGCCTTATTTTTGAAAAATTGAAAAGAGCTATGATTCAGTTATGCCACCATTCTATAATCCGCAACAAATTGTCAAGCATCAGCTTTTCGACCTTTGATCTTGTAAGCTAACAACTCAAGTTTCTTATGCAGAAATCTCATCAAGAACTTTTTGCACAAACTATCGTTTTGCGAAGTCTTCATTTCAGTCAAATTATCTTTTTAAAAGCACAGGGCTACACTGAACCCGCTCTGAGAATAAGAGTGAACGTTCAATATTTACCAACTTTTTTAAGAGTAAATTGACTTTTTTCACTTGGTTACATCTGTCAGTGTAAAAATAAAATACATTTTGTGGTGCAACTGTTAAAAACTAGGGCCTAGTGAAATTTAGGGTACCCACAGTTTTATGCCAAATCCGAACGGCTAAATTGAGAAAAAAAGTGTAATTGCGCATTTATTTTTCTATTTTCCGGACGGAAGTTCATTTTCCTGAACAGTTGATACTTTTATGTTCAAAAGTGAAACGAATCATTCCACTGATTTGAGTTCCAATTTCACACAATTCCAATGACAGATTTCTGTCAGTAAAAGTTTTTCGGTGGATTTCAATCAGTAAATTTTTTTCAATGACAGGCGTATTTAATGATAGCTATAAACGACCTGTCAACAACATTCCAATGATTGTTTTCAATTATGAAAACCAATGATATTTTTAACTGGCGCCTTATATAAGAAAGCAATTTTAATGACAAGAACTACTATCGGAGGATTTTTCAATTCCTCGGAAGTACAAGTGCAAAATAAACTTAATATGTCACAGGCAGAGATTGAACCCAAGACCACTGGCATAATAATCCGAATCTTTAACAATCACGCAACGTTTTAAAGTAGTATTTTGATGTAAATAGAAACCACTAGATGACCCACCCTGTATGTAATGGACAATATTTGGCATCACATACATAGGCATGCATATTGATCTAAAGTATGTCATTTCCATATGTCAAATAAATTGCATTAATTGAATTAAAAAATTTCAACTCTCTCAGTCGAAATCTTCATCATCCAATTTTAATCACCAGTCAAACTTGACGGAAAAAATGAGACATTCAAAACTTTTTAAACTACTTTCTATTAATGTTCATTGTTTTTAATGAGCATTTCTCAACCTCAACTCGCTGCGATATTGCCCATGAGACATGGGTAATATTTAAAAAAAAAGCTTGATTAAAATTGTTAGTTTAATCTTTCATATTATTTCTATTATAAAATATTTCTACAATTAAGAAACGTAGTTGCAATGTAGCTGATGATGATGTTGATGATATGTCTGGAGCAATCATCTATGAGAGCGATAATTGCTCAACTTGACTGATTTTCAATTTAATAATCATCACCATCAATCAGTCAAAAAGATATGAGCTTAGCCTGAAGTTGTGGAACGTGGTCATTACACTCACTTTGCTATAAATTTAAGCGAAATCTCTCAAATACCAACCTAAGTCAATCTGGATAAATCCAAACTATGATCATTGAGCCGCCAAAGTAGCCGCTCTGTGCCGCCAAGTTGTTGCCGGTATAAACAGTGCAATGCACTTTTGTTATTAACAATGTATATATTTATATGTATATAGGTATTTGATAAGTTTCTCTGAGCTTGTATCTGACAAGACTGGAGATTGTGGATTAATTTTCCAGCCTAGTTTGGTGGAAAAATTGAAAGTCACACAACTATGTCTATATCGATGGGGCTTGTGTAGAAAAAGTTGAAACTCCTCGGTGAGCCTTTATAAATATGCCTGCTTTTAGCCAAAGACGTCTGATTATTCCCACATCAGTCAGCTAGGCTACAAATGTATTAGTTCTTTGACGTATTTATTTTCTCTAAATTAAGCTTATTTTTTTGTTGTTTCTGTTGCAGAACATTCTTTGACGCAATGATTTTAAGGAGGTCTGTCGCAACTTTTGTGCTCCTATTCGTGTATCAATGCTGGGCCCAAAGTATAAATGAGTTAGATGGCCTGCCGGAGCCAAGAGCCTATGTACCAGATTCACAATTTTTGGATTTCGTCTACCACGATCATGATGAGTTAACAAGATTTTTAAGGTAAGTTTTTAAGTTTCTTTAGGAAAGATTGAAATTGGAAAAACATGTTGTCATATTTTTAGAGCAACAAGTGCCAAATATCCAAATCTAACAGCGCTTTATTCAATCGGGAAATCAATTCAAGGCCGTGACCTTTGGGTAATGGTTGTTTCTGCGTCACCATACGAGCACATGGTCGGCAAGCCAGATGTTAAATATGTTGGCAATATACACGGCAATGAGCCAGTTGGCAGGGAAATGCTACTGCATTTGATTCAATACTTTGTCTCAGGATATAATACGGATGCGTATGTTAAATGGTTGTTAGATAATACCAGAATCCATATATTACCATCTATGAATCCTGATGGTTATGCAGTTTCCAAAGAGGGTACTTGTGATGGTGGCCAAGGAAGGTAATTGAACTTTTATTCTATTTTGTGGTAATTTTGTTTCCTTAAGACACAAGAGGATTTTATATTTTTTCTTTTAAGATACAATTCACGTGGTTTTGATTTAAATCGTAACTTCCCGGATTATTTTAAGCAGAATAACAAACGTGGACAGCCAGAAACTGATGCTGTTAAAGATTGGATTTCCAAAATACAATTTGTTTTGAGTGGCAGTCTTCACGGAGGGGCTTTAGTCGCAAGCTATCCTTATGATAACACACCAAATTCTAGTAAGTATAAATATAAAAGTTTTTTGTATGTTGATTATTTGTTCGTGCTCCTTGTCAGAAATAATTTATTTCTGAGAAACTTTGGAAGACTAGAAAACGGTCTTACTTTAAAACACTGCACAAATGAAATATCGGCTTTATTCATTCTAAAGCATTTTTTACGCGAATAATTTTAAGGAAATGAAGAAATTATGGACTTTGAATATTTCCATTTTTGTAATAGAATTTCAGGTATAAAAATACTTTAAAACAAACATTTTGAGGCACAGTATACAATAGTATAGTTTTTTGTTAGTATAAGATCTTCGAGTGACAGATTTAAAAAAAATTGTTAGCTTATGAAAAAATTACTGTCACTTCAGTTTTTCTTAAACTGGCACTATGATGTCATATTCCATAAAATATAATCAATTTAATTTGATAGCATTGTTTTTTGTTTGGTATTTTAGGTCAAACTTGTTTTAATTCGACAGTTTCCAAAAGTCCTTTTTGAAAATATTCGGAACACGTAAATTAGCGCTACTTTCAAAAAACCAAAGAATTGGATTCTACAGAAACAAATGTTTCGACAAATGGCAACTCGCACTGATAACTTCGAATCCGTGCCTGTCGTTCAATTTTAAGAAATATTAATATTTTGCGTGAGATAAAATAAATTTAAATCAATACCTTTCCTTCCTTTCATAACATTTGAGTGGAAAACCACTTCTAATCAGTTCTTTGTTATAAAACAAAGTTGTCTAGTGAATTTTTATAAAAATTCAGTTCAACTTATAGTTAGCAATATTATTTTGCAAAACCAAAAAATTGAAAAACAAATATTTGTCATCTTGAATATTTTACAAAAAAAAAAAATAATTGTATCTTTAAAATAATTGTATGCAGCGAGAAATACCGTTTTTGACATGTGGTAGAATTTTGAGAAAAATCGAATTGAGGGTTTTTCCATAAAAAATAAAAACAAAACAAAAAACATTACTAAAAATTTGTAAAAATTGATTTTCGACGCTAATATTTTTTCAAAAATTAAAAATATTGGCTTCAAACCAGTTTTATCTCACAGAAAATATTGTTTCCACATTAAGTAATTTCTTTTCATACAAAATTAAATCCAACAACAAACAGTACACAAAACACAAAACTGTTAAAAATTGATGTAAGGATCTCGATATCTCTTGGAAAATAGAAGATATTGACTTCAAATTAGTTTCATTCATGCCATTTAAATTTATTTATATAAGAAATAAGAGGCTGGGATGCGACCCACACTAATAACTTCCCATCCCATCTGTCGATTTGTCTTGCTTAAAAGTTTGTAGGTTTTCGTGTTCTGTTACAAAAGTTGTCAGTAAAATTATTCTTAACAATTTTTCATATAAAGAAAAAGTTTAGTTTTAAAATTTAGTTTTGTTTAATTTATTTTTAGTGGAAAACAAATTATTACCAATTTTAGTAGCATTTCTTAAATTTTTGCAAATTGGATGAATGAAATTAGTTTGAGAGATATCAATAACCAAATATATTAATTTTTACCAAATTTGTGTACTATTTTTTGAAGATTGTATTTTTTAATGAAAAAACGGACTTAACTATTGAATTTTCTGTGAAATAAAAAAAAGTTTGAAGACAAAAATTTAATTTTTGAAAAGCTATTTAAGTCAAAAGTAAATTTTTAGTTTTAGTATTAGTATTATTTAAATGAATGTTGAAAACATTATTTTTTAAACGATAAAAGTAGTTTGAAGCTAATATCTCCAAGTTTTGAAAAGATATTAAAAATTAAAAGATTTTAAAAATTTTATTTTTCGTTGCACAAAATTGTTTTGGAGATAAAATGAATTCGTATTCATAAATTTTTCAGTTTTTGTGGATTTATAAAAAAAATGTTTATTGGATTTTTTACAAAAATATACTTGTTTTGTATCACGTTACAATATATATTATAAAATTTAATTCAAGTCTCTAGCGTTTTTGGTTCATGAGATATTTAGGGTAAGCGAAAATGTTCACCTTTTTTTAAAACTACTGTGGTAAAAAATCCAACCACGCAATTTTCTTGAGAACCCTTTCTGCATCTTTCTGCTTATCTGGATAAAAAAATTTATTTGAAGTCGATATTTATTCTGGTTCTTGAGCTTTGGACGATGAAAAAAACGTCGCGAACGTACGGACGTACAGAAGTACGTATGTACGTACGTACGTACACACGCACGCACAAACGTCGCTCCAAAAATCCTTTATTTCGACTCTAGGGACCTTGAAACGTTGAGATTTCTCAACATTTTCAATTTGACAAATCGGACCCAATACAATAACTTCCTGTGGGAAGTTAATACAAATTTTAAAGAAATGGCAGTAAGATTCGTTTTCGACTAAAAATCTCGTTCATAAAAATAGATTTTAAAATCAAACTATTTCATCATATGCAAAATATTTTTGGTAATTTTTAATTTTTATAGAATAATTCAACTGACAACTTTTTTAACAGAGCACGAAAATCTGCAAACTTTTAAACAAGATAAAAATCGACAGACGGTGTGGGCTCTTTTTTGAAAGTATATCCGAGTCAAAAATCTATTTTAACTAACTTTGTGTATTATTTTTAAGGTTCCCATTGTTTGTAAAAAACCGTTTCTTAGATTTTTCTTAAAATTCTACCCGATTTCATAAATGTTATTTTTTGTCTCAAAAATATATTCCGGAAATAATGTCTAAAAAATTTTTGGTTGATAACATGGTGACATTTTTTTTTCGGGTTTTATTGACTCATAAAAAAAAAAACGTTCATACATTTAATTTTTTAAAATTATATTTATTTAGCATCACGTCACATAATAAAATTCAAAATTTAATTAAAGTCGCTAGCGATATCGGCTCGTGAGGTATTTGGGCTGAACCGAAATGTTTCCTTTTTTATTTTATTCAAAGTCATTTCTGCATTTATCGATGTAATTATCAGTAAAACAAAATTTAACCAACGCCAACATGTCTACAGGGTCTTGAGAAATGGACAACGAAATAGGGTAACCCAAAGAAAAATTTAAAGTTTCTGAATAATTTAATTTTAAAAGAAACAATTGAAAGTTTTCAAATTCTAAAAACACAGTTTAAAAATGGAGAAAATAGAAACAAACTGACACTTAAGAAATGCAGCTTATTTTCATTTTCTTTAAATATTAAAATTTTGGTTAATTTTAATTGATATCTCAAGATTTGGCTTGGATCACTTTAAATTTATTTTCTCGTAGGAAAAAAACTAATTTTTGTTAAGAATCACGTGAGTTAAGATTCTATGCAATAATTTTAGCCTTTAAAACAAAAAATACCCATAGTATAAAATTACTCTTCATACTTTTTGAGAAAAATATGTTATGTTTTTACTTCAGTTCTGTGACATCTTAATGAACTTTTATAGACTTCATTTACTAAGCTGTGCATACAATTTTCATAGATGAGAAGCTTTACAATTTATAGCAGAACCAATTTTATAAGATAACTTAAAAAAAACTAACATTTTCTATTAAAAAATTCGCGTAAATAAATTAATTTGTCAATAAACAATCTGACCTTAAGTAGACTCTTATAGCATTTGTATTAAGGAGACTTTCAATAATATATTTATCTTATGATTTTTAGTGAACAATTTAATTCAATTTCACTTAAATATGAGGTGAACTGAGTTCAAAATAAAAATTAGATTTTCAACACAATTTTTGATTAAAGTTAAAATTTATTGGGGCATATTCATAGATGTTAAACTCTTGCTAAGTTGTTACTAAGCAAGTCCAGAGTTTAGGCTATTTATAAATAAATTTAAACCGTAGTTTTACCTGTGGTTTACCTATAAAAATAGCAGTTGCTGTGTTTATGTTGTTATTATCACAACCAAATGTCATATTTGATTTTTGTTTGTGAATTGAAAAGCTGAAAAAAGTAAATTATATCAAATAAAATGTCGATTGATACCGCAATTGAAGAAGATAGGGTTTTCTTAGTGGATTTTAGTTTTTTGATGTCTTGCGAAATATGCCACCAAGAAAAAGAAAAAAGAGGCTGGAATGCGACCCACACTGATAACTTCCCATCCCGTCTGTCGATTTGTCTTGCTTAAAAGTTTGTCTATATGTACTAGCATCAATTTTACCAAATTTGCGTACTATTTTTTATAGATTTTATTTTTTATGAAAAAACGGACTGTTGGATTTTTATATAAAAATCACTGAATATCGAAAACAATATTTTCTGTAAAATAAAATAAGTTTGAAGCCAATATTTTTAATTTTTGAAAAGCTATTTGAGTCGAAAGTAAATTTTTACCAAGTTTTAGTATTGTTTTTTCTTA
Source organism: Eupeodes corollae (assembly GCF_945859685.1). Taxonomy (NCBI): domain Eukaryota; kingdom Metazoa; phylum Arthropoda; class Insecta; order Diptera; family Syrphidae; genus Eupeodes; species Eupeodes corollae. The sequence goes on along the minus strand of NC_079148.1, from coordinate 24,896,227 downwards.
GAGTTTTATTTTTTGTAAAAAAACCGTCAATTCGATTTTCTTCAAAATTCTATAGAATGTTGAAAACAATATTTTCTATAAGATAAAATTAGTTTGAAGCCAATATTTTATAGTTTTGAAAAGATATTTGAGTCGAAAATCAATTTTTACCAACTTTTGTTATTTTTTTTTAGGTATTTAGTTTTTTGTACAAAAACTATCAATTCGATTTTTTTCAAAATTTTACTAAATGTTAACAACAATATTTTTTTAAAGATAAAAGTAAATTAAAGCCAATATCTCAAAGTTTAAAAAAAAAATTTGAGTCGAAAATCAATTTTTACCAACTTTTATTAATTTTTTTTTAGGTTTTTATTTTTTGTAAAAAACTGTCAATTCGATTTTTCTCAACATCTTTCAGAATGCTTAAAACAATATTTCTTATAAGATAAAATAAGTTTGAAGTCTAACTTTCAAGTTTTTGAAATGATATTTGAATCCATATTCAATTTTTACCAACTTTTGTTAATTTTTGTTCGGTTCTTCATTTTTTATAAAAAAAAGCTGTCAATTAGATTTTGTTCAAAATTTTACTGAATGTTGACAACAATATTTTTTGAAAGATAAAAGTAAATTAAAGCCAATATCTCAAAGATTTGAAAAGATATTTGAGTCGAAAATCAATTTTTACCAACTTTTAATAATTTTTTTTTAGGTTTTTATTTTTTATAAAAAAACTGTCAATTTGATTTTTCTCAAAATTTTATCAGATTTCAAAAACATTATTCTTCGTTGCTCAAAATTGTTTTGGAGATGAAATCATATGTAAGTCGTTAAATTTAGGATGTGACAAATTTTTTTTTTTCAGTTTTTTTGATTTAGAAAAAAAACTGTTAGATAGTTTTTTTTCAAAAAATATATTTCTTTGAGATCACGTTACAGTTCATTATATAAAATTTAATTCAAGTCTCTAGTGTTTTTGGTTCGTAAGATATTTAGGGTTTACCAAAATTTTCACCTTTTTTTTAAACTGCTATGGTAAGAAAACGACCCACGCAATTTTCTTGAGAGCCCTTTCTGCATCTTTCTGCCTTATTATCTGTATAACAAAATTTATTTGAAGTCGATATCTCTTCTGGTTCTTGAGCTATGGACGACGAAAAAACGTCGCGAACGTACGGACGTACGGACGTACGGACGTACGAACGTACGTACACACGCACGCACAGACATCTTTCTAAAAATCTTTTATTTCGACTCTAGGGACCTTGAAACGTCGAGAAATGTCAAAATTTTCAATTTGACAAATCGGACCCATTACAATAACTTCCTATGGGAAGTTAAAAATATACAAAACACGGTTCAATTCATTTGAATTAAGCGACAAGAATTTTTAGGAATGATATCGTTTCGATGAAGAAACAAGTTCGAAAATATAACAATATTTTTTTTTGCTTTGACCTGTTATTTGAAGTATAATTGTAGTAAAATACAACCTTAAGCTGGGGTTTTACTAATCATCAGGAAAATTGACTATGAATAAGAGCTATGTTTATTTAATCAACAAGCCTTAAACTAAAGATCAAGAAATCACGACTTTAGTAATTCTCTATGACAACGCCCCATTAGATTTATTTTTTAAATAAATCAATTCAGCTTGTAAACTTTCGCAGACAGAAAGTTGCTCCAATTTTACATTACTTATCAATTGAATATAATTTTTTAAATTGAAAAAATAAAATATTTGTGTTTTCTAACAATATGGCTGCTAAAAGGAATTTGTCGATCGTCAGCATTATGCGCGAGTGAGTAACGTTATCTGTATCCGAACGCATGACTGAGCTATTTAATATCCTATCAATTATATGTTATCCTGGTTGTTCTTAATCATTATTTTTTTTTTAATTTTTTGCCAACATGTCCCCTGGGCACAGTGTTCCAAACCTATTCGTCAGCTCCATCCCTGACACCAGACGATGATGTCTTTAAACATTTGTCATTGGTCTATGCGAATAATCATGCTAAAATGTCTCGCGGTGTAGCGTGTAAGTCGGCGACACCAGCATTTGAGAATGGCATCACAAATGGCGCTGCATGGTATCCGCTAACTGGAGGCATGCAAGATTATAACTACGTTTGGTATGGCTGCATGGAGGTGACGTTGGAAATTTCATGTTGTAAATTTCCTCCAGCATTTGAGTTGAGAAAATATTGGGAGGATAATCAATTGGTGAGATTTTTAGAGAATTGTGTTGTGTGAAGCTATTTTCGTTTTTTTTTTGTATTTCTTGCTTTTCAGTCATTGATTAAATTCCTTGCCGAAGCACACCGAGGGGTACAAGGATTCGTCCTGGATCCAACTGGGGCACCAATTGAAAGAGCGTCATTGAAGATCAAGGGTCGTGATGTAGGATTCCAATCGACGAAATATGGAGAGTTCTGGAGGATTCTGATGCCCGGTTATTACAAACTAGAAGTATAAGAGTAGTATAATTTTTTGTTTTATGGATTCTTAAAATTTCTTTCGTTTAAATTGCAGGCTTTTGCTGATGGATACGCCCCACGTGAAATTGACTTTATGGTCGTTGAACAGCATCCAACACTCTTGAATGTAACACTTCAGCCAGCAAAGGTACTCCCAGATTTGTTTCTGTGATATAATTCTTTTTCTTCAAATAGTTTTCCAAAATAATTTTATAAATAACCAAAGCATGTTTAAAAAGGCTTGAAATCACACCGCCATCTAGCGTTAGACATATATATAATTTTATATAAAAACAAAAAAGAATCAAAACAAAAAGAAAGAAAATAACAACAAAAATTATTAATTGAATAAAAATCTTCCCCTAGGTGATTGGTCGGTTTTAATGGTTATAATGTAGATTTTTTCTTTCTTTTTTCCTCCAATTTTGTTATTTTCAGCCAATTTCCAGCACAATCCGGAGTAGAAATCCCGCTGACTCTCATGCAATCATCTTCCCATCCGACTAAGTAGCTAATTAATAATTAAAAAAAAAACAATAACAAACGCCCCAACTAATATTATAGACACAAGTTATTTTAGTGTAAAAAGCAAAACAAATTCTACCTATAATCAATCCACAAAAACCAAAACAAAAATCAAAAAAATTAATTGTAATTTAGCATGTGGTGTATTGCAGCAGCATGTATTTATTTATAATAGTTGTAAGTATTTTAATCATCTTTTTTCTTCCTTCCTCTTTTTGTTTATATAAATTGTAATTGTAAAAATCCACGTTCTCATAACAACGCGAATGGTAATGCTATTTTAGTTACATAATATATGGAAATGGGAGCGAGAAAACCCTTTTTGTATATACTCGTACATAACATTTTTTTCCTTGCATACTCTTTGGATAACTTCTTCTTTTTTCAAAACCTTTAAAAAAAACACACAACTTTAAAATTGAAGCCACGGATGAAGCATCTTTATGGTATTACATTGCCAAAATGGACAAGACAGTTTTTACTAGAAAATTTTAGCTTTGAAATGTTTGTTTCTTTTGAATGCTTGTTTTCTTAAACTTTAGTTACCTACACTTCTTAGGCAACATTCAGATCCATCAAGACTAGTATTTTGAATTTTAAACAAATATAAGTTTTTCCTTTTCCAATTTTACAAAAACATTAAATTGAATTATGCCGAAAATTAGCAAAGAACAGAGTAATTAAGTTCAGATTTCAGTTGAATTATAAAATAAGATCACCTGTAACATTGATACAAGTAGGCTTAACGTGACAGCTAATGAGATTTTTGCTGTCAACTTCACTATACTGTTGCCTTAACTTAAAGGCAATTTTTTTGGCAGCTGACCTTATTCCTACCTTTAAGTCCCTAACATCGTCTGAATCTACCCAATTTTCCATTAACTACATATGTCCTCGAAAACTTCACCAATCATAGACGTTAGACGTTTAGAGCCCCAAATGGGACAATTCATCTTATTAACTTAGCCTCTGTGAAAATGGGACTTACTGGATCATTTTGATGAACTTAATGTATTCAATCCAAATACGTCTTAAGTTCTTAAGTTTATTACAATTAATAGCCTTAATTCCAACAATCGACGAGGAATTTATTCTTTTTCCACCATGGCCTCGGCATCTACATTAGGAATGATGTTGCTTATCAGCTCTTACCAAAGTATGGTCTTAGCACCAATTCCTTTTTTAATTATATATGGATTTAATTGTCCGTAAATAAGCAAATCACTCACTATTGTTTCCTTAATCGAAGTTCCAATCTAGACAGAGTATCAACATCTCGTGAATTTGATGCTTTGTCTGATTCCATTCAAAGAATTGTTTCGTCCTATTCTCGCACTGAAATCGTTATTACGGACGATTTCAATGTACACAATTCTTCATGGCTTCAACATTCGGGCCAGACAACATCCGAAGGAGTATGTTCTGAGATCTTCGCTGAGTTGAACCACCTACCTCAGCTGGTCAACGAGCCCACTCGAATATCGGACGTGGTAGGTCGAGCAGAAAACACTCTTGAATTGTGACTTACCTCTGACCCTGGTAATTACACTATTAGTGTTCTTTCTCCTCTAGGGACATCTAACCATTATGTTATAACTGCAAATTTCTCGTGTCAAAACTGCTCAGGTAAGGAAAGAGCTCCTAGAAGAACCGTTTGGCAATACGAAAAAGCCAACTGGGACGATCTCAATAATTATTTTAGATCTTTAACTGGGCCCTATGCTTCCTCGATCGATAGTGACGTTGATGCCATCGCAGATATGATCCCAAGCTTGATTCTCCTGGGAATGAGATTTTTTATCCCGAAAGGGGTTAAAAACATCAGACCTAAGGAAAACGCTGTTAAGAGATTATTAATGTCAAGAACGTAAGTTTCCGTTGTTTTAAAGCCAATCCAACTGCGGAACAAAAATTACGGCAAAAAATACTGCAATGCCCCAAAGGCACCAAAAATGTTTGGGCAGAAAAAGTTAGTTGCATTCCTCCCCTTAAACAGTTCAACCGTAATACTCGCGCTTTTAGGAATGCTCATCAGTATACCATCGATCCCATTTTTGGTCGTAATATCAAGTACAGAGATTCGTTCTTTAGCCGTACTACAAGAATGTGGAATGCCTTACCACACTCAGTTTTTCCCAGCCATTGCAATATTCAGGAATTCAATACCAATATGCTCCGACACCCCCTTTCAACCTCTCTATTATATTCAAATACTCGAAAGTTTTTCTTGTACGATACACATGACATTGGTTCTACACATCAATCTTGTCTCAGAAGCTAAAGTTTTTACACCCCAGTTGCATTTCTACCGGGCCAGAAAGTATTTCACGACAACCAAAAAGTCCTCTAAAGGCCAGTTATATGTAGTTATTATTGCTTGTCATCATTTTTTTGACAAGTCGTTTATAGCGATCAATGAAAATTTCTATCATTGAAACAAATTTCAATTTGTGTTAAATTGAAACATAAATCAATGAACGATTCGTTACTTTTTTGCACATAAACGAATTATCTCTTCAGGAAATCTATTACCGTCCGAAAAACAGAAAAACACAATTATAAGAAAAAACACATGTGCAATAATTGTTTTTTTTTTATCAAAACAATTTTTTAAGTGATTTCCAATCAAATTCCATTCAAAAGTTATTCCCTTTGATTTAATTGATTGCTTAATAAGAGCCCTAAGTTATGCAAAACTTTAAACACAATATTGTAGTGAATTTCAATGTGGTATTGAATCGTGCATCGTTCCATTTTAAAAAATGGCGTACTTTTTACTTGTCAAATGATCACAGCTTCACAAATGAAAGTTGAACAAATACCCTAAAATGAGCAGGTTCAGACAAAATAAGTTAATTCGTACTTTAAACACATTTAGACCATCCTACCTTTTTTTATAGATTTTTCAAACTTGGAACTTTACTTCACTCACTTTAGCCTTCAGTTGATGTCCTTGCACAAGTTACAAATCCATAATATGTTATGTTTTCTATTCTAACGAAACTTTTATGGACATAGAACCATAGGCAGTGGAGTGAGCTAAGATGTGAATGTATTTTCAGACGTGTTCGGGGATGACCGTTCACGGTCGTTTTTTCCGAATGTGATGTAGAAATGATAACCACATGAGTGATACATTAAAACGTCAGAAAAAAGCCCTTAATTATAAAAATGAAATAGACGTTTTACTTTGACACTTTTGCTTGTCAGACACGTTTTTTCCTCTAACATGCATATAACCAAAAAAATAATGTACCAAAAAATCAGGTTGGAAAAACGGATCTGCAAAAGATTAAAATACGCCTGAGAAGCAGAAGGCTGAAATTGAAACAGATTGGACACATTTTTTCGTAATCACGGGATTGTTTCCGATTTTTTGTATTACTCAAAATCTGAAAAAGTATCATTTTTGAACACTTCCCCCGGACACGGCTGACAAAAAGAAACCTTCCAAACGGTTGAATTTGATATTATGGTGCGTATTGCTACACATTTACATAAAGAAATGTTGGTTATCAGTCCACTACCAATACCAGATATTATTAGTATTACAATTTTACAAGGAACCCTCTAAGACTATATTTTAAATAAATAAATCACACAATTATGAAGTTCAGCTTTCGGTAGAGTGAGAAACTAGGACCAGCTTTCAGTGCCATACGCAAATATATAGACTAAACTTGATAGCTATGGATACTTTTCTTGACTATTTTTCCAGTCCACTTTCCAATAATTGACCTTAACTCTAAAGTAATTTTTTGGCAGCTGACCAATCAGCTATTAGATACTTGTGTTAACTTTAAGTCTGAAAATGTTTCACCAAAACTTATTGAAAACCTAAGAGCTTCCAGGTTTAAGGTATATTCCGAACAATATACGAGTATGTATAAACTTCTGGAAGACGAACGTTTAGAACAAAAACTATATTATTGTCAAAATATAGTTTTTAATCCAAGTTTGTATTTGAAGTCGACAACTATCCAACTTGTTGCAAAAGCAACTTTCCAGATATTACATATGAACAAATTCTCATTCCAACCCTTTGTTTACTCTTTTCATAATTAATTGCAGAATTTTTCAACTATTTCTTGAAGTGTAAAACAATCAGGAACTGGCCAATTTCAGGGTCCTACTATATAATATATACAAAAATGCTGTTATAATGTATGCTTAGATTAAATACAAAAACAAGAAAATACATAATTTTGTTTTAATTATTTTGAAAATGTATTTAAAAAAAGACATATTTGTAAGCCTTCAGATTTTAAACGCAATGTTATTGATACGTTCCATTTTTGAAAATACTACACTTCTGTTTTAAAGTTGTGCCGTGCGTATAAATTTCATACGGAAATATATTTGTTCGTAGTTTTTAAATCAGCATTTTTTTAAATTTATTTACATAAATAATAATGGTTTCTCCTTTTATTTTTTTTTTAAATTTATAGTTATTTTTTTTTTACGATTCTTATATAAAAATAAACCTTCAACATTTTAATCAACATTAATATATATTATACAGAGAACTGAAGGATCAGCAACACCCTTCTATCGACCGATTCCACAATCCCAATTCTATCGTCCAGGACCTCCACCTTCCTATACCGATGGCGGAATCTTCTCATCGATTAGTAATGGTCTCAACACACTCTATTCAAATATATTTGGCTGATTGTTGATGTTGTGACTTTTATTTTTCATAGATCTAAGAATATCATTTCTATTAATTATTTCATTGATTGCATTTACCTTCGTTTATTTAGTTTCAAACAATTATTTCTAGTGTATCTATTTTCTGATGTGACTGATGAGTGTGTAAATATATTTAAAATAAAAATTCTTCAAAAATTCCATTATTTATTTTTCCATACAAAATCCATATGTTGAAAAAAAAAGAATAAAAAACAAATTTTTAATTTTAAATATTCAAACACAATTTGAAAAAAAAAGTAAAAACAAAGAATGTGCTTTTTGCTTAATCACAGGTTACTTAAATGGTATTCGAATAAAGCAAACGAAAAAATAAAGGAATTCCGAATAATCACTGCCTTCAAAAATTTTAAGTGGTGAATTTTTTTATTTGAAAAATTACATTTTTGCGCTGTTAATATAGAAATAAAAAATATTTATTTATGTAATTAAAAATAATATGTATTTAAAATTCAATAGAAAAATAAGCTACAAAAATGGAGCACAATCAATCATGAATTAAAAAAAATGTAAATGTATCTCATATAAATATTAAGTTATCTATTGTTTTACTTTTGTTTTATTTTTTTATAATTGTACTTTATATAATAAAATTAACTTTTTAGAAGACAATAATAAAATAATTTGTTTTTAATTTTCGTTTTTCTTGCTTTTCTTAATTCTATTTTTAATTTTTACATCGAAATTAAATAAACCTACTATTGTACCTTGTATAAAAATAATACCAATAGTGATGTTTATTCATATACAAAATTACAAAATTGAGACACCGATTTAGGAAAATGTAAAAAGTAAACTAAATATTCTGCTAATAAATATAAAATTAATCTTTGATGCGTTATTTACTTTAATTTTAGATCTTTTGATTTTAAATAATGTACATAAAATAAAAGTAAATATTTTTGATTGATGCATATTTCTCGAGAACAGTAAAACATTTTTATAAATATCGTAGAATCGTATGCTCACATTAAAAATTTGCTTAAGTTTCTGTGCCATTTAGTCTGGAATTAATATGCCAAACTCCAAAGCCTTATCATGTATTCTCAGTTTGTAGAACGTTTTGGCTTTATTTTTTTCTTACGAGATGTTGTCGTGTGAGGGATAAGAACAAACATTTAAAACCCCAAAGACCAGCCACTCGGTACACTATCAGAGAGCCTTAGAGCTTACAGAGACTCTACAACTACCCGGTAGCAAATATAGATGGGTGTCAAGTATTCCTACTGCGCGGCATGCTTCCATTGCCAAAGGTTAGCTCGTCGGTGGGGGGATTCTTGAGCAGTAAACTAGACGGCCGTTACGTTCTATCATGTCGTTAAAATTGCACAAACAAACATTCGCGAAGCTGATAAGTGTCTTGGTGTTGTGATGATACCGTTTGTTATCCTTAAAAAAGTGAGGAGAGTTAATATTACCCTCCGAGGTTATCCCACCCCAACATCACACGGCCATGTTCTTTGAGCAGCTGTGCGGCACATCCTGGTTAATAAATCATCTATTTTTATAGCAACATCAAAAGATACAATTGTTTAAATACTTTAAGATTTACCATAAATACGACCACTTTTGACAAAAATATAACTGTTAAAAAAAACTCTATAAATATTTCTTTGATTTTTTATAAATGTTTTAATTTACAAAAAAAATAGTCTGTACCTATTTCAATTACAATTTGAATTCATATTTATTCATTTTCAGTGATGAAAATATGCTTTTTCTAATAAAACTATAAAATACTTTGCTCACATTCCGACATTTTGTTCTTTTAATTAAAAATTATTTTTTTTAAATTCCATTTCGTAATTATTGGTCCATTTTGTGAAATTAAAAATGTTGACATTTTAAGACGTTTCAATATACCTTTTTCCTTCGACTATAACTTCAATTATATCTTTTTTTCACATCATGACGTCGTCATCGTTTTCTAAAATAAATGAAAATATTAAATACAAATGTTTGTAATCTTACATGTTTTACGAACGATGGATGGATTCAGCTTTAAAAAAATTGTATGCTGCACGTTTTTGGCATCTGACGAAATGTTTGAAAAATCAAATTTACGTTTTCGAAAAAAAAACAACTTACAAAAAGAAACTTTTTAAAATAGAAAATGTGGATTACAACTCTAATATTTTGAAACCAAAGAAAAAACACATACAAAAAATCAGATTGAAGTATTTAAAAAGTTCTTACAGATCTAGATTAAAAATAAATTGACTTATGTATCTAACCCATTGAAAATCAAAAAAGATGAGAGACTTGTTCTTTGTTAACTCTGAGTATCCATTTATGCATGTCATTTATACATCTTATTCTTGTTACTGAAGAGCTGACAAATCATTTTATCGTCATGGAAATTTCAGAGTACATTATTGAAACATTCATAAGCTTAGAGAAAGAATTATGTTGGCATACCGCCGTCCATACTATTTCACACAGGCTAGCTGCTTTGGCACTAAGTGCAATTCAAGTAGGTGAGGATTCCAATCCAGCTCAATTTCGTATTGAAGGGTGTAGCTTGTTGCCAATATTCTTTTCCACCACTGCCTCTCCATATACATATATTACTCTTGCTACAATATTGTCTTTGCACCAATTCTTATTTTATTTTTATGAGGTTAAAGTTTTCCGTAAATAAGCACATCATTCACTATTGCTTCCTCTATAGCAGCCTTTATCCAGACAGAGTCACAACTTCTTATTTATTTGATGTTTTGTCTGGTTCCATCCAAAGAATTGTTCCGTCCTATCCTCGCACTGAAATTGTTGCTACGGGTGGTTTTAATGTACACAATTCTTCAATGCTTCAACATTTGGGCCAGGCAGCACCCAAAGGAGTATGACTTGTTTCTTACCTCTGACCCTAATAAGTATACTATATATGTGTTCTATCTCCTCAAACTGTGCCACGAGTCCTCAGAGACATGAATTCACGGGTCCGGATGGTGTACCGCTATTATTCTGAAGAGGTGTTCTTCAACGCTAGCAGTCCTACTATTCAGGAATCGTTCCGTGCATTTGTCCAGCCCGTCCTCAAAAAAGGCGAAATTTCTTCACCTTTTAACTACCAACCGATTGCACTTACGTTCCTTTTTGCCAAGGTCATGCAAACGCTGATTTATTATCAGCTCAAGAAATATCTCAAAAACAGAAAGCTTCTTAGTGACTGACAGTACGGCTTTCACAGCAGTAGGACCACAGGTGATCTCTTCATCTCACCGAACAATGGAGTCAATCTTTTTGGAGAAAGTAAGATTTTTTCACTTGATATTTGAAAAGGATTTGATAGCGTTAGGGATCAGGATCTCATAGCGAAAATGCATGCTTTCGGTTTTGATGAATCCCTCCTTCATTGGAATAGTAATTGCCTTCAGGATTGTTCAATACATGTAGTATTGGATGGGTTCAAGCTGGTGTGCCCCAGGGCTCTGTTCTATTTCCAACACTCTTTCTCATTTTTATTAATGATCACCTGTCTGAAACATCTAATCCAATACATTGTTTCGCTAACAATAGTACTCTTAGCTTTTCATATTCGTCTTCAGACTCACATCCCTCTATTCGGGTGTTTTTGGGCTTCCTTAGGCAATGCAAGAAATATTTCACCCCTTCTGATCTGGCTGTTATCTACAAGACTTACATACGTGCAAAGCTTGAGTATAACTCCGTACGTAGAGCATTTTAATTGATAGATGATAATATCATCATAAGTTCATTTACTTCGCTTGAACATCGTCATAAGGTCTCCTGTCTTACCATTTTTTAACGTTATTTTAACGGCTTATTTTCTAGTGAAATAGCCAGTTGCATTCTTCCCTTTAAACATTTCAACCGTAATACTCGCGCTTCTAGGAATGCTCATCAGTATACCTTCGATCCCAACTTCGCCCGTACTGTCAAATACAGAAATTCGTTCTTTAGCCATACTACAAGAATGTGGCTTGCCTTACCACACTCTATCTTTCTCAGTCATTGCAATATTCAAGAAGTCAAACTAATGTGCACTAGTGCTCACACTGTGCCTCTGCATAATAAGGATAGTAATATTCCTTTGACTTTACGTTTATTATTAAAAAAAAAAACATATATAAGAATGTCAATTTAATTAATTGTTGATCGAAATTTGTCTCAGTACTTCCTAATAGTACTTATCATGTTTTTAAATACATATGGATATAGTTTTTTTAAGAAAACGTTTCATTGCAAAAATACCACTATTTTGTCATCTTTTAACTTTTGACAGCAACGAAATTAAATAAACATCCATTGATTTCTCGTTTTTGTTATCAAAAGGAAAAACTTATTGGAAAAAGCATTATTACCTGTCATGCAATTGTCTGACATACCCCGTCGGTCGAAAAAAAATAATTATGTATAGCTAACAGAAACTAATTTCCACCTAGTGGTCACTAAACTTACTATAGTTTTGCTATGTACAATGTACAACGTGTTTAAAGGGAACAAAACAACCCTTCCTTAAGGGAAACACTAAACAAATCGATACACCTGAGTGACCCACGTGCACTCCATGGCATATAACAAATGTAGGAAGTCCAGGATATAAACCTATACTTTTCTTTGTCCATTATTATACGGGCTGCACACATGGCATGTGCGCCTGTAGTTTTTCTTGAATTCCTTACAAAATAAACTACTTGATTAAAAGTAAAACTAAAAGAGAATCAAAATCAAAATTCAAAAAAAAAAGAAACAAAAACAAAAACGTTCATATTTACATAATGTATTTGTTGAAGTTAAACTTCAATTTAAATTGTTTTGTGATTTAAATGATTTATATTTTGTAATAATTTTAAAATAAAACAAAAATGGATGGCTTCAATAGCAAACAATTTTATGGACACAGCTGGTCAGATGACCCAAAATTAAGGACCACAACAAGAAACTATGAATTCAAGGTACGTTGCTTCGAAATTCTTAAAATTGTGTTTTTAAACTGAGAAATATAATTGGATTCTTTTTGTTAGTACAATTGTTCAGACCATCTGGAAAGGGTGATCAATCGTGTGAGAATGGATCGTGAAAAAAAGAAAGAATTAAAACTTCTTAGTCAATTTGCGAATAGTAACAAATCGAGGGTTATACAAATGCCAACAACAACTATCGAAACTCAAATTGGCAGCTCCAAACCCCAAGAAACTGTTGTCAAAATAATGAGTGATAAAGACATTGAAGAGATGATCTCACAATCAAATGATGATAACTTGCCCAAGTTTTCTGGATCAGTAAGGTCACCAAAACATTTTATACCTCCGAAAGAGTTTAAGAAAACACAAAAGCCAGATGAAAAACTTCCTCAAATATATAAGGAAGTCTTTCCTCATCTTCATCCACAATGGGTTGAAATTAAACCAATTCAAAAATCTGTAGCAAGTTTGTTTGAAATTCCAATTCAGGTTAAATTATGTAATGCCGACGAATCATCAGATTCTGAAGAGTATTCAGATCATAAGGATCATGTAAGGACTACGTCACTGGAAAGAAATACCACAAAGCTCGAAAAAAACAAAAGCATCAGGAAGAATCATTATCTTCATTCACTTTCATTTGAAAGTGGAATGAGTAATGATTTTGTGATACGTAATGAAAAATCTGATATTAAACTTGATGAAAATGAGGAGAGCGCTGTGGATGAGGAATCCCCTCCAGAAAGTCAAATTTCACTGGACATAGAGTCCAGTTTAAATGAATCTGAACATTTAGAAATGGAGCGTGTTTTTGATCAAATGGTAAGTTTTTAAGGACCATTTTTATTTTTACTATGGTAAGAAAATAATTTTGGTATTTTAACAAATAGATTCCATTTCATTTACCAAAAAAACATTATCAAGACTTAGAAAGCGAAGAGGTGAGTGAATTTAGTGAATACTCAAATCAAGAAGATGAGGAAGAAAATAAAACAATTCAAGATTCCATCAATTTAGGAAAGGAAGCCTCTGACGATGATAATTCTACCAAAAGTTTGATAACTAAGAGAGAGGTAAGGGATATGTTTTTAGTTCAGTTCGAATACAAAATAATTGTCCCAATTGTAATTTTGAACTATAAACTAATAATTAATTAATATCAATAGTTTTATATTGATAAGAGTTTTAAAGATTAAGAATGTTAAGACAGGAAAATAAAAAAATGTAAAATTATAAATGAAAAGTTCCTCAATTCCGTAATAAATATAGTTTTAAAAGGCTTAATTTCTGAACTATAAATTTATAGTTTGACACAATTGACACATGGGAAATATAAATACAAAATATAAAAAAGGAAACAAGTTCTGAATTTAATGGACTACATGTTATAAAAAGAGGAGTCAAAATTATGAGTTTTAAATGTATATAAATTTTCAATAGCGAAGTATTAACCAAAATATTAATATATAGGAAAATGTCATTAAACTTTGATCCTTATTTACTTTTAAATTCGAAGTCAATTGAAGTGAGTTACTGGGCAGGTTCAGACGACATAAGGGACTTGATTGGCCAGCTGTCAAAAAAGAACCTTCCAATTAAGGCAACTTTAATGGAAAGTTGACTGGAAAGTTAGCCCAGAAAAATCTACCTCACTTTCAAGTCAAGTCTACTTCTATTAAAATGACAGTTGCTCATGTTTTTCCATTTAACTGAAAGTTGAACTTTATTACTCTATGATTTATTTATTTTCTGCACATCTTCATTTAATGCTTTCTGTAAAAGGGTTCCTTGTCAATTTGGAAAAAAAAATTAATATTTCTTTACAATACAAAATACAAATCGTTATGGACTTGTAGCTTGCTTGAGCAGTGTTTGGTACTTTTTTTTTAATATAAACTTAGAGTAAAGATTTGCGTCTTTGCGAAGTAAAGTTCTGAATTTAAAATTCACGACACTTGAAAAACTAACTAGTTGCCTTGGTCAAAATCTAAAAAGAATGAAGTTGACTGCAAATGAAGTCTCTTATGTTGCCTGAACCTGCCCATTATTATATTTTGACAACAATTGTCATAATTTCGAGAGGGTATACAAATTTCGAACTTTAAAACGATTTCAGCAGTTCTTCCGTTTTGATTACATTTTTTTCAACTTTAATATTTATATTAGCTCTATGAAAATCTAACTTAACTAACTTTTACTTATTTAAATACGATTTCTTCAACTAAGTCAAAAGAACAAGTTCAAAAAATTGATCCTGAGTCTAGGAAAGCCTCATCCTTCAGATCAACTAAGTCTTCAGCTCCCACCACACCAAAACCATTTGTAAAAAGATCTTCTAAACAACCAAACAAAGACAAAAAACCACTTTCTGCAAATAGAACAACAACAATGGTTTCAGAAGGAGTAAGATCAAATGTTTCAATCGATGATCTGAAGAAAGAAAAATTAAGAATTTTCTCTAAAATGACATCAATTCAAGATAATATTATTAAAAATCTAGATTCACTAAGGTAAGTATCTTCAAAAACCCAATCATAAAACTAACGTATAGTTTGTTATATTTTATTAGAATAAGTCTAGTTGAAATTTCATTACCCGATGGTGACGTTGAGCAAAAACTTCGAGAAAGAAATGCTTTAGAATTCTCGGTTCGTTTTTCCAGAAATTATTTATTTCCTCTTGGAAAAATGGTAAGTTTAAAATAACTTAACTTTAATTTATCCTAATTTTGTATTAATGTATGTTTTCACCTTAGATTGATAATTTGCGATTATCACCAAAAGAAGAATTTTGCAGTGCTTTGACAAATGAGCCATGTATTAAAGTATGTGGAATTTATGGATTGCTATGTCAAGCCATTCAATGTTATCAGAAACAGCTTCGTCATTTTTATACAGATTGTTTTCCGAAAAAACTCGATACACTCTTGAATTTGATTAAAGACACAACAAACATATGTTTGGAGAAACGAATATTCGACAAACGAGATATTCTTATTCAAGACCTGATTTCTCGTTGTGTAATGTTTTTAGGATTCGTCTTTGAAATGGCTGAAAGGAAAAAGATTTACCATAGTGAAATGGCACTGCAATCTGATCGTAAAAGTCGATATAAATTACCCAAGGTACAAGCTTTATTTTATAGCTCTCAGCAATTAATTTCGTATGTTATTTTCCAGACTTCGTCAAAATGGGACTTAACAATGAATTTGAATAACCTCAATATGTATGAACCAAAACTTGTCCCAAAAAAGCCTACAAAGACCCCACAAAATAAAACTGCCAAAATACCGAATAGTCAAAGACCTAGCGTGAAAAATAAGAAAATAAAGAAGCTGATTCCTAAATATATCGTTGACCCAGTAGTTCCAATGCCTTGCGAGGATCTTCTTGAAACTCAAGTCCGAAAAGATAATCAGGTCGATAGTGTGGTAAAAAAAAACGTGTATTTCAATGTTTAGCCTTTATTTAATTGTTTATACATTTCAAGCAACTTATTAATGATGTCATAGCTGAAGAACCTGATAGCGACTTAGCGAAAGCTGTGATTGAAACTTTGCAGGATATAACAAAAGATGAAGTTCATCAAATGTTCGGACCAATTGTTTCAAATTTAAATTCGATAATAAATTCTTCGGTGAGTTTTGAAAAATGTTTTGATCTTATTGAAAGGTAATGCAGTTTTGCATATTACAAATGTTCGAATTATTATTCTCAAACCGCTTCATACAAATACTGAAAATTAATAAAAAGCTAAATTTAAAATAATGGCATAGTTTGTAAGTCGGTTTTTCTAATCCACGCAGTGGCCAACTTAAAGTGAAAAGTTACGGTTACAATTTTTAAGTGGATCTGTGTTTTTTCGTCGAGTATTAGAAGTTAAGACTAAAAAATGGCTGTCTAAAATGTTTTGAAGCATTTTGAAATATTAGCCTTTGTTACCGAAGGTGTCAATTATATTTTTGACGGATTTGGTTTTCAGAAAAGTATTAATTTAGTTGTTCCACAGCGAAACCATTAGGAAGTGAAGGGTTAAGATATAAAATTTTACAATTTCTTAAAACTAAAAAGAAATGCTGGGTTGGAATCGGCTAAGGTGATTGTTGACTATCAATTTTTTGATAGTCAAATTGACTATCATTTTCATTCCGTCTGTGTAAGATGATTCAACTCAATTCAATTCGATTGAACAATTTCAGATTCAAATTGTCAAAATTCGTTGTTGCCTTGGGGAAATTTTAAATTGATTCTTATAAAATATCTAAGTAAAAGTTTCAAATTGGCTGATTTTGAATAAAATTCTTACTTTTCTTGCTTTTTTTCGAATGTCACAAGCTTTGTCATTCACAGGAATGTGTTTTTTTAAAAGAAACAAAGTGAACTAAGACAATTTTCCAGTCGTTGTGTAAGCGTCTGGTAGCTCTATTCAGAATAAACAAATTTGTTTGAAAACGACTATCACATTTTTTTGTGATAGCTTTATATCAATTTGACTATCACCATATGTAGATCAAATTCGATCATTTTGATTGTCATTTATCGACAATCACCTTAGCCGATTTCACCCTTGCGTCACTAATTCTGGCTCTTTAAGAATCAGCTCAAGAATACACAATTGTATCTTTAACTAACTTAGCTTAATAATGTTTGATTGACTTAAACTAAGTGACCTGGGGTGGAATCGGCTAAGGTGATTGTTGATAAATGATAATCAAAATGATCGAATTTGATCTACATAAGGTGATAGTCAAATTGATACCTAAAAAGCTATCACAAAAAAATGTGATAGTCGTTTTCAAACAAATTTGTTTATTCCGAATAGAGCTACCAGACGCTTACAGAAACGACTGGAAAATTTTCTTAGTTCACTTTGTTCCTTTTAAAAAACACATTCCTGTGACCGACAAAGCTTACGACATTCGAAAAAAGCAAGAAAAGTAAGAATTTTATTCAAAATCAGCCAATTTGAAACTTATATTTAGATATTTTATAATAATCAATTTAAAATTTCACCAAGGCAACAACGAATTTTGACAATTTGAATCTGAAATTGTTCAATCGAATTGAATTCAGTTGAATCATCTTACACAGACGGAATGAAAATGATAGTCAATTTGACTATCAAATAATTGATAGTCAACAATCACCTTAGCCGATTCCACCCCTGACTATTTTAACTATACAAATTGATATAAATCAAATCATTTTCTATTTCTAAGAAAAGCATATTGTTTTTGCCATATAAATATATGTTTTTATTTATGAATATATTTTAAAAATAATTACAGAGCTATTTGTTTTTTTTTGTGTTGTTGTTTTTGAATACAATCGGAATAGTTAAACAAAAAAGATTTCAATTTCAAAGTTGCGGTGCAATAGTGTTTTACACATCATATAAGTTTGAAAATTAAGTGCAAAAGCATATAACAACATTTTTTTAAGCAATTAAATAGTTTTTATACTCATAATAATAATATAATTCGAATATTTAATGGAATGGTTAGTTCTTTTATACAATAAATTTCTCAAAATAATAAGAAATTAATAAAAGCAAAACTTATAACTGAATAAATTTTGAAACAAGATTTTCGATAGTGAAATGCATTATTATAAAAAGAAACAAAAAAAAATAACAAAACAAAAAAATATTAGTTTGTTCGCATAATAAAATTGTTGTTGAATATAAAGTTCTTTGGAATGTATTTCATAATTGATTTTAAGCTGAGCACGATGTGCAAACGGGTTTATTGTCTTCAACAGCAAAAGTGCTTGCAGAGATCGGGTTTTCACATTTCTATAAAAAGAACAAAAATTAAAAATAAATAAATAAATTATGTTCAATATACGAAAATTATTAAATTACCATGCATTTGAAACAATCCTTATGCCATTTAACATTCAAAGCAATTATCGCATTATCGATAATTGATTTTGAACAACCAGCACATTTGGCTGCAAAAAGTTGTTCGTAGTCGGATTTGCAATAGGCTCTGCCATCACGTTCATAAAATGATGTGCCTACAAGACTATTTTTGCATGGACCATTGCAAACAAAGCATTCTTCGTGCCATGTGTTGCCGAGGGCTTTAATTGTTTTCTGAAAAAATAGGAGAAAGATTTGATTATAATAGAGATGCAATATTCTTAATTTGTAAATAGCTTTTCTTAAATGACTTTACATTTTGATGTTAAGAAAAATGGTATTTTAAAACACAAATAAAACCCATATCCATTGGCCAACATGGCTACGTTCTGCCAACCCTTGTCCTTTTCATTAAATTTGTCTATTCTTAATTCGGAAAAAGATCGTTTGATAAATTGATATTCGCTTTGACGTTAGCTATCTCCATCATGTTTGTAGAGAAAAGTTGCAAAACAACAACAAATTGTAAAGGGTGTTTTCTTGAAGTGTGGTTTTCAAATTCACAGTACTTTTTTCGAAGTTGGCCTTTTTGACGACTGTATACGCAAATAAGTCCGAGATGATTGACACTTCGAAAGAGAATATTTGGCGTGTTTTTGCTGAAAAACGACCTCACTTGTTGCAAAATGTGGTCGAAAAACATAATGGCAAACTCTTATCTTTTTAACAAAGCCAAGTTCTTGACCACAACATTAAATTATGTTAGTTTTGATTCATCTTGAAAACTACACGTCTAAAAAAAACACCCATTATATCAACAATCACCTAAGCTGTTTCCACTCCTGAGTTTTCGTCAACACTATATATGGCATCAATTTTTGTTGCATCAATAACTTGACCGAAGCTTTTAGTATCTGATTGATGTTCAGTAAAGTCAAGAAAATTTCCCTTACTATCAAGTCTACTGATGTCAAAATGACAGCTATTCATGTTTTTAATTCAACTGAATGCAGTTGACTGCAAATGAAGTCTCTTGTGTTGTTTTCATTTGCCAAATGTCAAAATATAAAGTCTTTAAAAGTGAGAGCTTTCCCAAATATCGCACACTGTACAAAATGAAACCTCTTATTACAAAATCCTTAGTTATAAGTTATAAATATATGAAATTTCACAACTGATTTAAACGTTCACTGTAAACGTGGCCTTATATCGTTAACAGACTGTCAATCTCAAGCATGCAGTTGCTTCATAGATGTCAACAGAAAAATAAAACTAGCATCCATTTGTAGAAATGATAGCATCCGGCGAAACGATGGAATAACCCTTTGACCAAATATTAAATTGCTGACCTCAAAAATTAAAACAATTCTGATTCACATGTAGTCAAAAAAAAACACGATATGTTTAAAACTTTAAAAAGATCTATTTAAAACGTTTATAAACAATTAATAAGAGAATACAAACTTTTATCATATTAAACGTGCCTTTGTGGTTATAAGTAGCTCACAACGATTAATTTAATACTATTGTTTATAAATAAATGGACTTTAATAGTTAAATGCTGGGTGATTCAGCCCAATTAATTTAATATACCTATTTGTGGGAAAACATTTACTAAGTGTTTATACAAATAGTTTCAAAAACATACAATAACGTTGTAATTTATAAACATAATAATACGAAAGTTTAACATTTTCTGTATTAAGTTCCTTTGAATCATCTTCAATTATTTTTCTTCCCACCTTCAAAAATATGAGAAAGCAAAACTTCAGGAAAAACCAACTGACAATAAATCACAGTCTTAAAAAAGATAAATCTGCAATTAGAGTGGGATCTAATTGGATTTAAGCTATAAAAAAATAGTCAACTACTTGTCAACCTAAAATCAGGTTAAGACTATGTGCCACATTTAAATAACTAATTAATGAATGATTATGTCTAAAGAAACTTTATCCACAAACAAATCACCAGCACCGACCGTACTGCCTCAGCGGTCGTCGTATAGGCGTTATTCAATTCCATAAACGGAATCTTAGAGAATTGAATCAGAATTCTATTGACCTCAATTTTTTAAAATTAGAGTAGGTACGAGTACGCATTGTGCGTAAAATTATTTAAAAAAGTCTTTTTCGTGTAGGTATACCCTTAAGTCTTCAATGACAACATTTTCAACCCACCATCATAAAACAATTCAGCATAAATACAAATTCACAAATACTCCATATATCCTCCTACAGATAGCACAGATTTTTGTTATGTTCTTGTTTTTTTAATTTGAGTTAAAAAAAAAAGTTCCAAGTTTAGACTAAACACCCAGGTTTGTCATTCAGACAGAATTATACCCACTTGGCATTCTCATGATGAAAAAATGCCAACAAGTCTGACCAAGCAACGAAAACATTCGGATTTAAAATAAAGATGGTTAAAGTGTGGATATATAGTTTGGTAAATAAAGTTGCCATCAACATAACAGGTCATTTCTTCTAACCTTCTTATTCTTAACCAAAATCGTAGTAAGAACGGACCCTTAAGGTATTCCATACATATTCTATTAATTTGCGACGTTCACTTTAAAAAGAAGAACTTAATTCTTCAGTAAATGAAGGAAAGCATTTATAGAAGCTTAATAATTTTGATTGCCTATCTAAGCTGCGTAGCCTTATTTGAATCTTCAGAAGAGAATTTAGATGACTCGAAAGTCCGAATTTGTTTAAAAAGAATGTTTTCATATAAATTTCTAAACTTTTTTCGCCAGACTATAAATTAAGTGTTGTCTCTATCAATGTACGGGCGGGAGAGGGAGTTTTTTTTAATGTGAAGAAGATCTCACTTCTTAGTGGCAGTTAAAAAGTTGACGAAATAATCAATCTCATGTCATGTCTGATGTCATTTTAAGTTCAAATTCGTAAGCTACGTTAATTTCTATACCTACTTTAAACTACTGTGTACTGTTATACGGGCATTTTAAAATAAACTTAAGTTATCATCTGGAGAAATAATTTGAGTGAGTCATTTGAAAAAATACTAGTTTAAAAATGGTAACAACGACCTAGGAATGGTTATTAACCATTTATACACTCCACACTCGAGTGACTTAACTTAGGTATGAGTCGTCTAAAGTTACTTTGTTTTGATGAGAAATACTATATAGAAAACAAGAATTTAAGGTTTTTCTGCTTGGAAAATTTTCTAAATTAACTTTTTATAAAATATTCTAAATTGCCATATTATAAGACGATAAAGTATTTGTGATTTGTGTTATGGTGATGAAGCAGCAAAGTATATTATTTTTAAGTTCAGTAATTTCAAGATCAGAGTAGGTAGACATGACTAAAACCTTACCTTCTCATACTTAATAGAAATGCACACGGCACTTCGAAACGAATGTTATGTATGTATCAAATTAAAACAGTCTAGTACCACTTAAATACTATATTTATTTTAATGCACGACTAACTAGATGTGAGAAGAATTTTATTAGATTCATTTAAGCCGGTCTACAAAAACAAAAGTATATAAATAAACCAACATGTATATAAATATAGGACTGATTTCAAGTTTCGCTTTCAATTATTGCAGATTCAAGTTTAATTAAGTTAAATTTATTAATTGTTATGAAAATATTTTTTTTTTAATTAAATCTTATGTAATCATAAAAAGTTGCTTTGGTTAGTTGGATGTGGTATAAATAAACCGACAAGGCGTGGATTGGCGTCAATATGGTTAATAATGTTTTCTTAATGGCGCTCTTCCAGAAATGACTAGCAAATTCGGTAATTTGCTCGCGATTTTATTTTAAAAAAATAGTAAACGCACTTAAGCTTAAACGGCCTTGAATTAATTAGCTCAGTGTTGCTTTTTGAGTGTAGGTGTGGAGTATAAAAATACCAGAAGGCTTATATGACCAAGTTATAAACTATTGCAAGAATTTCAAGTCAACTTAAACCTTATCTTTCCGTCATAATCTAGATTTCTACTTTCCTAAGTTGGAATCTTGGGGCATACCTACTTTTTGGTATTTAAGTCTAGCTTCATTATTCGCAAATCTTCTTAAAAATCATACGTGTTCAAGACTTGTTAAAAAAGTGAATTAATACCACGTTCTCTAAGTCAAAAATAAAAAGTTTAAAAATTTTTACAAACTTTAAAAATAAAAGTCAAACCAATTTAAAGAAAGTTATTGTAATGGGTCCGATTTTTTAAATTGAAAACTTTGACATTTCTGTACGTTTCAAGGTCCTTAGAGGCGAAATAAAAGATTTTTAGAAAGGTGTCTGTGAGTGTGTACATACATACGTTCGTACGTCCGTACGTTCGCGTAGTTTTTTTCGTCCTCTATAGCCCGAGAACCTGAAGAGGTATTGACCATATAGCAGTTTAAAAAAAGGTGAACATTTTGGTTAACCCTAAATATCTTCCGAACCAAAAGCGCTAGTGACTTGAATTAAATTTTATAATAAATATTGTAATGTGATACCAAAGAAGTATATTTTTGGAAAAAAAAATCCAATTAACAGTTTTTTTAATCAAAAAATAAACTAAAAAATGTGTCAGCTTGAACATTTTACGAATAAAAAATGATTTTATCTCAAAAACAATTTTATGCCATGAAAAATAACGTTTTTAACATCTGGTTTTTATTATATAAATAAAAAAAAACATAACTCAAAGTTGGTACAAAATTGAATTTCGATTCAAATATTTTTCAAAAACATAACAGTAAATATTCAGTGCAATAGAGCCATGATGATTGACTTTATCGTTTGTCAATCAAACAACCATGATGTAAATTACCTGTGGTTTGAACAAGACAAAAAAACATGTTAAGGGCCTTGCACATGGGAGCGAGCAACGATTGAACGAATGGACGAACAAACGTGATTTTACTCTTTTCAAAAATTGAATTTTAAACAAAAACCCATTTAAATTATAAGAAACCAATTGACACTTATGTTAGAATAATAAAATTTGCATTTCGTTTTCTAAAACAAGACAATTTTGTAAAAACAATTTGTAAGTAATGAATTGCAGTGTGGTTGCTACGAACTGTCAAATTGAAATTGACAATTCGTCGCTGTCTGCGAATAGAAATAAACCTCATGTGAAAGAAAAGTCAAAATATGCGAACAACCACAGTTCGCAATTTGCGGTTCGTAGCTAATGTGCAAGAGCTTTATACAGCTCGTGATTTATTATAGAAAGTGTTTCGTAACCGCAAAGTTTCTCGTTACGGAACCTTGAATTTGCCTCAAAGATCGTGCCATTTAACACTCCTTGACTTTTTTCTGTTGGTATAAGTATGAAAATTGGAAAGTTTACGACTATTAGCACAAAACTATCTACCATTTTTAGGAAAACATCTACCGCGGCACTGCCAATATACAATTATTCGAAAAAGTCATCGAAATATTCACCTTCAGATTATATTACGTCCGAACTAGGCCTGGCGGTTTTTAACAGAAATTGTATTTAAATTATAATGTCAATCAAAAAATCATCTTTTTTTAATTCATTTTAATGTTCTTTACTTCTAAAAACAACGATCTTTACAAAATATTAATACTGTTTCCATTTCCCAACGTGGTAATATTTCTATTAAAATTTGCATGAAATAATATCTAAAATAAACCTCATTGAAAAATTTGCTAACGACAAAATTATACGTTGAAAATACTGATTAAATTTGAAATCAATTTCACTTTGGAATTTGGTCTAAGATAATAATTTGTTAACCTTTACTTTTACGAAATTTTCAGTATTAACTATAAATATATAAAATCTGACATACTTTCTTTAAAAAGAGCTAGAAGAAATCATTCAAAACAATTATAAATAAGAAACGTCATGAAAAGAGAATTCCTCTAGAACTAAAAATTATTAAGCCTTATCCTAGGACCATATTCAAAAAATCCCCTTAATTCCGAATAGAAGGCGTAAAGAAAGAACCTATTATTGAAGGCTTCTTCATACCCTACTTTTATAAATGCAACCACAAAGACAAATACTTCAAAGGGCTTTCATAGTGTGGCTATCCTAATAATCCAGTAAATCCTGTCATTACTATCTCAAACGCCTTATATTCAGATCCAATTATATTTATAAAGAAGAGAAGGTAGGGGATCAATGTGCTTTTGCGACGGATCAATTAAACTGGTCCAAATGTACTCTAGTAGTACCCGTGGCATGATAGTTTGTGCGTTGGACTGTCATTCAAGGGGCCGTGGGTTCAATCCCTGCCTGTACCACCTTAATTAAAAAAATTAATTTGCGCGGGTACTGCCTTTTTCGAGGAATTGACAAATCCTTCAAGAGTAAATCTTGTCATGAAAAAGTGTTTTCTCAAATAAGCCGTTCGGATTCGGCCTAAAATTGTAGATCCCTTCCATTCCTGACAACAGTACTCGCACACAGGAATGGTTGAGAGATGTAAGTCACTAGGCCCTGGTTCACAACCGACTGTTGCGCCACCCAATTTATTATTCAAATGTTCTATCTCGCAGTAGCCACTTTAGTTTCACCAAACCTATGAATTCTACTCACAGTTGTAAACCCCTTTGGTTTCAAAATCAAAAAGCTCGCGATTACCAAATCTTACAAACGACATCGAAAAATGAAATCTTTGAATTTAAATCTTTTCGAGTGTGACATCATTTTCAGATCGTATGTAGGACAAAACATCACAGTTTTCGATTGCTTATTGATTGATTTTAGATATTCCTAACTTTGAACTTTGTCATTTCCTTTCTAAAAGCTTATTTGAAGATTGGTAATACGTCCGCGTCGTCATGAAGAAGATTATGAAAGGCATTCATTATTCATGATGGCAGCTTATAACACTTCCCATAGGGTTAATATTTGTTTCGGAGAAGAATCAACTTACAAAAAAACAGCAACAAACAAACATAGGTCATTGTACTTCGCTTCAAATGCCTTTAAGTTATAACAATTAATCTTGAAGTAAGTCTTTCAATGTATCTTGTCCATTTCAAACAACTTTATCAATCTCAACAATCGATATATGAGTTTATACTTTGTACATATTTAACTATCAAAAACATCATAAAAGATTAATGGTCCGTTCATAAATTTTCTTCTAATAAATACGAATTAAATTAAAAATTATGTCGCAACAACTAAATTAACCAACAATAAAAAAAAAAAGATGTGAAATTTTAATAAATTTTAATTTTATCACACTCACCTCTGTAATTGGTCGCTTACATGAAAAACATGTTCCTGAATATTTTTCGACAAAGCATTCACTGCACACCGGTTCATCTTCATGAATGTTGAAAGTTGACTCAGCAATTGGTTTGCCACACTCCCGACAGGCAAAATGTTCTGGATGCCAGGATTTGCCTAAGGCGGTGACAATCCTTTGGGAGATGGCCTCGTTGCATTTGTGACAAATTACGTCCGACTGAAACACAAACAATAAAAGGAAACTCGTTAATTTCTTAAACGATGACTAACTTAGTCTGGAATGTAACTTTTAGTAGACTTATATAGAGGAAGAAAGCCCATTTCGTGGGTACCTGCTGCGGTGTCATCTTA
This sequence comes from Eupeodes corollae, assembly GCF_945859685.1. Taxonomy (NCBI): domain Eukaryota; kingdom Metazoa; phylum Arthropoda; class Insecta; order Diptera; family Syrphidae; genus Eupeodes; species Eupeodes corollae. The sequence goes on along the minus strand of NC_079148.1, from coordinate 24,870,185 downwards.
TTTAGAATACAAAATTAATTCGATTGAAAAACTGGGACTGGCACGAATCTGAATCGTGACATTATGTTTCAAAAATGTCTGAATAAACGACGAGACGACCGACACGGCGGCCGGCGGTACGCCTTCATTGACCTTATTTGAAATTTGAGGGCGGTTATGTGGTGGCAGGCATATTGTTTTTAAAAGTAATTATATTATCCTAGATTTGTTTTTGTAAAGCCAGGTGCTTTGTTTTAATAAATTATTGCATGCAAGTTATGATAATTAAAAAAAGCTACGTGCGAGACTTAAATTTTCAAAACAAAACAATAATACGAGTATAATGTTTTTCAACTTTGTTTGAGGTAGGTAAAAAGAAAAATTTATAAACGTAATTCATTATTATTTAAAATTTAAAATATTGTCCGGCTTTTTGTTTAGGTCTGTGTCATACATTGCAAAATAAATATGATTTACGGTCTTATAAAGAGTCCATAAAAGGAACACATTTATAGCAAGTCAGCACAATGGCTAAGTGGTGTTTTTTATATTATGTGACCAACCTCTTAAACGTTCTCTGCATTCCAAAGTAGAGATTGTTGGGAACAAAATGTTTTGTTAATCTTGTTTTGTATACTAAAGTCAATATGCACGACGATGTTATATACGTTATTAATATCTTCGAGATATTTCGTGCAGTTTCATATAATGAACAGATACAAATTTCCTTTGGATGCAATAATCATAAGAAACTTTGGGATGTAAGGTGTTTTATGTTTGTAAGTCAACATTTTTGAGTGAGATTTCTAAGTTGCTAATCGTTAATTTCTTAAAAATATTCCAAACGATTGAATAAAATACCTTTTTTAAAATTATGGTTAAGATATAAAAAAAATGATTTAAGATACATTGTGTCTTGGATAATAAATATTAAAATACCATTAAAGTCACATTTAGTGCCATAAACCTCATTTATAACAAACAAGGGGTGTATATGTGGCATTTGTATAAGTCCATGGGGCTTATTGAATGATTGATGGCAATTTTTTTAAACAGTAATGCTTAACTGAATTGGCATTGTTCAGTTTTTTTTTAAATGTCAGCAATTACAAAGTGTCTATGTGTCACAGTATTAAAAGTATTAAAAGTTTAAAAGACTGACAAAAATAAGTGATATTATTTCTTTAGACGGACAACACGAATGTGAAGTACTTTTTATAGTCCTTTTATTTATCTGTTATTCAAAATTTAAATTTAATAATCATTATGAACCCAAATTTCTACTTTTAATTAAATAATTTAGGTGTGTTTCTATTTGACTATATTTCGTAAATAAATATCAAATTTACTGAAGCAGATAACATTTATGACCCGAATTAAATTTCGATGCATCAAAAAAATTCGTATTCAATCATCTTCAAAATGCAATTAAAAATTTTAAAAAATAAATCTTTTTGTCGGCTTCTTTTGAATAAAACAATAAACATTTTTAATTTGACATTATTTGTAGACCACATCACTACAACACATAGCAGTCGTAAACATCTGCTTAAAATATAATTCAATACATATTGCACACTAAGATTACTCAATCCACAAAAATAGACTTAATTTTTGCATTACGCATATGTGGGTGATAATTTGTTGAAAGAAATTGAACAATGTGTACATACTTAGGTATAATCGTTTCTTAAACTCCAGCAAATTTGATTTAATTCACAATAATTTACTTAATTTAAATATGAGTTTCTGTATCAAATATCAATATCAATTAACGTACTCTTTCTTTTTTCATTTTTATTAAAAATCAATTAAATGCAAGAACAAGAATTTCAGATTCTAAGTTTTTGCATTTAATATTTAATACAACAGAAAATACCAATATCTTTATATTTCTTAAAAATTTTCAAACTAAACAAATTCTTTTACTAGGAATCAATCGATCAGAATGAAGAGAGTCAAAGTGTATACAAAATATAAACAAAGTTTTTAATACATTTAAGTCCATTAAAATTAATTTGGAAGTATCTTTTTACACAATTTAAAATGTTCTCTATAAAATAAAAGTAGATTTTTTTAAACACAACACACATCTTCTTGTTTATTCAGAACAAATTATAGAAAATGATATGCTATAAAGTAGATATAGTTTTGAAATTTGAGAAACTTTAGTGGAACCAACTTCTATCAAATGGCAATATAATATTATTCATTGCAATAAAAAGAAACACGTTTTTCTTAGCTAACTTGATTTGAGAGATTAAGGTTGATAAAGTAATAATTTTGGGATTAAAAAGATTATGGATAAATTCTTCCAAAATGGTCAAAGTACGAAATAACCAAAACTACATATGTACGTATTTTTAAGTAAACTTGCATTAGCTTGATTTTTATAAATACTGTCATTTAAAAGAAAAAAAATTACGTATTCGTCACAATGAACTACACTGGATTTTTACTTTTTTAACACGAGATATCTTTTTTATAATGCATTATTTTAGGGTTTTATTATAACAAGATCAAAGCATAAAAAAAGAGGCTGGGATGCAACCCACACTGATATCTTCGCCTACGGTCTAAAAGTTTGTAGGTTTTCGTGTTTTGTTTAACAAAAAGTTGTCAGTTGAGTTATTCTTAAACATTTTATTAATGAAATAGTTTAATGTCAAAATCTATCCTTGTTAACGAGATTTTTAAAAACCAATTTAAACTAATTTTAGTAGCATTTCTTAAAAGTTTGTATTTCTAATATATCTACACAAATTTAAATTGGATGAATGAAATAAATTTTAAGTTAATATCTTCTATTGTTCACGAGATATCGAGATTCGAACATCAATTTTTACCAAATTTGCGTACTTTATTGTTGGTTTCATTTTTGTATGAAAAAAACGGACTGTTGGATTTTTATTAAAAAGTTTACTGATTGTCGAAAACAATATTTTTAATTTGAAGCCGATACCTCCTATTTTTCAAAAGATATTTGAGCCAAAAGTAAATTTTTACCAACTTTTAATGTTATTTTTATAGAAACACTGTCAATTAGATTATTCTAAAAATGTTACCAGATGTCAAAAACGTTAGTCTTGGTTGCACAAGATAACTTTGGTGATAGAATCATTTTTCGATGGTAAAATATTCGAGGTGACAAATATTTTTTTTTCATATTTTTATTTATAAAAAACTGTCAATTGGATTTAAAAAAAAAATACTATTTTGGTATCACGTTACAAAATATTATTTTAAATTTAATTCAAGTCTCTAGCGACTTGGGTTAACAAAAATGTTCAACATTATTTTAAATTGCTATGTCAAAAAACCAAACGTACACATTTTTTGAGAATCCTTTCTGCATCTTTCTGCAGTGTTATCTGCATAACAAAATGTATTTGATGTCGAAATCTCTGGTTCTTGAGCTATTGACGACAAAAAAAAACTTTGCGAACGTATGGACGTATAGAAATATAAATTGTTATGTTTATTGATAACTGGATTCTAAATAAATTAATTTTTCTACAAACGAGTTATTCATAAGAAAGTTTTATGAAAAATTCATGATTTTTTTTTAATCAAGAATAAATTAATGAATTAAAACTAAATTCATACTACGAAAATGTATTCAATAACAAACAAAATCCACTATTTTTAACTGAAATTAAAATGTTTTAGGTCTTAAAATAGGTAATTAAAAAAACTTAATTTTAATATGCAGCGCATTTTTAAGCAATATATTCTCTATTTTAACAAATAAAATTTTTAGCTGTATATGCGTATAAACTGAAGAAAAAAAAAGTCATTGATCTCATTCAAATTATAACCAAATTAAAATTTACTAGACGTGTTTATATTACAAATTAAGTAGCTGATACATTTTATGAAAAAATTCTACCTTTACCTAAATTCCTTCGATTTAAAAATTTGTCAGCAAATGTAAAGTCTTTTGACTGGAAACAGCTTTCAAAAATCACAATAGTGATTAATTAGTCTTGAATTATTTTAGAATTAATAAAAATACGCGATTTCATTTATGTTTACAAAATAATTTTGAACTGATTTTTGAAGTATTGACGTCTTACTTCAAAAACCTTCAAATGGTTGAAGTGAAAGAATTTCAATTTTAAGCTTTGGAACATTGTTAATAACTCTTCTCAATGAAGGAAAATGTTATTATGTGTATCGAGTGGGGAAAATACAATTAGATAGGATTAACACTTAAATTTAATTTATTTTCAATTTCAATGGTAAATTACTTTTTAAGGATTAAAGGTTTTGATCGTTGACTTGTTCGTTAGTTACAAATTCCAAATTATACAATTGAAAGTCGGGGAAAAATACATAAGAATATTTATTTATTTGTCCAACAAAACTATAAAATTGGTACTTATTAAACTTTATCCTTGATAGACGTAGAAATATAAAGGGAAATTCATTTCACAATATATATTTATATTTACATTTTTATATACATACATATGTATGTACATTTGTACAAATCATAAAAACATGAGTCATTGTCGAAATAATATTACCTCCTTATTTGTTTTTATTGAGGATGACAGTAGATATCATAATTTTTCTTGACAAACAAGAAAAAAAAAGAAAAAGTTCAACATGCACAGTAAAGCAATAATCGACATTATAAAAACATCCAGTCAAATTATATTATTTAATCTAAATGACATCATAATCCCAAAAATATAAACGTATCTAGAATTCGATAGATACAGAAAACTAAACATAACCTGAATTATAAAACTGCGAATAACTAAATATACATATTTACGATAAATATTATACAGCTTGTGAAACAGAACTTTATATCACTTACAAAAAGTAATTCCTATGCTTTTTTGGAGCTATGGTGAATTGGTGTATCCTTTTCCTTTGACATATACATTTCTTGAATAACAACGCTTAAATTATAAGGACATTCAAACATCAAAAAGGATCCTTTGAGGGTTGTTTGCTTATGCTGTTGTCTAATAATATTAGGTTTTCCATTTGAAAATAATTTCATGAAATAATCGACAATAAGTTTAAGAAAACAGTTTTAGTTTTGCATTAACAATTAATCTTAGATTTTAAATCAAACAACTTAAAGCAAAATTTGGGTTAATTCCGAAAATATATCAATTTTAGTTTATTTAAATCAAAAGGAATTCGTTTCTGGATAAAATGTATATAAAATTTTATCCAGAAACGAATTTGCCTTCCTACCAAGTTAGAATACTTAATAATATTGATTTAAGAATTGGTGTCAGAATTCCTAAATCTAAAATCATGAAAACTAGAAAGTATCGCAAACAATTTAAATTTTGGTTTTTCTAGATTCTAGTCTTTCTGAATTCTGATACTTTGACTTCGGGACTCGGGCTTTTGGAATTAAGGTTTTTGAGATATTGGATTTCTTACAACTGCCAAAAGTTCCTTTTTAACAAGTAACTTCGCTAAATATGCAAATTGGGTTGAACATTTTCCAGAATTCAAAAATACGTAATATACGCAGATACTGGTCCTTGGTTTAGCAGAAAAATTTAATCTAGAACTGCAAACAATTCATAATAGTAATAATTTACTTAACAGTATTGTATAAAATAGGAACACTTCTCGTTTAAATAAAAATGTACTACGGGCTATGAAATTGCATTCGTCACAAACGTATTGCAATTAACATCTGACTGATTATGTATTCCTAAGGTGACCATTCCTTCTTAAATAAAGAAAATAACGATGAACTATAAAATATTTATATTCAAATGGAACGAGAATTTGATGTTCTTTTATTTCAAAATTATATTTTATCATTTGAAGAATTAAGAAAAAATAGCAAGTCCTTATGGTCCTACATCAAAAGCAATAAAAAATCTAGTGATATTTCTAGCTGTATGAATTATCAAGTATATGTGCGATTCTATCGCACAATATTTTTAATCTCATTACGCTAATTTTAATTTAAGTTCAGTATTGATAATTCGAATATTTGTCTTTTGAATAAAATGTAGATATCGGTTGTTAAGAATTAAATATTTCAGAAATTGAAGATGGTCTCTTAAGTTGAAATGATGAAAGTAAACTAGGTCCAGAAAATATTCCACTGCTGAATCGTTTTTCCTAAATTTAGAGAGCTCTCAATCAATTACGCGAAATATGACCCAATCACATTTTCAATTTTTCGAAATATGAAAAACTGACATTTTTATTAAGATATACATTTCACTGCTTCGACATGGTTTCGTTGCTTAAATTTCATTTAAAAAAAAAATCTCGAAAATGGACATCAAATTGATGCAACTTATACTGTTTTATCAAGGACATTTGATAAAGTAAGTCACTTTATTTTAACAAAGAAATTAAAAAAACTTTGGTTTTCGTTTCGAGTTCAGTTTGTATACATTGACCAAGTTCTCTGAAACCAGTTTTGGTTTCATCTGGTGTGCCCCATTGTAGCTATCTTTGACCCTTTCTTTTCATAATTTTTATAAACTATATTTTAGTATTTTCCTTTATTCTAGTCAACTTTTTTTCTCCAAAGGCTCGAGGGATAAAATCTATTAATAACTGCCATCTCTTGCAAGTCCATATTTCGAAATTATACAAAACCAATTATATTAAAATGTCACTAAATATAAATGTTTTTCTTTTTGTCGCAACTTTGCTGAAATCATCTTTGAATACAAAATAGAGAACCAAGTTTTGGAAAAAGTTATTAAGATGATAGATCTAGGTGTAATGTTTGACCCTAAACTAAACTTTGTTTAGCACAATGAATGTATTGCATCCAAAGATATTTCCATACTTGGTTTTATCAAACGCAATAGCATAAACTTTAAAGATTCTTCTCAAATTACTTTATACCTTATATGTTGAAAGTTTAATATTCAGAAATTTTATTGGAACATCGAAACTCCATCTTATTAAACTAGATGCGAACTTTTAGGAATTCAATCACTTAAAAATAGAAGCTTTCTTGGTGTTTATAAGTAATATTGAATCATATCATATCAAATATCCTTTTATAAATTTGTATGATCCATCCCAACAACTTCGAGTACGTTGTTTGTTTCGAGAAGATGTACACGGAGTTAATTATGAACTAATAATCCGCTTTTTAAAAGAAACAAACCTAATTTTAAATTTTATTGATTTTTAATTGATTTTGGATTTTCATTTCAATTGGATTATATTTTTAGAAAAAAAAATAATATTGTTTATATTTTAAGTCTTTATATTAAAATTAAGTATTATTTAATAAATTTTACATATGTACGAGTATATACATATGTGTGCTATATATATGCATATATTCATCTAGTAGTCTAACTGTAGATTTTTAAATCTCATATTGATGCAATAAATAAATAACTTAATGGTTTTTCCAATAAGAGACTATATTTTAAGTATTCCACTTCTTGGGCAGCTGTCACTTTTGAATATATCATACCAAAAATAGAACAACACGCTCTTTAACAAAGCATTGGAATAAATACAATGTATATTCGAAAACTCTATATTTTTATCTCTTCAGTCTTATTTTTTAAACAAATGCAGTTATATTGAATAAATGTGTCCTTGTTTTGTTTTATAAAAATACATACAAAATTGGGAATATATTTTAACAACATAAGACAACTTAAATTAGCAGATTTAACAAACTTAATTATCTCATTAACTCGCCAAAACTCATTCGAGTATCGAGAATATGGTCACCCCATAAGAACATGTCTCACCTAAAGGAAACTCCCAAGATTTCTATCTTTCCTCTGCTCATGACAGAAAATTACTTCGAAATATAAAAATTCAAGCAAAGTATAGAAAAAAAATAGTGATGATGACGATGCGATCGATGTTGGTGGGGGAAAACAAAACAAATACAAAATAAATTTTTATCGCACTTTTTTTTATTTTATTTTTTTTTTCGAGTTCTACTCGATTGATACGCGAACTGAACGCGATCACCCTCGCGCAGAAGATATCGATAAACATTTCGCGCGATGTGTCTGCACTTAGATCATCGACAGAGTTAGCGCTGTTCGCTTGGAGTCTTCTAAAGCTAAACAGTAAAACACTATAACGCTCGCACCAAAACTATATACATGCCAACGGTATTTCTAGCGTTCGTTGGTGATTCCATTCCAATCAGCTTATACGAATATTTATGGAGTTTTATTGTTTGATATTATTTTTAGGAATCTACTGACCATCAATATATACATATTTGCTCGTACAAGTAGACAACAGAAGTAAAAATAGTTATCTTTCAAGATAATGACAAAAATATTTCTATATTGATTTGCACTTTTTCAACTGGAACCTCCGTTTTGTTTTAAGTGTAGCTATACCTTAAGTTTATGGTACGAACAGAGGCAATCGACCAGTAAAAATGACAGCCGGAATGGAAAAATATGATAAGATCACTCAAACATAAGTTACTCGTACATAAGAGGAATACAAATGAATCATGTGGAAATGAAATGAAAAGTTATTTTTAATGGTACCTACATAAATAATAATTATGGGATTTAATTTGTATATTATTGAAGTTTTAATACTCGATTAAAATAGTTTATTGACAGTTTTTGAAGTTATATCGTTGTAGCCCATTTAATTATTGTACTAGATGTTTGAAATTTACAAATGTCAGCGTTTCGGTCATTTGAAATTTGTGTTAATAACAGGATAGCTGTAATATAACATATAAAGACGTGCATGATGTGTTTCTACATTATTTAATGATCCAAAACAACAAATAATGTTCACACCTTTATGCAAATGTCAATTATCAGTTGACAATTGAGAAATAACATAGTTTAACACTAAACAAACCAACTGATAAGCTTTTATAATTGATATTTAATTGTAATGTTCAATTAAAAGTTGTTTGATTCTTAAAGAATTTAAAATTGCATCATTAATTACATCGTAAATTTAGATTCTCTATATTCGAGCATATCGGTAGGTTTCATGAAAAATGTATGTTGATGTTATCATAGCCAAATATTTAAATACTCTTGGCTTATCTTTATGCGTAAAAACACTCTATTTTCAATACTAGCTACTAGACAATCATCATTCCTATTTTATTGACAATTCTTCACGCAACAAACCTTAAAAGAAAAAAACTAAAAGCAATAATCTGACTCATGATTGTTTCATTAGCAGCCATGTCGATTGTCTATAACTCAACTTAATTTAAAACATCCCTTAATCAAATATTCTTTATAAACACGCAAGTCTACTTAATACTAAATCCGTGTGAAAAACTCCTTAAGAACATAATTTAATGAGATGACTTACTGCGAAGAAGTCCTTTGGGAAAGGATATCCTTTCAATATTATTATAGAAATTCACTCACTGAAAGTCATAGGCATCGTATAAATTTAATGCGAATGCTTTTTTCAAGGTTAAATAAATAAAAAATATACACGAGTTTTTAAATTCGCATTTAGAGCTTATTAAGAGATAGATAAATCTACACTTTCATATAGCAGGTACCCTAATCATATGAAGTTCACTTTGGGTTAAGACAACCTATGTCACCAAAATAAAATTGTACTTCTTTTTTGTTTTTAATTTAACTCAATAGATCTAATTGCTACTAATTAACTTCATTGTTTCAATAAAACAAAATATTTTGATAAACATAATGATATCATTTAAGTCGTACGTAATTTTTTATTGTTGTTCATTGTGTAATTTATCTGGCCTAATACTACATGAATGTATCAAGCTGACCAAAATATTTGATATTGATTGCAAAGATTTTGATTACCTAAAGTGTGATTGAAAATGTGTAATAGGTGGCGCCAGAGTGGTTTGAAATGTAATCAAAGTATCAACAAAATAGATCTAGTAAAAATTGTTTTTCAGTTGTTTAAAATTACCACAGAACACTTAAAATTTTCCATATAAAATAACGATATTAAGTGTCATTCTGTAAGAGTTGATCGAAAAATTTCATATGTTTTTGGATGTTTTTGTTTACTAACAAAAAATAAGTCACAATCAACTATCGACTTTTGATAAAATTTTACTTAACTAGAGTTTTGTAACGATTTTTAAAACGAACGAAAAACAAAATTGCATTTTTCTATTCGATTTTTCCAAAACAAAGCATAGAAAATTTGTCTGAAAGGCAAGAAGTACAATTGTTAATTAGCGTTTGTTTCTTGATAATTTCTAAATAATGCAAGAATGATGAAACACGAACTGTCAAAATTGATATGTGTCAGAAATTAAAAGAGCATTTCAATGGTTATCCAAAAGAAAAGATCCAATCGACTATGTTTTTTTTTTTAATCACTGAAAGTCTGTTTCATTTCACAGTTGACAGTTAATTCTAAGAATGTATCAAAAACTTTGATTGATTTTGAATCAAAGGCCAGACGCATTTCCTTTTTTATGTGCAATGATAAAGATCTGTCATTTTAAACATTTGAGATACGACTAACCGAGATCAAAATATGACATATGACTGAAACTGAATCTGTTATCTTTTATCTGAATTGTACAATATTGATAAAATCTTTGTTCAAGAAACCTTATTACTATTTTTACATATTTATTGAAAGACTGGCAATTTTGTTTACTTGAAATCTCAAATTGTTGTTTAAATGAATAATTAAGTTTATATTTTTCTTTATCTTGAGAGTTGAAAATATTCGTATCTTATTATGCAATTTTGTGAGTTGAGTAAATTTAAAAACGTTATCGACTGCCACTGCGATCAGTACAACTAAATGATTTCGATATGACATCCACGTCTGACAATTATAGTTTCGAATATTATTATTATTTTATAGATAAATAATATACAAATAGGATGCAGTATTAGCCCCCGTTTTGAATATTTACACTTTACCAATAATTGTCAGTTAAAAAAAAAAAAAAAACAATAAAAAATTCTAGACAAATTTCGTCGAGTAAGAAAAAGTGCGTTTCTTTTCCATATATAGTACAGTAAGAAATTACCAATAAAACGATCCGCAGTAGCAAGATATTTAAAAACTGGTACAAGGGAAAGAAAGTTTTGTTAGAATAATAATAAAACTAATAAAATGGACAATTATTAAGAAGAAATATTAAGAAAACATCTGGAAATTGAGATTCTATAAACAAAAGTTAATTTAACAATTGCTTCAAGGAACAATGTGGTGTTGAAGCGAGCTTGAAGCTCGCCTAAATTCTTTATATACCTTAACCGAGTTGAAATGAGCTTGATTCGCCCTGATTCCATTCGGGGATCGGAGTCGAGTCAACATTTCTGAAGAAAAACCTGTGTGATTTTACAGATTTCGTGTACATAAAAGATAGTTTTTTTTTAATAAAATTAAAAAAAAAAATTACCCATGGAGTAGGTAGCATATTCGTTGGTATATGGTGCTGAACTATTCAGTTCTTCATTGTTTAACACGAATCAAACTATCTCACTTGGACTTCATAAGAAACATCGAAACACCATTTGCATTTTAGAAAGTGCTGTCAAACTTAATCATTTTTAAATCTTCTTGTGCGGTGGAAACACCATGATAAATAAATAAATAAATTGATTTTTTCCCCAAATGGAAAACACACATTATTGAAAATGCACAACTACTCAACGAACACAGCGAGATACAAATGCAATATCAATCTTAACAACATTTGAGAACGAAATGACATAAGCTCCATTCGAGACTCTTATAAATGTCAAAAACCCATCCATAGTAGGATTCTACTCTAACTTTTATCGGTGTTATTCATACTATGGACATTATTTTTGTTATAAGTGTAAAATCCTACTATACTATGGATAGATTTTCCAACAAAACACAGGTCATAAAATAAGGTCATTTTGCTTTTTAACACTTTTAGAAAGAATCCAAAAAAATATCTGAAGCTATTAATAAGAACTTAGCACTAAAGAATTTGTAAAACTTGTTAAATTTCCAATTTTTGAATTTTCAGTAAATAAAATAATGAATGTTACATTGGAGTAAGCAGTTTCCTACTTCTAGATATAAAGGAATTTACTCTTACCAAAAATCATTAATGTTAAAAGCAATTTTTAAAGTTTATGTTATACAAATGAAAATTTATCAATCTGTACAGATAATACTTACAATAAAAGATTATATTTGACATTGTCTTCTTGTCAAAAAATAAAACAAAACACACCTTAATTATATTATCTATCAAAGATTTAATTTAGTTTATTTCGCTCTATCTACAAGACTAAGTAGAATCATATAAAATATAATTTAATTATAAGAACCTCTGAATTAAATTGTAAACACAATTTAAAATACTTTTCTCTTCCTTTTGTTTACGATCAATTATAATCAGTATGGTTAATGTGCAATTAAAAAACAAAATAAAAAGTCGATCGATGATAACATACGTTGCCTTGATGATTTTTTTTTTAAATAAAAATAATTTGTTCTGGTTAAACATTGTATAAAGTATAAATAGTAGATATAGCAGAAGAAGATGTATATTTAAACAAAAATTGTTATATTCAATTCAGTTCAAGGATGTTTAAAGGGAGAGTTTAATAGTTTTACAACAGCTTAACTTCTTGCAAGAAAAATGAATGTAGCAATCCAATCAAATTGTACATGAATGTCTTACAATAAATTGATAAGGCCTTAATTCAAGTTTTAGTATACAAATATGATTTCATGATTAACGCGTTATCATAACTGTTACGGTAGACTACCAAGAATTTATCGAACAAATTATTTAACGAAAATATGAAAACCTTTCCAGTAAGAAGTTTTAATTTTGATATTGCAAAAAAACGAGTATTTTTTTAAGAAAAATCTCATAAATGTTAAAGTATTGCATTAAAGTATTATGTAGCATCTAAGTTGAAAATAGGCTTCATAAATAAAATAAATGTTAGTTGAAAATCAACATTATTTTATTGCATATAAACTAAAAACGATGACGTTGCTTCTGTCTTAAAATCCTATACTGTACGCAAAATACGGTGTAATGTCGTTTGTGGAATGACAAACCTGGGTCAATACTAGAGAACACAGCTGCCAAATTCTCATAATAGAAAATTTTAACATTTCTTGACGTTTCAAGGTCCCTAAAGTCTGAACAAAAGATTTGTAGAGATATTTCTGTGCGTACGTCGTCCATATCTCAAGAACCAGTGGAGACATCGACATAAAACAGCAATTTAAAAAAAGAGGCTGGGATGCAACCCACACTGATAACTTCCCCTCCCGACTGTATATTTGTCTTGCTTAAGAGTTTGTAGGTTTTTGTTTTGGGTTAAAAGAATTGTTAGTTGAATTATTCATACAAATTTTAAATTTTTACAAATTGGATGAATGAAATTAATTTGAGAGATATCAAGAACCGAACATCAATTTTTACCAAATTTGCGTGTAATTTTGTGTACATTTTATTTTTTTATGAAAAACGGATTGTTGGATTTTTATAAAAAAAAAAACTACTGAATATCGAAAACAATAATTTCTGTAAAATAAAAAGAGTTTGAAGACTTACCAACTTTTGTTCAATTTTCTTTTAAGTTTTTATTTTTTGTAAAAAAAAACTCAATTCCATTTTTCTCAAAATTTTACTGAATGTTAAAAACATTATTTTTAAAAGACATAAGTAGTTTAAAGCCAATATCTCAAAGTTTTGAAAAGATATTTGAGTCAAAAATCAACTTTTACCAACTTTTATTCATTTTTTGGTTAGGTTTTAATTTATTTTTAACAACTGTCAATTCGTTGTATAAGTGAAAATTAGTTAGTCTCAAATTTTATCAAAAAATATTTGAGTCGAAATGCAATTTTTACCAACTTTGAGTAGTGCTTTTTTAGGTTTTTATTTTTTATAAAAAAAAACATTCAATTCGATTTCGATCGTAAAATTTTATGACAAAAATCGAATTGACAGTTTTTTTTTACAAAAAATAAAAAACCTAAATTGATTTTAGAATCAAACATCTTTTCAAAAATTAAAATTATTGGCTTTAAACCAATTTCGACAAATAGAAAATATTGTTTTTTACACATTCAGTAACATTTTTATAAAAATCCAACAGTCTGTTAAAAATTGATTTAGATTAAGAATCTCGCTAGCAAAAATAGATTTTGAAATCAAACTATTGCATCATATGCAAAATAGTGTTGACAATGTTTAGTTATTTTTAAGAAAGTTTTAACTGACAACATTTTTAACAAAACACGAAAACCTAAAAAACAACAAAAACTGATAAGAAATGGTTTTCGACTCAAGCATTAGGAGAACAAAGAATATTATGAATATTTTACTAAAGTTTTAAGCTAGAAAAATCGACATACGGAATGGGAAGTTATCCCAGCCTCTTCTTTTCTTAGAATAGAAATTAAAAAATGCCTTACACAAATATGCTTAAGACCTTAATTTCCAATTTTGAACTCATTCTAATGTTTTTTTTTTGAGTTGTAGAAGCAAGGACAGGCGGACAGACTGACCCAATCAGGGAACCCACTTTTTTCGACTTCTCACCATCGAATTATCATTTTTGAATAAAGTCTAGGTTTCGAGATTTTTTACGAATGCAATACTTGCTAAAAAGTTCCTATGTGTCGCAAGATTATGGTTAAATTTTCAATACATATTTGCAACTCTTACTTGACTTTTTCTGACTTAACACCACAAATTTTATTTTCTATAAATATTTCTTGTTCTCAAAAACTTAAATATTTGCGAGTTTATTCAATAATTTTTAAATAATTTATTCCCAACAATCAGTTTCAACAGTTGACAATATTAATTTGATCTACCTATCCCTATTATATCCCATATGAACCTACCTTTAGTCTATCATCAATAATCTCAAAGTTAGATATTATTTAAAATAAAAATACATCTCTTTTAAACAAATCTACATACACTAATTCGTATCTACCTACATGAAGAAAAAAAGAATAAAGAAAGATTTGTATATACATAAATATGTTAAGCAGGTGCTAATTTCAACCTTCACTTTAAAGATCAGGTTTCAAAAAACGAAATAAAAAATGCATTCGAAACTTAATATACCTTACCTACATATTGCTCAGTAAACAAAATACGCTATAGGTAAAGATAGGATGATACATTATGTACCTATCTAGATAATTATTATTAACGATAGGAATTTAGTCCACAAAATATTCTCATAATTTAACTAGCACAAATCTTGATAGAGTCAGTACTCTTTAAATTTATATTAATCATTTTAAATACATAAATAGTTGTTTCCTCTTTTGATAACATGGCACACAAAAATACATGTTTATTAAAATTTAAATCGTTAAATAAATTTGCTAACCACCTCTGCATATTAAGGCTTCAAATACAATAATGTCACACCCCAAAATTAATAATTTATAAATGATGTACCACCATTCATAGTGATTTAAGATTACCATTTAGCGTATGTTCATACCATTAAAATTTAAAATAAATTAATTCATAAAAAGCAAACTCACCATTTGTTCTTTTTGCTTATTTATTCACTTCCGGATTGATAAAGTTTAAAAATTTAATTTTCTTTTTTGCTTGTTTTTATTTTGTAGGATAATCCACAGATAGCCGCGGAATCGGTTCTTAATGCCCTCAAGTCAAAATTGCAAGAGGCAAAGGGTAAACAGCTACAAATCGATGAAATTGCTACTGAAAATAGTACACAAAACATTAGCTCGTATCAGAAAGAGGGTAAGTGGATAGATATTGCATTAATAATAAATATAATTTTATTAATAACCAATATTCTATAAAAGTATAACAAAACGATAAGTTGACGAAGACTCAATACAGAGGAGACGACATTAAAGTGACGACAATTATAAAATTGACAATAAACTACAAAGTGTGTACATTTACTATGCAACAGATGCACAACTTAGGAATATTTAACTTTATTTTTCTATCAACGTCCCATGCGGGCCACAAAACAAACAAACTTAGTTTTAATTATTTTTAATTTTTTTTTGTTATTTTTTCAATATACACTGAAATCTCTACCCTCCCGGATAAATTGGTAATTTAATTCCGATTCGATATGATTAATAAATTTTTAATTTCATTTTTATTTATCAAAGTGACCAAAAAAGGAACACACTCTACTAAAGGAAAACAGCAGAAGCAGCAACAGCAACAATTTAAAGAAACCCGACAGAATAAAGTATCCAAAGCTAAGGCTAAAGTAACACTAACAAACTGCAGCAATAGCAAGAACGCCAAGGAAGACAGTACGGAACAAACTGAAAGATATTCTCGCAATGAACTTACAGAAGACAGCAAGTCCTATACCATATGCGATAAACAATCGCTGAGAAACATCGACATCGACTTTAACGACGACGACGACTCTGTTGCCGTTGCCGCCGCTTTTGTCAGCGAAAACGAAAACAATTCAATGAAACAGAAAACTTGTGGTGGAGCTTTTCTCTCAAAAACTGCTACGATAGCGACAATGACGACCACAACCATGTCGAAGTTGGTGGCGGCGGCGGCGAAAAAACCTACAGCTGCAGCAGATACGAAAGAAGTTGGTGGGATAGCAGCAGCAGCAGCGGCATCGAAATCGACTTCGACAGTGGCTCCACAACCATTGACACCACCGTTAAACATTTTACCAATAAAATTAGATGACGTAATGCCACCAACACCACCACCATTAACACAAGATATTATGACGTCAGAGCAATGTTTAGATTACTCAACTCCCTTGCCGGTTGGGTTACCCCGACTCCGTCACCGGTCAGACAATTTCGTCTCCCAGACCGAAAGCCATAAAATAATTGGAGATGGGATACATCGACGAATTGAAGATGTTTCTTCTCAACAAAATGTGAGAGATGGCGCCGCCGACGCAATTGATAGAGCTGAAGACAACCAAGAGGCTGGGCGAAAGAATCTTCCGGTGGAGGCAGCAGCGGTAGCATCCACATCGTCACCAGTTAAGAATGAATCAACAAAGTCGGCTGAAATGTAAGTGAAGTATTATTTTAATATTGCGCTAGAAGAAAATTGACGATACTCGTAGTCTGGATGGTAGAAAATGTAGAAGTTCGACTTGGTTGTAGTCGATATCTCTACAAGGGGCATAATAACGTTTAATGGGCGATATTCTTGTAAAGATTGATATGACAAAACAAAATCACAATCAAAGTTCTAGTCTCCGATAAAATAAATAATAATTTAATAATTTTATTTGCTGAATGACTAAAGAAATCACTTCAACTACTACTCTGTTCTTCGTACTTATCAGGAGCTGTTCGGAGTAAATAAGCGACTGTCGGATGGTCTAGGGCTTGAGGGCGCTATAGGGAAATTATTTTGAACAGTTTATATAGGATTGCTTACATAGACATGAATTATTATTAAATTTGTAGAAATTCCTTAAAGAAAGAATGAAAAACTTACATTTTAAATGAGAATTTTGATTGGTGCTTTAGTCAAAAGTTTCACAGTCTTTTAGACATTTGCAAATATTGTACATCAAACAAGGTTTGAACATTTATTTGGTACTTACAATAAATTTAGCAACATATTACATAAGAGTTGAATTTTAAACAAATATTTTAAAAAGGGGCACTCGGATGAAATCCCCAACGAAAAAACTTTGACAGCTGTCATTAAGTGAAATTTACACTGCACGACGAGCATGTTTGTCTTCAACTTATTAAAAATACAATATGTTGTAATCGCTTTTATACATTCTTTAAAAAAAAGGGTATATAGAGTTGGATCTTCAATACCAGAACTTATCTTCAGAGACCTAACTAAAGAAGAAAATACATCTTTATGTTAGAAAGCTGAATTTTTGGATATAAGAGCTGAGTTTCATGCCCAATTAAAGAATTTAAAAAAGCAAACTAGAATATAATAAATCAATTCATTATCTATTTCCTGACATTTCACTTCTAATTGAGCTTATTGTCAGGCAGGGATTTCATGTTCTTTTGTGTCTTGTTTCCTTTGTCTTCTTAGTTTAAGCTAGTCTATTTTATTCAAAAAAAAAAATAAAGAAATGCCAAAAGTAGTTTTTCCACCATTTGATTGATGGTTCCTTTAAGAGAGCTCGTTTCTTGGTATGGCATGAAGCAGGTATATAGATCTGCTCTATCGATGGCTTAATACAATTATAATTATTTGTTTGATCAATATTATCTATACCCATCGAATAAAGTAAAAGAGGAAGAGCCTTTAACAAAAAAGGTGTATTTTTTATATTTAGAGGTGATGAGCAATTCAAAGAAATGTGATGTGGGTGGGTACCCTACTATCTAATTTTGTTTTAATTTTAACTTTGATGCAAAGTCAAAAACAAAATTGAATAGCTTAATAGAAAAAAAAAAAACAAAGGATAAAAATGCTAAAAAAGGTTCGAAAAGATTTGTTTTTAATGAACAAGTCTTATTATGACTGTAAGACAAAGGTCACAAAATAAACAAATGATATTTAGAATTGATGATAGCTTTGACTTTATATTCTAAAAGATCTTAAATTTATAAATCTCAAAAATATGACAAACGTTTTATCGATACATTTTTCAATATTGTCTGTGAAGTGTTAAAATCCTATTTACTTTCTTTCCTAAACCTTTGTAAAATCAGAACATTTTTTCTAATTTGTTCGTTTTATTTCAGGGAAAACCTTTATTACCGAAGAAATGCTCTTTACACCTTTGTTAAATATTTGGAAAATAGTTTACCTCTAGGCATTAGAAAACATGTAAATGAAAATAATTCGAATGAAATAAAAACACCAGATGATATTCTTGAAACCGACAAAGAAGAAAAAAAACAAGAAGAAACTACAAAAGAAATTTTCGAAGGTATCTCTGTTTTAAAAGAACAAGAACAAAATAAGAATGAAATTGATATCAAAGCAATGTTGGAAGAACGAAATGAATTTATCAAACGTTGCCAAAGTGATCCTTTCTACACTAATCAACAATTTCCTCAACCATGGAAGGTTCTCTCAAAGTAAGTTAATACATTATTATATTTACTCAAAAGAAGATATCGTGAATTTTCTTGTAGTTATAGACTTTAAGTTGGTCTTATTATATGAGAACCAATAATCCTTTTAAATTTAATTCCAATATTAATAATGGTTTTGCCAACATTACCAAATGTTCAATGTAAAAATTGTACGTTCCCGAATTTTGAAGATGGAACATATTTAGAAGAAACTCTATTCACGATATCCTGAAATAGCAAAACAAAACCAGGATTGATAAGACATATTTCCTTTTTTTCAGAATATCAAAGGTAATAGCTCGTGAAATTGTTGAAAACTTCGAGTCTGATTTGTCTTTCGGGGAAGAATCTTACATACGAGATTTTATTGATAATGAAGTTCAAACTTAATTGTTGTTGATTTTCTTTCCGTTCTTGAAATAATTGATTTTCTAACATTTTTTTATAAACAAATAAAAAACAATGGCTTTTACTTACTATTTTATTACGTAAATAATCTTGTTTTATTTATTTAATTTTCTTTCTTGAGACACAAACTCTTTTTTAGAATTTTGTAGGAAAACTAATTACAAAAAATTTTGTTTTATTTGATTTGTATGAAATAAAATAGGGTAAGTAAAGTGATAACTGATAACAAAGTATTAAAATTTCAGTACGAAAATATTTTTGCCCAATACTGAAAACGAACAAATATCTTGTTAAAGGTTTTGGCATTCCTCAGTTGTGTTATTTTTAAATTTGTCAGCATCAAAAGAGACAAAGCTTTTAATATTGAATGGTTTATTATTTAATGTTTTATCGTTCATCAGTCGGAAAGTAATTTTCCTAATTTTAAGTTATCGTTGTTGGTCACAAAAAAAATATCAAACTTAATTTTTTCTGGGATATATTTATTTTAAATTCAATATTTTTCCAGACAGCACTCAGTCCACGCGTAAAATTGTGTTATTTCAAATAAAGCGTCAAATCCACCGAACCAACATACAAATGTCTCCACTTGATTGCTCCATGGTAGTCATTTCTGTTTATCTCTTAAACATGAACATTTCTCAGAAAAATCGATCTCAGGATCCAAATTTATCGTTCCCTATCTACACCTTCAAGAAAACAGAGATAAAAACCTTTTGTATCTTTGATAAGACGTTAAACTTATAACTATGCAATTATTATCATTTGTTTTGGAAGTTATCAATTTTTACTAAGAATTTAGTCAATATATCCAAAAAAATACAGACCATAATGGAACAGAACACAGATCTACAGTACTTCAATAGAGACGAACGACTGAAGCGACACCTGGGCGTTTAGCAGCTGTCAATGAACTTATTCTGATTGATTTAAAAATGGGGTAAAATTATGAGTGTTGTTTTGATTTTTTGCATTTGTATATTATAACTTTTTTGCTAACCTAAATAAAAAAGAATTTGCTTGCTAACTTAATTATATTAATAATTTTTCGTCAAAATTCGTGAAACCTCTACGTAAAAAGTTTCTACATAACTGCTTCTAAAGTCAATTATCTTTTGAACTGAATTCGATAAAGGTTTCAAATTTTCGCAGAAATATAAATTACCAGAACAGCTGATTGAATATATACTTACTCACTGAAGGTGGCTCTGCAGTCTTATGGAACTAAGGCCTAACAAACTTGTGCGCGCCACCTAAACCGCTGTCTTCCTCTACTGTGCTGTTCAGTGGGTATGGATTCAACAGCTGTCATTACCGGAGCATTGGTTTGAATACGCTCTACTTGACCCAGCCATCTCAATCTTTAGACTTTAATCTTTCTGGCTAAATCTACATCACTTTACAGCTCATACAGCTAGCCATTGTATCATCTAGTTGTATCTATACCATAACCAACACTTTATGCAATTCTAATGACAGATTTCTGTCAGGAAAATTCTGGATAGATTTCAATAAGGATTACTTTTATTTCAATGTTATTAGACATTTTCTATGATTGCTATAACCGAAGTCCCAATAAAAATTTGCTGCAACTTTCCTCTTAGCGACCAATTATAGCTATTATTGTAATTATGTTTTGAGATTTAAAGGCAAAGCCAAAAGCAGACGATATGATTTTTGGTTTTTTTTTTAACGAAAATACTTAATATAACCTAGGACGTTTGTTTTAGTTAATTTTTTAATTTCAATGAACAACTGATTCTACAGTTTATATTGATAAAGCTTAAAATGTTTCTTCCAATAAGGAATAGATTGATTTGAATCCATAATTTTTTGTGCAACCAAAGAAATTTTCAATGATATCTTGTGCAACATGTTAAACAAATTCCAATGATTGGTTTCAATGATGAAAACCAATGACAGTTATAATTAATCCCTTAGAAATGTCACTTAAACAATTTTTTTCAATGATGAAAACCAATGACAGCTAAAATTGTTCTCTAGCTCACTGGGTCTTATCAATAATAAATCGCTAAACACATGTTTACGCTTCGTGTGACGTGCTATGTAACTGCTAGTTTCTTTGCTTGTATTTTAATATTTGTATATAAAAACTATAGTCCTCTTATGGAACATGAATTTTTAGTTCATTGATGGTTGACAGGCGGCGCTGAAGGTACTGAAAATTGTTGTGTAGACTACAGAAGTTAAATGGAATACAAAGTCGCTTCGTTGTTCCTCTTCATAATAGCCATATTCCATTCCATGTACGAAGATTTTAATAACCAAAATAAACAAGTATTTTGCTATTAATCTTCTATTACCTTATCAACTATATTCGCTGTCAAAAAGACTGTATCAAAGTGACATTCACCCCTATCATGAATTCCATCGTAGTCGGAAATTTGTACGAATCCCGAAAAACTGTATCATGAAATCCGTTCGTAATGCAAAATTGTATGAGATTTTCCATGAGATGATTATGTGTAAAAATAAACGAAACAAAATGTGTATTTAAACAAAATAGAATTTTAAAATGCATTCGGAAAGTCACAATTATTAAAAACATAAACATCTTTAATTATGAATGTGTCAAGAAAGTAAAAAGTGTATAAAGAAATATTCTCAACTATTCTAGCTACTTCAGACAGTAGATAATTGTCGTCCAATTTGCCGATCTACTCCTTTTTAAGTTTTCTTTTTTTCAGCCATTTATAAAGTGATAGACATTTTTAACAATTAAAACACAATTAAATATACAATTAAGTATATTTTCATTTTATTTATACATACCTCTGCCAGACAATAGAATTAAGCCTGACTATTAAAATTGTTATTGCTATGGCGGGCTGTAATTTTGATTTTTGGTTAGGCCCACTGTCAATAACTCTCTCGTGCAACCTCAGCGTTAAGTTGTATTTACACCAACCGTGTAGTCGCGCCTTAAGTACCATGGTGTCTAACTAAAGTTCCTCTTATTCCCGTAAAACGAAAGTAATTTAAGAGAAAACGTTATAATATAATGCTTTGGGCTTTTTACATTTTAACTCAAATATTTGCTTTCGATTATTACATCTACCGTAAATTCAAAGCTTCATCATCCTTTTTTAAATTAACGACATAAAATGATATTTTCCAAACCACTTTGCGGTTTCCGGTTTCCAACCATTCCACCCAAGCACATCTACCAACATTCAGAAAACAAAATAAAACAAAATTCAACTATGTGACATTTGAAACGTCAATTAAAATTTGGCTTCGGCGATTTCTTGATCAAAATTACAACACCAAGCCAAAAATTACATATTTTTTATTTGTTTTATTTTAAAATCACGACATAAAGAGTCTTATTTTATTTATTATTTGGTTAATATTGTTAATGTAAAATCAATCATTTACTATGTCCGACGATGATGATTGTCAAATTATTGAAAGCAACACAAATTACAAATCAATTACGTGAGTTTTTTAAAAAAGTTTCCCGCTCTGTTTTTCTTCTTTGCTAAATTGATTTTTACCCATCGTTAGGTGCGAAAAGATTCCTGAACTTTTCCTAGACAAACTTATTGCAAAGAAACACTTTGGAAAATATGGCAAAATATCGAGATTCATATTGCGACCCAATCGCTTTTGCTGCACCGTAGACTACGAACGTGAAGAAGACGCCGCCAATGCTCTGCGCAATGGAACAGTATTCAATGGACAAGGATTCGATATCCGGTATTCACAGCACGAGGTGGGTCATGTGCAGAACACAGAAGAATGGGTCGATCCGGATGTTCAGGCCGAGCTGGACATCATGGGCAATCACGCTAGAAGGATGCCAACTCAGGCTCCAAAGCTTCCACCTCCTCAGCAACCGCCTGCCAGGGTAATAAGACAGAAGGCTCCCAAGAGCTACCCTGCCCCAGCAGAGCCAGCAGCAGCACCCGCTCAAAGAATTATCCCGAGTTCTGTGCGGGCCGAATTGGAGGCCATTTTAAGAAAACCTGCCAACAACGATGAAGACAAGTATCGCATTCTTGATGCGCGAGACAAACTCATCCGACTGACCACAGTCCGGACCACAGACATCAAAAAAGTTGTTAGTATCAAGGGCACCTGCCCGGACATGTGTCCGGAGAAGGAACGTTTTATGCGCGAGTTCCAACACCAGGTGTCCGGATTTGAAATGGAAGAGGGCGGCAGTCGCAGTGAGATGAACCACAACATCGCCATCAAGGAGTACTCGAGAAGCAGTGCCGACCAAGAGGTCCCACTCGCCCACGAGCTGCGCCCGGAGGGGGTGCTCAAAATGACCATGCAGTACCTGATGCACCGCATCATGGGCTTATGTGACATAGCCGATTTGAACATCGGCGACTGGTTCCACTTCGTTTGGGACCGAACGCGAAGTATACGCAAAGATATAACACAGCAAGAACTGTGCTCCATTGGGGCAGTGGAGTTGGTCGAACAGTGCGCTCGATTTCACATACACTGCGCAGCCCGCCTGGTGGCCGAAGACCCCTCGGTGTTCGATCAGAAGATCAACACCGAGAACCTCACCAAATGTCTCCAGACCCTCAAATACATGTACAACGATCTGCGCATCAAAGGTATCCGCTGTGAGAACGAGGCCGAATTTCGCGGTTTCATTGTGCTCCTCAATCTGAACGACGCCAATTTCCTGTGGGAACTGCAAGACCTCCCCGAAGAGATTCAAAATTCCAAAGAAGTCCGCTCCGCCATAAGCTTCTACAAATGCATGGAAAGCAACAACTACGTGCGGTTCTTTAACCTCGTGCGGAAGACTTCGTACATGAACGCCTGCATTCTGCTGCGGTATTTCACTCAGGTCCGTCTGAAGGCGACTAAGATGATAATTAAGGCGTACAACTGGCCAAGACATTCGGTTTCCCTCCCTCTTGGTCATTTGATTAAGATCCTGGGATTTGAACATGAAGATGCTGCCTTGGACTTCTTCTCGTACTATGGACTCGAGTGCGACGTAGAAATGGTGCGCTTGGATAAGAAGGCGTTCGAAGAGCCTGACGTTCCAGTCCTGATGGATCGAGCTTTTGAGGTAAGTGCTTCTTAAACACACACAAAACTACGTTACTGAAATCCCTTCACACAGGTAGTCGAGTCGAAACGACAAGTAGGTGTAGGCGAAGCGGTATGCGGCCGTCCTCTTGACTCGCCGAAAATTTTCGAAGACCATCAGCCCCACGACAGTTTCGACGCGAATGGCTACCTTCGCTTTGAATCGTTCACCGCAGAGGACCAACTCAGGGACGATGGAGCCGGGGGAGGCGCTTCGAAGGCTCCCCATCGCCCAATGTCGGATAAGATCTTCAAAATTCCAGTTGTTTCGCCACCCATGACGCCCAAACAAAAACTCAAAGCCATGTTCTCCAACACAAGTCCCAAGGAGGACTCCAATGAATTTAAACTCCTACCCACCCCCACCGCCATACCTACAACAGTATCAGACTCTATCTTTAACCAACCATCATTCAACAACCCACCGTCCAACCATACGCACCAAGGTTCATCCATTTTCAAAATCCCCTTGCCAGCACCTCCAGTTCAAGCTCCCAATGAGGCTTCTGCATCAATATTCGGCAGCAGTTCGAGTTTCCACAACAGTTCCGAGAAACCAAGAAGCATATTTGGAGGATTTACAAATGACCCAGAGCCTCCCAAAGCTATCACGAATATCTTTGGTTCCGCAACTCAGTCGTTCGGCAGTGATAATATCTTCCAGCATTTCAACTCGAAGCCCCTGGAACTCGATTTGATGCAACCAAAACCAGACAAACAACATGAGTTGCAGGAGCAGCAGGCCGCGGAAGAAAGACGCCGTCAGCGAGAAAAAGAGGAAACAGCCAGACGGAGAGAAATCGAAGAATTAGAACGCCAACGGAAAATCCTAGAAGAGCAGACAAACCAGAAGCGTCTGGAAGAGAAGCATCGCAGAGATACGATCGCTCATGTGGAAAAGAACTCCGAGAGAATCCTTCTGCAACTACTGGACGAAGTACAAAATGAACAACTAAGGAAAATAGCCTCCACTGAGCTGCAGAACCACCAGTGCCTGGACAAGCTGACGGAGAGTGTGATTTCAGAATGCATTGTGGACTTCATAAAACAAGTCCACACCAATGAGTTGACCATAATGAAGCGGGATCAATCACTACTCTACAGATACTTCCACAGGTGGCGTGACATGGCTCATAAGAAGCGGACACACCGGGAGCTAATCGAGACGTTTCCCATTTGGATGACCACCGACACTCTGGACGAACAAGCACGGAAGATAGCACATCCCAGACAAACCGAGAACCTGCAGATGATCAAACGATACCGTTTTGGTCTTCCCTGTGACTTCACAGCGCTCCTTGGAAGCGATGACCTCAATCCACCGATCGACATGTTTTCTTGCCTAAGGCGAAACTTCAAAGACTCCCAGAACCAACTACCCACGGGCTTCCTGAAGCGAAGGAAATACTTCAAACTGGTCATATCCCTCCCTGGGGAGCGGGACGAACTGCCCGGCTTCAATTCATATGCCAGCAATTGGCTGGAACAGAATGTCTCAAGAAAGTCCTCCGAATCGAGTCCAGCATTCCTATGCAGCTGTGAGAGCGATTTGGCGCTGTGTGTCCGGAAAATATCCTGCATCGTTCCCATGAACGAAGAAAATCAAAAAGTGCGCCAGGAATGTGACAATGCAAGTGCAGTAATCTTCATGATGGCCGCCGGCAAGTCCCATAACTCAAGAAAACGCCTCCATCATCTGCTCAAGCTGTCCAGGATTTATCAGGCTATTCCAGTTGCCATAATACTATTCACTCCTACCAATGCCACTCCACAACAACCACCGGATCTTCATCTGGAATCCCTAGAGACCGATGGGAAGATATCAAACTTCCAGGTGTTCCACAGCAACGACCACAGCATGAAACAGAACTTTCAGAAATCCCTCGTGTTTTTGGCCAAAAACGAAAACTCCACCTGCCCACTTGAGGCTCAGAGTATTGAAGGATTCCTCAACACATGCCTGGGGGACGAACTCTGGCGGAAGCTTCACAAATCCTGGACTGTGAATCCGTCGTTTAGGAAAATCTGTTCCACTCCGAAGTTCCTCATTGGAATTTATAATTTAGGCATCGAAAGTCTGATACAAGTAATCGACGAGGACTTCCAAGACTACCCGGAATTCCCCGAAGAACTGAGGCAGTTTGTTCCAGGAGCTAAGTTCGACATTCCTGTTGGGTTGGAACAGTTCCCCGAGGACTGGAAGAACATCAATAGGGTGAAAAAAATTTTGGATTTCCTCCACAGTCTTAAGCTCCCACCTCCGCCAAAGGGAGACTTTCCTCGAGAAATCGATGATCTCGAGTTATGGCTTCTGAATTACACCAGCGCATGCATTCCCAACGATGATGATTTGGCCACAAAAGCCGGTTACAATTCCATAAAGTGTCTGATTGAAGAACTCAACCACGAGAGTCTTCAAGACATGGAATTGGATCAGCGTTTAAATTGGATTTCTTGGCTGCCTGTTGTGAGAGAAGTGGCCATAGCTGTAATGAACCAGCAATGGATGGACCGCAGCAGTAGATTACCCCGTGAAGTCATATACAATCGAGATGAGTTCCTGGAATTTCTATCTGAGCCCTGGTGGCTCAAGAGTGAGTCAGTAAAATCAGTTAAAATGATGTCCGAAGCTGAAGGCCAAACCGACGAAGAGGAGCAACCCCAACTGGACATAGACTCCATAATAGCCAGAGCAGAAAAGGCATCCACACTTGGCGATAACAAACTAAGACAATTACAGAAGGAAGCAACAGATAACACAGCAAATCCCGAACTGACCCGGGAACTAGATGAGACCATTTATAATTTTGAAGTGAACGAGAAGTGCAGATCGTTTGAGGGCACCAAGACGATAATTATGGACGAGGAGGAAGACTCATTGGACCTACCACCGATGCCTAAGAAATTCAAACAAAACTCACACACAGAAAAGTCGGATATTCAAGACGCAATGGAACGCGCCTTCGCCGTTCTCAAAAATGCAGAAGACATAATGGACAAATATTTGAGACCATTGCAACAAATTCGGACGCTAGACGAAGATTATGTTTGAAGATTTTTTTAATTTTAGGAAGTACTTACAGTTTGTTAGAATAGAAATTTATAAAAATAAAAGTGAGAATAATTGTTAATAAATTTATGGGAAACGATTCTGTTTTTAAACCATTTGTCCTATGGAACTTGATGTGTTGTTATTTTATAATCCAAGATAGCGGAAGCTTTAATTCGAATAGAGAGCGATGGTCAGTTCAATATCTGGAATGTTTCATGACCTAAAGAGCAATAGGGTGTAACGTTGCCATCAGCATCATCAAAAACGACGGTAGGAGTATTGTGATTAACGCCCTTTTTTGGTCTTCTTTTGACTTAGATCTAAACTTATAATTTATGTTTGTGGTTGTAGGTGCTGAGATTCAAATTTACTAACAGCAGAGAGAAAAAACTAAACGAGAGAACCAACTTCGACGGTTGCTCTCTTTTTGCCTACAAGAGTAAGCTGTTTCGAAGGGACGAAGACGAGGAAATTTGGGTCTCTCGATTAGTTTTTTCTATCTGGTAGAAGTCCGACAAACATCTTGTAAAGCAGTCGGTTCATTTAAGGCTTAGAAAATACTTTAGACCGTTTTTCATCAAAACCAAATGCTGAGTTGGTCGGTCGCATGAAAGGTCAAGTTCCCTTATATATTTCACCATCTGTATGAGATGAATATGAAGATAGTAAAGAAAGGTAGTAAATGAAAAGGTCATTGTCGGGCATTTGCTAATGTTGATCTCTTACCAATTTTTGTAGTATAATTAATTAAGGCTAGTTTATCTTTGTTGTTGTTATTTTCATGGTTATTTGTTTACCTGTG
This sequence comes from Eupeodes corollae, assembly GCF_945859685.1. NCBI lineage: Eukaryota > Metazoa > Arthropoda > Insecta > Diptera > Syrphidae > Eupeodes > Eupeodes corollae. The sequence continues at coordinate 24,841,899 of NC_079148.1, read as the reverse complement.
AGAAAAATAGTGAAGATCCTTAATAGCAATTTTGTACCAGTTTATAGAGTAAGAATAATTAGGTTCGACAGTCGTCCAGTTGTTTGTTAATAAAGACGCATTTCGTGATCGTCAGCCACTTCAAGTCGTCGGCCACCAACTCTTAAATTTGCGATGAATATGGATATGAATATGAATATGAATATGAATATGAATATGAATATGAATATGAATATGAATATGAATATGAATATGAATATGAATATGAATATGAATATGAATATGAATATGAATATGAATATGAATATGAATATGAATATGAAAATGAATATGATTGCTTATTGAGTAATGGTGGTAGTATTGGGACCAGTCAAATACTTTATGCTGCTGCTAGAAAAAATTAGTCAAATTAATGAATGTCATTTTTGGTAGGTTGATTTTTATAATTCATGTTTTTGGAGACTAATTTATGATCTGGTATCCTCATAAGTTTTTAGTGGGGTCAATGTTTGATGACGTTGCTTTTTGTTTTGCAAATCGGCAAGTCAGGCGACATAAGGGACTTGAAAGTAAGGCAAGTTTTTAGCATCTGATTGGCCAGCTGCCAATTGCCTTCCAATTAAGGCAGCTTTATTGGAAAATTGACTAGAAAGTTAGTCAAGAAAAATCTCCCTAACTATCAAGTCAAGTCAACTTCTATCAAAATGAGAGTTGATCATGTTTTTCATTGACCTGTAAGATGAACTTTATTAATCTTTGATTTATTCATTTTATGCACAACTTATCATTTAGTGCTTGCTGTAAAAGGGTTCCTTATCTATTTGGAAAAAAATTATCTAGTATTTCTTTACAATACAAAATACAAATCGTGATGGACTTGTAGCTTTCCAGAGGAGTGTTTTGTAGACAACAATTTTTTGGTACTTTTTGTACGATGAACTTAAAGTAGAGGTTTGCGAAGTAAAGTTTTGAATTTAAAATTCATGACACTTGAAAAACTGATTTGTTGCCTTGGTCAAAATGTACGTTTAAAGAATGAAGTTGACTGCAAATGAAGTCCTTTATGTTGCCTGAACCTGCTCAATGTTATGTACATTTTTTAATGATTACGAGAAGACAACGGACCATACATAAGGTAATTTCAATACCATCTCTCTATAGAGACCAGGTATGTCGGACTTTATGCAATAGAAAATAAGAAACTATTAGCAAAAGAACTTATTTGAAAGGCATACTGTAGAAAGAGCATTCTTATATTATGAAACACTATGCCTCATTACTCAGTTAATTGAGATGTGCAAATATTCTATACTTTTTAATTTTCATCAGCACCCATGCAAGTAAATGTTTTAAGTGAAGGAAGCACGGTTCACCTTTAAAATATTGCAAAATTAAAATGCAATGTGAAATCTTTTAGTGCCACATTTCCATACAAATAAAAAAAACTGCTACGGCAACGCTTGTTATAGCTTAGATTAGGGAAGTTTACATTGGGCAGGTTCAGGCAAGATATGAGACTTCATTTGCAGTCAACTTCAATCTTTGAAATTAAATTATAATCAAGGCAACTAGTTAGTTTTCAAAGTCTCATGAATTTCAAATTCAGAACTTTACTTCACAACCCTCTACTTTAACTTCATAGTATAAGAACTACCAAACACATTATTGTCTACAAAATATTACGATTTGTCTTTTGTATTGTTGAGAAATATTACTTATTTTTTAAATTGACAAGGAGCCCTTTTACAGTAAAATAAATAAATTATAGAGTAGTAAAGCTCAGCTTTCACTTGAATGGAAAAACATGATCAGTTGTCATTTTGACATAAGTTGACTTGACTTGATAGTTAGGGAGATTTTTCTTGACTTACTTTCCAATAAATTTGCCTTAATTGGGAGGCAGTTTTTTGGCAGCTGGCCAATCAGATGCTTGAAACTTGTCTTACTTTCAAGTGCCTTATGCCGATTGAACCTGCCCGTTCTGAAACATGTTTCAGTTTGACTGAATGAAATTTAAAAATGTAAATGGTTCATCGAATAGTTTGTCAAATATGCTGGATTAGATTTAGATTTAGATTTTTATTCATCAAATTCTTAAATTTCTAACAATGGTTTTGCTTTGCTTATAAGTATTGAATAATGCCCTATATTCATGGCAGATATGCCGTCAGCCCGAGTGGTTACTTTACAATGCTTAAATTTTTAGTTTCAAGTATCTCTATCATAGTGATATTTTTATTTTTATTATTTTTTTTATTTTTTTTTATTTAGGTATTTATTTTTTTAATTTTTTTTTAAATAATTTAAAAATAGTTTGAATTCGATTTCTTTTAAACAAAATATAAATTTTAAGTTAGTTAAAAATGATTTAAATTGCATATTTTGGCATGAATATGAAAAACTATAAATACTCATAATTTATTTTATTTCTGTATGATGTCGCTTCAGTATAATATTATGGGAGCTGGTTCCAGTCTTGACCGTTTCTTCCCTGAAAGTGTTTCTATCAAAAAATGTCCTTCTTAATTCTTTTAAAATTGGACATGTTCCAAGAAAGTGGGCAATATCTTCTCGCTCGCTTGAATTACATACACTGCAGATGTGATTAAAATCGGTTCTGTGTGGCATATAGTTGAGACGCAAAAGCTCCCCTCTCATCTTAAATATGACAACTATTGCACTGCACGACAAGTTTGAATGGAAATAATTTAATTCGTTTAGATTGTAGTTCAATTTAAAGTAGAACTGCCGTTCTGTTGAGGCTCTAGCGCGTTCAACAAATTAGTACCTTTCGTTTTCATCAATGGTTCGAATAGTTTCATAAAGCATTTCCTTTATCTGGATTACGTCTTTTCCTACTTCATTTAAAGTAGATCCAAAACCCGCTGCAAGCTTTCGCCAATCTTCGAACCACATCTTTTTATACATAAAAGGATGCATCCAGATCTGTTTCGGTAACCTTGCATCTTCCATCCCTATAATGTTTAAGATATAGTCTGCATTTTTTAGTGCCCACACTTGTGCTGCGTACAAAGGAACCGATCTCGCGGTAGCATTAAAAACTTGGTACTTTGCATTCATTGACACATGTTCATTGTTAAATATTTTTTTTCCAATTAATGCATACAGCGGACTTACCCAACGCAGCTTTAACCCTAAGATGTCTTTCCATATTCAAGTTATACTTTAAGTCTAAGCCCAGGTAAGTGTATGATTTTACTACTTCTAAGTGTATTCCGTTGTAGTTCCAGTTTTCACACCTCAAAACTTTTCCACTACCGTTTTGAAAGATCATCACTTAAGTCTTTACCGTGTTTACTTCTAAGTTCCATACCTTACAATATTCTACTCGTATGTTTATTATCATTTGCAAGGACGTGGGTGACTCAGCAAACATGACAATATCGTCGGCATACATTATGACTTTTACCAGCTTGTCACCAAACCTTACTCCACAAGGCAGATATTCAGTCAGATCATCGAGAAACAGCGCGAAGAGCAAAGGACTTAGATTGATTTTCCAAAGCTCTTACAAATTTGTAAGAAACTCCCAAGTTATACAGTTTGTAAAAAAGGGCCCTTTGGTCGATAGTGACGAATGCTGCCTTAAAGTCTACAAAGCAGGGGTACAGTTTTTTATTGTGACTAATCTTAATCCTCGCCAAACTACACAAAACAAAAATATTGTCCGACGTGGAATATCCTCTTCGAAAACCCGATTGAAACTCACTCAACCTCTAGTTCCTTTCAACCCTGAGCCTATTACAAAGTAGTGACGTATACATTTTTAGAGCCGAGTTCAGAAAGGAAATACCCCTATAAGTTTTTGGATCCAGACGTTCACCTTTCTTAAAAATTGGCCAAATGAGCGCTTCGTAAAAGTGTTCCGGATTGACACCAAACGTATTTATAATATTTAGAGCTTTGAATAGCTTTTCTTTGAAGAGACTTGAATTATAATTATAAAATTCACAAGGGATACCGTTAGTACCCGCGGCTTTTCCATCTTTAAGACCATTTAAAACTAGCTCCCCTTCAACTTTCGTAATTTTGGAGTCTAAAATTACATTCTGTAAGAAAGGCATCGCGTAATATATTGGATCTACAGTATAATCTAACAGACTTGGGAAGTGCTCGTAAAGAATATTTATGTTAATATTAATACCAATTTTTGACAATTCATTTCCGTTGATCATTCTTGTCAATGCCCAAAATTCTTTAGAATCTGTACACAGACCCAAGGGCATTGCTAGGCTTTGCTCGTATTGTCTTTTTTTGTCCAAGCAGCATAGTTTAAATTTTTTATTTGTTTCGACATAAGTTATTTTTAAACTTTGAATATTAAATTTCCCGAGCAACTACAGCAGACCCACTGGTTTTTTCTTAGTTTTTCACAGCTCATATCATACCATTTTTTTTTCTCTTTAAGAAATTGGTTGGTTGCATAACTGTTGCAGTATCACTAATAATACCTTCCAGCTCATGTAAGGGAAAGTATTTTTTAAACATCATCTTTTCTTCTTTTAATTGTATGTTTCTATTTACTTTTGCTTGAAACTTTGTTACACAGTTATCATTCCAAGTTAAGGCCTTGTAGCTGTTATTGTTATTCTTGGATAATTCTTTAACTCCATTTATTTCAATTTTTATTATAATCAATATGCTGGATATTTTGCTGTGCAAAGTAATATTTTAGGGCCATTTAAGAATGTTTAATAAACATCTGAAAAATAGACAAGAACGCTCAGACACTCAGTGAGCTCTCAATGTCAGAGGCAGAATCGTTTTGTGGGACAAGAATCTCCGTACAAACATAAGCTCTCAAAAATGTATTTTGTCAAATGTAGTTTTCGATGTGAATTTATTATTTTTTTCTATTGATAATTCTTTGTTACCTTTGGAAAAAAAACTATTAAAATGGATAAGAAATAAGAACAAGTTTTGCGTCAAATTTTAAGTAGTTCATCAGATAAATGACTACAGACAAATGACAACTGAACAGCTGTTTTGGGTGAGCAAGCAAATTGAGAAATGGATCCATGAATTTTTTGTCTCAGAAATCTCCGCAAAAAATCTCAGTGCTCAGCTGCGATTTTTTGTCTCACTTTAAAAATGTTGAGCGTTCGGAGCGCTCAGCTGGTGGTACACGCCTAATGACTGGCTCGTTTCTAAACAAAAGGAAAAATAGTAAAATATCCATTCAAACGTTTTCTGTATTGATTTAAATGATAGCTGGTCCCTTATCTTGAGATTTGTGTTTGCCAACAGGTGATTTGTTCATCACTTGCATTTTCCTACACAATAAGAACACAAACCTATCCGGATAGCTCTAGATTGATCGCCGAACACGACCAATGAGTTGTATCCTGAATAAGTATAGTAAAACCCACACAAGTGCTTCAATTTAAATGCCTGGTTTTGATGGGCATTACACTAATACGGGTTAGGTTTAGTTAAAAACCCGCTAAAAGAAAGTTGCTAACAGAGAAATATTTAGGCGGGTAATGTTATGGTAATAGTATTTACCACACACCTCCTGAAACAGAAGAAAGCTGTAGAGTAAAAGAAGTTCTTGTCTATTTCTCAGATGATTATAAATCTGTACATAAAATAATTTGTTTTAAAGAAAAATTCGAATTAGTCTTTTTTTCAAAAGAGTGCTTGAAATCTCTTTCCAACAAATATTAACTTCCCACAGGAAGTTATTGTAATGGGTCCAATTTGTCAAATTGAAAATTTTGACATTTCTCGACGTTTCAAGGTCCCTAGAGTCGAAATAAAAGATTTTTAGAGAGATGTCTGTGCGTGCGTGTGTACGTACGTTCGTAAGTCCGTACGTCCGTACGAATGTACGTTCGCGACGTTTTTTTTGTCGTCCATAGCTCAACAACCAGAAGAGATATCGATTTCAAATAAATTTTGTTACATAGATAATAATGCATAAAGATGCGGAAAGGGCTCTCAAGAAAATTGAGTGTGTGGTTTTTTTACCATAGCAGTTTGAAAAAAAGGTGAAAATTTTGGTTAACCCTAAATATCTTACGAACCAAAAACGCTAGAGACTTGAATTAAATTTTATATAATATTTTGTAACGTGATACCAGATAAATCAATAAAACTGAAAAAAAAATTTGTCAACTCCAAAATTTTAAGACTGAAATATGATTTCATCTCCAAAACAATTTTGTGCAACGAATAATAATGTTTTTGATATCTGATAAAATTTTGAGAAAAATCTAATTGACAGTTTTTTTTATAAAAAATAAAAATCTAAAAAAACATTACTCAAAGTTGGTAAAAATTGAATATCGATTCAAATATCTTTTCAAAAACTTAAAATTTAGGATTCAAACTTATTTTATCTTATAAGAAATATTGTTTTCAACATTTTGAAAAATGTTGAGAAAAATCGAATTGACAGTTTTTTTACAAAAAATAAAAACCTCAAAAAAAATTAATAAAAGTTGGTAACAATTGATTTTCGACTCAAATATCTTTTTAAAACTTGTAGATATTGGCTTTGATTTACTTTAATCTTTCAAAAAATATTGTTGTCAACATTCATTTAAAGTTTGAAAAAAATCGAATTGACTGTTTTTTTTACAAAAAATACTCTAAAAAAAAAACAGTTGTAATACTTGTTAAAAATTTACTTTCAATTTAAATAGCTTTTCAAAAATTAAAAATATTGGCTTCAAACTTATTTTATTTCATAGAAAATATTTTTTTCGATATTCAGTAATTTGTATATAAAAATCCAACAGTCCGTTTTTCCATTAAAAAAAATCTACAAAAAATAGTACGCAAATTTGGTAAAAATTGGTATGAGTACATACATATAGACAAACTTTTAAGCAAGACAAATCGACAGACGGAATGGGAAGTTATCAGTGTGGGTCGCATCCCAGCCTCTTTTTTTTATATTGAGTTAACACTTTGCTTGCAACAACCCCTGCATTGTTATTTACTGTTATAAGTAGTTGTCTGACGTAAATGGTCAAAGTTCATAACAAATCTTTTTATAAAAATAAACAAATCACGACCTATTTACGAGTTAAAAATGATGAAATTGAATTCTTTCCAAAACAATGGTCGACGAATGAAAATTGCAAGTCATGATGATTAATCAATTAGCCTTTCATAAAAAGTTTGAGAAAAACAACTGCTAAACAAGTCGATTTAAAATAGATCTCCCGCTTTCCACAGCAAACTAGAAAACAAGTCTTTGAATTCTCTTTGAATCCAACAATATTATTGTTTTCTCTTTTATTGAAACAAACGTTCAAAGCTTAACTTTTTTCATAAATTAATAAATAAATACATAGCCTCAGTTTTGTTTCTTTTTTTTTTAGATTGGACCAGCTGATTGGCCATTCATTTATCGCTAGATGTCTGCCACTTCAAAGAACATGTTTTGGCCGAGCGCCAAAGGAAAATTCTCGACCATGAACATCATGCTAAATGTTGCCGGATGTTATGTATGACGTGTGACGTGCCAGTGCCTTAATTCAGCCTCGCGCATCCAATCAGCTGGCCCGTTTTGCATCTATATTTTTAATAATTAACAGTTTATAGATACATCAGGAATTATATGCGATATTTTGTAGTATATTCGAAACGGAAGAAGATGGTAAACTGTGTGGGTAGTAGTAAGGATTCTTTAGATCATTTGGTTTTGCATCTTGCACTGTCTCAAAGCCTCATTGAATCCCTCGCACAAAGACAAATCGCTCTGTCCTTGGGCGCATTGTAGGAATTGCTTGATCTCCCAGGCGCAAGCACCTTGTGGCTGGTTTGGTTGACTGGCATACTGTTGGGCTGGGGCTGCAGCAGCTGGTGCTGGAGCAGCAGCGGCTTCCTTGTCGCCACCACCACTGAACATGCCAGTGATTCCAGCTCCGACAACGTGTCCCTAGAAAAGATAAAAAGATCAAAATCAATACCAGAGCTTCAATGCCTTTGAAAATATCAAATTTACCACTGCGGAACCGACAGCAACACCACCGGCGGTTGCAGCCATTTGTTGGAACATTGATGGCTGCTGTTGGGGTGCTCCAAGGGCTGATGGAGCTGCAGCAACTGGTGCTGGTGGTGGTGGTGGAGGGGCGGCACGTGCTGGCACATTTGCCGATGATGGAGCCATCCTAAACAAACAGACAAAAACACAAATTACAAAGGTCAGACAACGTGTTATGATGAACCAGAGAGGTTACGTAACGAGGAAAATCAATGTCTTGAACTTTCTTTTAAGTTACGATTCTCTGGTTGTTTTTTAAACAAATTAAATTATTTTAATAGGATTTCAATGACAACACAATCTTTTATAACAATTTCAAAAGAAAATTGATAAAACAAAAATAATCGATGTGGAAATATAAGTTACCTCCTTGTGGCTGGTGGTGGGCTAGCAGAACGACCTCGACGAACCATTTTTACTTATTTATTTTTATTTACTTCTTTTATCACGCAAAAAGGTTTCAAATATTTACTAAAATCGAATTCGATTTAGATAAAAAATAAAATAATTTCACAACTAGTTTCTTTCGCTCAAGTAGCTCGTTTGAATTTTTTCTGTGATTGACTGACGTTCCCAGCAAAGTGTACTTTTACTTTTATATAAAACTGGGAAATTATGTATGAGTTGCCAGAAATTTCCTTTCCAAGTGCTATATGTCTGATTCTTTCGAACATCTTTAATGTATACAGAAAATAAGGGAGATAACAATAAGTTTTGTAATATAGAAAGTAGTAGAAGAATACAGTGCTGGCAACTGAAAGATTTGATTTGTAGTAGAAGTTTGGTGACAAAAATAAACATAGAATAGAAAATGCGTATTTCTTAACATAGCGTGATTTTTATTTTTCAGTGAATATTTTTAGAAATGTTTGTTTTTCTGTTTTGTTGTTCTTGACATGGAATCATAATATTTACATTTTTTCTTGCAATTGTTGTTTGTTTTTTGGGATTAAAGGATGATAAATAATACAGTTTCACTTGAAAAGTGTTTTTTTTTAATGGGTGAATTGCATTTATTGGATGAATCAATTGGATTCTATTTTAAAAAAATTAAATGGAAACAAAAATTAGGTAAAGTGGTGTAATGGACACAATAATATATGACAGTATTTATATTCGTAATGTATTTGGGTACTTTCTTACAAAGAATCAGATAGTTCTAAATAGGATTTTATAACAAGAGGTTTCATTTTGAATAGTCCACTACTAGGCAGCTGTCATCTTTTGACATTTGACAAGTAAAATGCAATCATGGAACGATTCATTGTTCAACAACGCGTTGGTCATCGAGATCCTTTGACTAACCATTTTTTCTTTGAATTCTTGGCAAAGATAAAGTCTTTGCTAAACAAAATAAATAAATTAGGTGGGCCAACGGTCTGTTGAGAACTAGGGCCTATTGACTTACAATTCTCAAACCTTCAAGTGTGCGAGTTATGTTGTTAGGGATGAGGTGACCTACAGTTTTAAGGTGAATCCGAACGGCTAATTTAAGGAAGCAGTTTTCATGACAAGAACTACTCTTGGAAGATTTATTAATTCCTTGCAAGAGGAAGTACCTGGTAACAAAAACTTTAGATGAAAAAGATTAAACCCAAGACCCTTGGCATGTGAGACCTGCGCACCAGCTTACCTTTCCTTTTTTTAATATCAAAATTAAATTTTTATTAGATAAATCTATATTTGAAACTAAATCCCTTATTTAAATTTTATTAAGTTGGCATAATACCTTATAATTTTGAACTTTCTGCCGCTCATATTGCTCATGGTAATCCTCAAAGGTATTGAGGAGTACCTACCATTAGAATTATGTACCTTTTCCTAGTAACTTGACGGATTTGACAATCATCATTATATCCACTAAACTTGGTGTATGGCGTGGTTTACACGCTGTGGCATGAATGCTCTTTATTTCTTTCAATATAATAACGGAGCTGCCTCTACGGGGAATAGCGAGAGCTTTTGGGCCATGCTAACTGATTTTTATTTTATTTTTTTGTTCAACGGGTCCGGTGTTGAAACTTGTCATGAAACAATAAATAAATTTGATAGTGCCACAGCTCATAGAGAACTAAGGCCTTATGACTTACGATTTTTAATTTTTCCAATTCTTGGAAGATTTATCAGTTCCTCAAAAGGTGCAGTACAAGTTTTTTTTTTGACAGGAGGAAATCTTTAAAGACACTTGGCAGTATTCGACACCAAGTAGTGTTGGACTCTTAAACACTAAAACCACCTCTTCATCAGGACCAATCTTTTTTCTATATTTCAATTTTAGTTCTTCTCTTTTCTTTTTGATGTGCTCTTTCCATTTTAGCTTTGCATCCAAAGTCATTCCAAGGTATTAGGCCGTATTGGCGTAAGGTACAGCTTGGTTATTAATGAATATTGGAATATTGTTTATCTTTTTATTTGTAAAGTTTATATGTGAATATTTTGTTTCATTGAGTTTGATACTCCATTTTTCGGTCCAAGCCTTAGAGACACATTTGTCGGCTACCAAAATTGCGGTATCATCAGCAAAATTAGCCATTATGGAGTGATTACCAACTGGAATATCCCTTGTGTATAGTAAAAACACCGGCTTATATTTTCTTCAATTCCGAGTATTCTTGATCGTACCTTACTCTAAACAAACGGTCTGAGATGTACGATTTTAATATTTCAAAGTTACTGCCTGGAAAGAGACCCTTTGCAGTTCGTACTCAAGTCCCTCATGCCAAACCTTGTCAAAACCTTGAGCATCTAAGAAAATAGCTAAACATACATCTTTTTCTTCTAATGCTTTTTCTGTTACATCCGATATTCTATGAACTTGGTCTATCGTAACTGATGGTTTGGGATTAACCTTCTTTCTTCTATAATTTTGTTAAGTCGCTTCAGAAGCAGTTCTTCAAAAACTTTTGCAATAATTGGTATAAGCGATATTGGTCTGTAAGCCGTCACTTCTGTTAGTGGTTTACTTTGCTTTGGTATGACAATTACTTCAACAACTTTCCAATGGTGTGGGACATACCGGTGCTTAAGGCATGCATTTATTATATATAATGGAGTTTTATGAAGGCTTTCAATTGCATTTCCTTCATAACCTTAGCAGTAATTATTTTTTATTTGATAGTTGATGTAAACACATAGGTACTTTTTATTTCTTTAAGCCTTGCAAGTGGTATTTTACTTTTGTCTTTCTTATCGTTTGATGAGTATGGCTTAAAAACATTCGCAAGATGTTCAGCGAAAAGGTTAGCTTTTTCTTTCGGGTTACCGATCCATTTCCCATCAGGCGCTTGGCTGCTTTCCATAGCGAAAAATCTGGTATTTTCCATTTTCTTCGAGCTCTTCTTTTCTCTATTATTAACTCTCTTATCTGTAAAAGATATTTTATTTTATTTTGTCTTCTATTAGAAAATGTTGGATACTTTCTTCAGGTTGCACATCAGCAATAAATAACTCTTGGAAGATTTATCAGTTCCTCAAAAGACGCAGTACAAGTGAAAAAAGTTAGGTGACATAGGAAGGAATTGAATCCAGAACCTCTGGTATTCAGAACATGTCATATAGATTTTTAAAATTATTCTATTTCTGCGTTTCTTGCAGGACAGTTTTGGCCTATTAAAAATCCCAATAAATCTCTAAGAACCTTTATTGCCGATGTATCGAAAAAATTCTTACGAAACTTTTGAATTCAGTAATATTTTTGAAAGTTAAAGTTCAAGTCGCAAGTAGAAATGTATTTCTTTAGTTTCTAAGTTTGTTAGTGAAATGAAATTCAATTTTTTTATTTTGTTCGTAAACTTATTGAATACAGTTTTACCTGCTTAAGAGAAGCCATGCTTATCTAAAAAACTTTTTTTTTTAATCCCAAATACCTATCGACTAATTAACTTTAAAACACTTGGCTTAAGAGAAACTCTATAAAATGAACAATCTGGACATCTAAAACATATTTTGAATACAAAATTGTTATTTTTCATTTATAAAAAGTCTATTAAGTGAAATAAAATTAAATAGAGACAACAAACAAAATTTATTCATTTGTTCTTTATTTATGAACTTCACCGTGATATTTTAAACTTTCCGCTTAAAGAATTTTTTAATCCGCTTTAGCTTGAAGTATAAGGACTCCAATTATGTGACTTTTTTCACTTAGTTTAGTTCGTTTAAGTGAAAAGCTTTCTTAAGTAAAAGAAATAGTATGATATTTTAAAGTGTCTCTTAAGCAGGTTTTACTATATTTCATTAATAAAACAGCAATACTCCACAAATTAGATGTATTGTATATTTCTTAATTCAAATCCCACTTTAACCAAGAATTAAAGCAGTATACTGTCACTGATATTATAATTTCTAAAGGAAAAGCCTTGAAATGTCAAATTTAGTTAAAAAATGTTATTAAATCACGATCAAAGTTGTATTTTGGTAGCTAATAGACAACTTGCATTTGATTCTATTTCACGCGTTTGATTCAAAATAGGGGCCACAATAGTTATACATAATGATTTGATTTAAAACCTACATACGATCAATCAAATGCAATGTGGTTCTATATTATAACTAACTTGATTATATCCATTCTTTACAATAACGCGTGCCGCGTGCTAACTCATATTTAACTCACATTAAGGAATTTACAAGTGATCTATTATTGACTTGTTAGACATTTAAAGTGCAAATGCAAGATTAATTGATTCAAATATTAACTCAAATTTTTAACATGAACAGGAGGTCCATTTAATATAGTTAACACTCAAAAGCCTCACGTTGGGCGCCACACTCTATTATATCGATATTCATTTTAAAGCAAATAGAGAAGTTTAAATTTAAGTAGGCGACTTAAAGGCATTTTGTCTTCTTTTGAGTTTTAAAGATAACAAAAACTAAATTGATGTTTTCCGGTTAATCTAGTGTAGGTATATTCTTTTTACTCCCACATTATCTTTCAATCAATACAAAACACACATAAATATTTGAACTGTAAGTGTTGCACCTCTTTTGACCTAAACCATCCAATGCAAATTATGTAATATCAGAGTGCGGGCGGCGTAGTACATGAGAGTTATTGCATATTTATGCGATGTTCCTTGTAACTTCAATCTTCTGCTGGAAATAAATCAAATTTCATTCAAACAACCGACGCGACGCAACGCACGGTGACACACCTAAAAATGCATAAATAAACTAAAGACTTAATTGTGATGGTAGTTTTGGATACAGTATGGTTGACAGAGTGAAGTACGATGCTTTTGAGGTTGACTTTTTGTTAAGCCACTCTTTTTAAAAATTAAAGGTGGTATCTATAGGTCATAACTTAAGGAAAGATGTTTTTAATACCTCTTTAGATTATGTTCCCGTTATCATAATCTTTTTGTGTAGCCTCTCAAAAATGAATAAACGTTGTCAAATCAAGTGATCATTGTTTCCAATTAAAAATAAATAAATTAGGTAGCGCAGCAGTCCATGAAGAACCAGGTCCTAATGACTTATAACTCCCAACCATTCCTGTGTGTGAGTAATGTTGTCAGAGATGGAAGGGACCTACAGTTTATATGCCGAATCCGAGCGGCTAATTTGAGAAAGCACTTTTCATGACAAGAATTATTCTTTGAGGATTTGTCAATTCCTCGCAAGAGGCAGTACCCGTGAAAAAAGTAAGGTGACACAGGCAGGGATTGAACCCAAGATCAGTCCACTTTTTTTTTTAAATTCATTTTTATTAATTCATTCTTAAACATTTCTTAAAACTAGACAAAAATTCATAAAACTAGCCTAATTATCCATAACTTAAAACTAACTTATTGGTCCCATACGGACAACTTTAGTTAAACTATAACACTTAATACTAATGCCTTGCGGCCCTAAGATCTATTTCTCTTCAATTTAAATTTTATTTATTTTGTTTTTATTAGAAAATTTTGAAAAAAAACTTACATCAAGATCCTTTTTTATTTTTACTAAAAAACTACTTAAAATAAGGCCCTTAATATCAAACTTTAAGCTGACTAAAACTACCTATTCTACCTTTAAACTACTTTAAACTAGAAAAACCACAGCAGCTAATCTAACTATCTAACGTTTTTTGTTTTTCATATTTTGTTGTCTTTTTTTTTGTTTTATTCCATGTTTTATTTTTTTGTGTATATATATTTTTTGTGCCATCATGCCTATTCTACTCAAAACTAAACCCTTAAACTATAAAACAAGTATGTTAGCCGGCCAAGGCTTAAAACCCCATCCCGACTACCCACTATCAGGTGCCGATTGAAGCCACCAAAACTGGTTCTCCTGCTTCACCCTATCAGCTCGGTCCCGTTCGGACACAGCCTAACTGAATCGAAGGAGCTCTGTTCCACCTTGTGCCATGCCGTCCCGATTGTACAGTAGTCGCCTATCCACTTTTCTTCGTCTGTCATGGTAGATTAGCGGAACTGCCAATCTATCCTGTATCAGACCGCATCTATCTAAAAAGATTAATGCCTCTGGGGGAATGAAGCCGCTCAAGCGTGCACTTTCAAAATACTCGTGGTTCGGATAGAACGCCCCGAAAATTAAATTGTTAATCGAAGACATAGCTCTTGCAATGTGACCTCGAACGAGTTTTATCACGTAATTGTCAATTCTGTTGATTCGATCCCGGTTGTATAGGACCTCGTTGGAATAGTAATTCAGGTAAGAAGGTTCGGCTGTTCGACATAAGCCGGTACAGCGTCGTAAACACTGCCGTTCGAACACCCGAAACTTCTACATCTGGGAAGAGGCAACGTTGAACCACACAGGACAACCATAAACGATCATCGGCCTTATGAGGGCCATGTAGCAAATTACCTTCACTCTGGGGTCAAGCCGACTGCTAAAAAACAGCTGTTTCGTCAGAGCAAAAGCTCCTCTGGCCCTGGTCAGAGCAGCATTTATATGTCTGTCGAAATATAAATACTGATCTAACCTGATACCGAGGTACTTCACTACACTTTTGCTCGCTAATGGCTGCCCGTGAAGATCAACGATGACCATCTTGCGCCAATTCTTGCACGTATCCCTCGTGGCCCTAGCCAACGGAGTTCGGAACAGAATTGTCTCTGACTTCTGGACATTTATTTTCAGTTTCCAGTCGTCGCAATATCGCTGAATCTTGTCGAAATCACGCTGCAAGAGAATTCTAATAACCTCAACCTTTCGGGCCGTTCTGTACGCAATTAGATCGTCGACGTACGCAATTGACTTTGTAAGACTACGTATCAGATCGCTGGTGTAAATTTTCCAAATCAACCAGAACAGCACCTGTGCATTGTTGTTTTGATTTATTCCATTGGATATCAGAAACGAGTTAAGACGCAGCATGAATTGTGTCATGACCGGCCTTGAACCCGAACTGTTTATCCGGAATTATTTTGTTGTCCGCAGCCCACTTAGTCAGAGCCCTATTAATGATTTTTTCGAAAACTTCGAAGAAGACTTATCGTAGGAAGATTTGACGGGTTAGAGTTGTCCTTTCCCTTTTTCAGGAGAGGATGAACCACAGCGGACAGTATGCATTATTCAGTGCATTATTGAAGAGTGCGGTGTAAATGTCAATTGCCTCCATCGGTAAATGTCTTAGTACAACGTTGGATATACCATCGACACCTGCTGCCTTTTTATTTTTTATTGAATTGAAAATGAGCTGAAGCTCAACCTTCGTCGCTAACAAGGGACTTGCTCCCGTTTGCTCGGCGATTATGGCATTTGCCAAGGAATCGTCATTGAACCGCATGAAACCGCGGTTCTCAGATCGCCATTGTGTCATATCATTTCGAAGGTAAAAGTGATTAAGTAGGGCTCTGTTTTCCAGGTCGTGGTTGGGGCGAATGCTAACATTCACCTTGTACACTTGCTGGAAGGCAGCTCCCACCGCCTCCACTTTTTCCTTCGGATCTTCAATTATGTAAAAGTCATCGTCAAAGATGGCTTCTTCTGGATCTATTTGCGCTGTCATGAGTACGTCTCTGTTTTCTTCGGTTCTTTGGAGTTTCAGACTCGGAAGGTCATTGTCGTTCTTTTTCCTGAATATCTTGTTGATTTTAGGGAACATACTAGGGTTACTCGAATTAACTGACCGGATCTTGCGGTCCCAGTACTTGTTAATTGATAGCTTGTAGTTCTCCTTAATCAACATATTAACATTTTTTATTGACGACTTCAGTGTCCTAACCTCAAAGTCGTGTGGGTCTGTAAGTCGTCTGTACAAGTTTTTGAGTCTTGTCAGTAAGCCACTCTTGTGCCTTCGAAATGCGTCAATAGTCGCGTTTCTGTATGCGTACATTTGGTCCCGTTCTCTGTACTTTGGAATTGTCCGTTCCATCGTTCGTTTTATTGTTTCGTCCATCTGTTGTAAGTGTTGGTCAATTTCTGTATTTGTCAGGTTTCTGTTGTTTGGTGGGGCTATGTCACTCGAACGAAGTTCTCTCGCTAGAGCATTGGTGAAACGAGGCCACCGCATATTACTGTAATTGTAAGAATGCGTTGCAACGTATTCCTCCAACTTCACGTGTTCGTTCGGAATCTGCATTACAGCAGCCAGTCCACAGTGATCACTGTCGTACTCGACTGTCTGTAAGCAGTTTCGCGGGTGATTACCCACTTTGTCTGTAACTGTCAGTCTGCTGTCGTACAGCAAAAGGTCCAGAAAGGAGTCGCTTCTTGGATACGATGGCCTTTCAGTAGCCAGCAGGTCGACGCCATATTCAACGCTGTAAAGATTCATCAAATTAAAAAGATGATTACCTCTGGGATTACTATGTTGATTTCCCCAATCTTCATGTTTTGCGTTCAAATCACCGGCCAAGATGAAATAGTTTTCTTCCAAGCTCAGTTTAAGTTCCCTAAAAACAATCTCGAGTTCTGATGCAAAGTAAGTGACCTGCGGAGCTCCAGCCGCATAAGCCGCAATCATATACATCCGCTTCCCTTGAGAGAGAGAGATGCATACAACGCAAACAACTAGCGTCTTGAGCTTTCGCAATTCATTGTTGTATATGACTTTATAATTAATGCCTTTTCGTATAAAGAGAGCGACACTGCCCCCTTGAGTGGAGTCGGGCCGGTCTCTTCTTAGGATATTGTAATTTGTATGAGTCAATTTGTGTTTGTGGTTTAGCTTAGCTTCGCTAGCAATAAACACATCGGGACTGTAGTCTAGTCAACAATTGGAACATATTGGCTCTTCGTTCAATCCTAATCAGTGAATTTACATTCACAGCTAGGACTTTTAGGCGCATCTCCGGCAGCGCGTCCATTATTGTCTAAATTGCGCCAGGCCAGGCAACAAAGAGTAGAGATGATCTTCCCTTTTGCCAGTCCATGGTACTAACCATCATGCCACGGGTACTACTTTTTGCGTAGCCTCTCAAATCATGTGATCATTGCTTCCAATTGACGTGCAATAAAATTACGCTACCATAAAACTTCTCACGACGCAAATCTACAATTGGTTGCATTGTGTGGCTTGTTTCAATTTCAAATTAAAATTGTACATTTATCGTGAGAGTCATAATCTGCAATCGCCACGCAGCGCCAGTCAAAAAATGTTGGTTATCATTTTCGATTTTGACAGATGCCAAAAATCAGCTAGTTTGAAAGTGATAATCTTCAATCTCTGGTATTCATTAAAATATTCAACTACTTTTATGACACTTCAAATGACAGCCTAATTTGACAGATGTCAAATGTAAGCAATGAATCTGTATTTGCTCATTGAATTTTTGTATGTTAGCAAAACATACTCTCTTTTCAAAAAGACGTCACCAAACTTCACTTTTTGTAGCCGAAGCAATTTGAAAACTCTTTTCGTATTTCCTTATGTGTAACACAAAATTAAAACATCCTGAAAGGAACTGTTATAAAATATAATAAAATGTTATTATATTAAATAATATTCCCTGTGTACATGCATAAATGTTTCTTATTAAATACGAACAATTTTGCAATCAATAGTGTTATGCGTAATGTAGTGCATAAATGTTAGCTAAGACCATGCACGGATCATATAAGAGTTACGCTTGTATCCTAAAGCTTTTAATAAATCAAAACCTTGTGAGCCCTTCTTCCTGAAAACTACGTATGTATGTATGTATTTTATTCTTTCAGTTTCCTCAATTTTTGAACATACAAATGTGTACCCACCTACGTACATACATTATGCACGTAATATGTTTCTTTTTACACATTTACATTTTTTATTACATTTAATATATAAAGTCGTGACGTAAAGCTGCTTTGTAGGCGATGCATGCAAAAGTTATGTTTTAAAGTCCAGAACTACTAATTTATTTCTGGTTACCTATATATGAATTTTTCAAACTTGGATTTATACTAAAAAAGTGACTTGTTAAATTTATAGTAACTTATGTTCAAGTGAAGGTTTAAGTGATTTACAAAAAAACATCACATACATCTTAACTTCCTGCGAGACACCTGATTGGAAAATGTAATGAAGTGTAAATATACCAGCTCACTCGACCAATAGTGACATTGTCAATATACTTAAATATAGATACTGACTTGTTGTGGCGTCAGAATTGGTAAGGTAGTTAATTTGTATCTCTCTCTCTTGTGAATTATGTTCAGCTTGATTTCAATTTCAAATTGGCACTAAATCAAATTACAATAATAAATCATTATTATTTCTTTCCAAAAAAAGTACGTATACGCCTAAGTGTCCCATAAAAAGTTATATTTAAATTTCAAATGTTTTCTATAATGTATCCACATACTTTTGTTGCGTTGTTACTGACAATGATGATGATGATGATGATGATGGCGTGTTGCTATTTGACACGCGAATAAATTCAATCGTGATATCTAAAATAGCTCTACCTAGATAATATACGTATAGATAGTGTTTTAAGTTATCAAACAAAGTGGGGTCAAGTGAAGCGAATATTATGTTTGCACATACATAAGTATTTAGTTGTTTGCACTTCTATTTGTATGGAGTATTGTTTATGGAACAACGAAGGTTAATATGTTTATGAATTTATAAATATGAATTGCCAAATGATGACAACTTATAAACGTGCGTTATGAGCAATGAATATTGATAAGTTTACAATATATGCTTATTTGCCATGTCTAGGCTTTAAATATACATATGTACATACATTGGTAAATAGTATTTATGTTAAGAGTTTCGTAGGGATAAGAATCTATCCGCTTCTCATTAAGTTCAGAAAACACTTCTTTTTGCTACTAAATTAAGGTTCTCGAACTTTTTTACTGATTTGAAAAATGAATTGGAACATTTTAAAATAGATTTTTTCAGTTCGTGTGAAAGGATAAAACTAATTTTCGGTAGTAAAATTTTGGCTCTAACATCCTCTTACAAACTGATTTGCTGGTATACACTAATAATTTCTCTAAGTCTCATTTGAAGTGTTAACGTATGCTACCAATTTAATCAAACTAAGATCTTAATAAGTCAATTTTTGACTTGCGGCACATTTTTGTTTAAATCCTGTTGCAAGAATTTGCTGTATAACTTGAATCATTTACTGTAACGTCACGGTTGATTTAAGCAAAGAATAAAACGTAAAGTGCTCTGATTTTTTTGGAGCACTCGATAGAAAGTACTTTTGGAATGGTGATTAATGCGCAGGACTGTCATGCTAGAGGCCTTCCTCTTGCAAGGTATTGACAATTCCTCCAAGAGTAATTCTAGTCATGAAAAAAAGTACTTAATCAAATTAGCCCTTTACATTTGACATACAAACTGTAGGCCCCATACATACATGCGCCTTTCAAATATAAAATTAAGAGTGGAATATGACATCATTCAAATGCCCACCTTGACTCCTCACGGTGGCAAGGCTTCGAGTTATCCAGTTTTCAATGACTCTTCCACATAGGCCGGCTGAATTTAAGCGATGACCTGTGTTATGTTCACCTTTAGAAGATCGGTCGATTGTGTTTTATTTGCATATAGACCTGCGACTTCAAAAAAACCCACAGGAAAAATACATAACTCTGTAGTAAATGAGCTGGATTCTGAGATCTCGCTGGTGGAGTTGGAAGCTACGCTCTCAAAAATTAAAAACACTAAAACACTAGGTACGGACGGCATACCAGTGGAATTCTACAAAAACAGCACTTTTGAATTTAACAATTTCCTTGTAACCTTCTTAAATAGATTGTACAACGACGCTATTGCTCCAACTAGTTTCCGTTATTTTTGCAATTTTTAAGAAAGGTGATGCAAATACGCCTGAAAATTATAGAGGTTTTTCGGTATTAAATACAATTCAAAACATTCTTACAGCCATTCTGAATGGAAGACTTATTAAATGGATTGAAAGTAGTAATCGTTTGAGTATTTTTCAAGCCTGTTTCCGGCCAGGTTATTCTACAATGGACCATGTTTTCACTATATCCAGTATCGCTAAAAAGTTTATTGAACGGAAGAAGAAACTATACACTCGTTTTGTTGATTTTAAAGCTGCTTTTGACAAAGTCAACAGACAGGCTTTAATTTATAATATGTCCTGCATAGGTGTATCTCCCAAGTTTTTATTAATATACGAAAATCTAATTTTCGCATCAAATGAAAGGGTATGGGATGGTTATGATTTCTCGAATAGTTTCGAAGCAACCGCCGGTGTGCCGCAAGGTTGTATTTTGAGCCCTTTACTGTTTTCTCTCTTCATTGATGATATTTGTGATCATCTTCCTGGTGGAGTTTTTTTTGGTAACAGCATTGTCAAAGTTTTATTATATGCCGACGATTTGGTTATGTTTGCCGACAATCCAGTTTCGCTACAGATTCAAATTAACCGACTTTGCTTATTTTGTGAGAATTGGGTTCTGCAAATAAATGTACAAAAAACAAAAATTATGATTTTTGAAGGAAGACAAACAAGAAGACGCTCTGATGAAAAGTAGTCGCTAAATAACACCGTCCAGGAATGTTCATACTTGGGTGTTCTTCTTACCCACAATTTAGATTTCGCTAAACATGCTAAAATAAAAAATATAGAAGCCAAGTTGGCACTAAATTGGATGTGGCCTAAGTTCTTTTCCAACTCCAACATTGATCTGGTATCTAAATATAAAGTCTTTAATGCAACAATAAATTCATGCAAAGGCACTTCTTTAAGCGCTTGTTTCGTTTGCCTAACTCAACTCCAAATTACGCCATTTACGTAGAGTCAGGCATCACCCCTATTTATATAAAAAATTTAAAGGCTAATGCGGATTTTATTGTTCAGGTGATGAAAAGAAGTGAACTGTGCCTTCACAAAATAATTTTGAAAAAATTGCTGCAATCGAATGCATTCTCCGTTTAAAGACTGTAACCCACTCGCAATAGCAACATAATCTTCCCTCAACCTTTCGGAAACCAATGTTGACGACTGACAAGCGCATTTCGCAGGTGAGGCAGTCTGGCCAAAAGCCGTATGTAAACAATCTTTTTAGTGCAACTTCCTCAGCATCTAGAAACGTTTATAGAAACTTAAATCATCAATTGAATTCAGATATGAACTACTTCAGAAATGATTACTCAGTTGCTCAGATAAGTATTATTTTTAAAGCCAGAGTCAAAATCTTAAACTTAAACTTTATACCACACCGAAGTGATTTGCCGCAGCTATGTGATCTGTGCAACAGAAGAGATATCGAAGATATCTACCACTTTTTAGCTATTTGCCCACTTTAACAAGAAATTCGTAGATTACACTTTCGTAAAAGTATTTTAACAATGCAAGAATTTTACGAAATCCTAAATGGAGCACTAGGTTGGCTAAACGTATTTAAATTTTGTCGACAAGCTCTTAACTACCGGAACAGTTTCACTTATTAAATTTATTTTTAGCCTATCTCATTTTATGTTGTAAATCATACAAAATTGTCTTTTTTGTGTTTCAAATCACGTACAAATTGTCAAAACTTTACTTTGAGTAAAGCCTACTATTCAAAAAATTGTATTATTATTATAAATTGTAATTTTGTGTTTCAAATCACGTTAAAATTGTTCGAATTATTCTAATATTTTTATTTAAATAATTTTACATTTTCTTTTTAATTTATATATTTTTTTATCACTTATGAAATGTCAATTCAGGCAGACGGCTAAAAAGTCCAGTCAATGCCATGTCCTTATTCTTGGGAAATTATATTGTAAAATCTTTTCTTAAAATAAAGAATTTATCTATCTCTCTATCTATCTATCTACCTCTAAAAAGTCCAGCGGGGTCAAATCGCATGACCTTGGTGGCCAATTCACATGCCCCCTGCGAGAGATAAACCTTACCCTCAAATCGTTCATGCATAATTTCAATCGTGGCATTTGCTGTGTGGCTCGTTCTGCCATCCTCCTGCACCACATGTGGTCAGTTGGATGTTGTACGGGTGAAGGACCAAGTCAAGCAAAATTCGACAAGTTGTAGTCTACGAAAGGCTGAGTTCTTTTGCATGGCGAGGAATTGACTGCCTTGGGTTCTGCGGTACACTTTCACGGACCGTGGCGATGTTCTCGGTCGATCTTGAGTTCATTGAACGTACGGGTGTTGACTGAACCGGTCATTTTAAATTTGGCCACCAAACGTTGAACAGTCAACTGTGAAGAGCCCCCACGTCTACCGTAAAATGGGCGCAATGCGCGCAACCTTTGTGTTAACGTTAACACTCATTTTGATAATAAAGTTTTATAATTGAACGTGTTGTGCAATCGTGTAACTTGTCATGATGATTTGCCATCAACAACTGAATAATAAACAAAATATTTGACAGATGTCACCAACACAAAATGGCCGCCAGGGAGCCCCAAAATAAACCACGCCAATTGAAAAACTCTTTATATTGTCCTTAAATGCTTGAATTGTTTTCGAATTGTGGGCATAATTTTGGGTCCTCATAGTTCCTTCCAAAAAACAAGTTTAAAGGCAAGAAATCGAAGCAGTCAAATGACATCGCTAAGACGGCTAAGTTGCAAATGCACTTCATCAGAAAATAAAAGAAAAAACTACTTTAAGGTCTAAACTGTGAAACAATAATAAGGAGAATGATTGTGCGTCTTCGATTACTGAGCCGAGATTTTGGTCTAAAATTCTCCTTGGAATAGTGAGCTGTTGAAATTGATGGTGAGTTGATGTCCTTAAGTTGGGTCTTATATTCTTGACTAGAGCAGCCACATTCTCGTCTGTTCGCACCGTACGACAATGAAGGTCATGAATTCATCCACTTGCAAACCCAGTGTCTCAAGAATTGTTTGCACAAACTTACTAATGTCATGCTCAGCAAAAAGCTTTATTTCGGTTAAGATTTCTTATGGGGTTATAAGGTTTTCCCAAGCTTTGAGCTAGGATACAAATTCAAAATTTTCTTAAACAATTGAAAAATCATACGTTATTTTTAGTTATGAGTAGTGTTGCCAGAAATGTATTTTTGGAAGACCTTTTTAATTTTTTTTTCAATTCATGGAGAAAATTCAGTGTTTTAAGTTTCCGTTCATATTAAAAACCATAAGCAAGCGTAATAATGGGTAATTGTGATACATTCTGTCAAGAATTTGAGGTGGTAATTTGAGGCAACTGTCAGTGTCAAAATTACCTATGATTTAAAAAACAACCACTAGATGGCTACCCTGAATATACATAAATATGCATTATGTGTGGTACATGGTGTAAAAATGTATACACTTGCTTTTTTTTAAGACGATACTAGTTTTTACATTTAATATAATGTATGTATGTAGTTACTGACAGATGCCACCAGTTTAAATAAAAACAGCGGCTGATTTGAATTTCAACACCATTTCAATTAAATCCAAACAAATTTTAGGACAGACTACACTCCATGCCAGAGACCTTTTTTTAAAAATTGAACAAAAGACACAGACCACAGTAGCAGTATCAGAGTCAGTCTCAGTGTGGCGCTGTTCGACGCGACGCGATGCAATTGTCACCATGATGGTAGTACATATTTTACGAGGAGAGATTATTTGCATATTATGACAGACGGACGACCGACGACGGTGACAGGACAAACTTGATTTTTTTTTACCTTAGTGAAAATGACATAAATAAACAATGCATTAAACATGTCATGTGCATTGATTTCCATGTTGGTGCAGCGCCAGACTCATACAAAACATTTATTAGGCCGAGCAACAAAAAACAGACAACTAAATGACATGTGTTAAGTAAGTCTACACTCTAAATAAATAAATAAAATGTCCAAAGAAGAAGCAGGGTAGGTAAAGTACATATATGACACTCCTTCAGAGTTTATAGCAGCAGTAGTTAGTTACTATAACTTATTGTGGACATGGAGAAAACTTGGCCCATTGAGTTTCTGAATTGTCGATTAACTGTTGACACATTGATTTATTGGAGATTTGCTACTACTTTTGTATTTTTATTTTTATTTATTTTGTCAGTCAGCATCAACAGACAGTTGGGTTGATTTGTCGGACAGTGACAGTTTTCGTGTATGCTTTTTTTTGTCAAGGTGAATATAGCGGTATAGAAGGTGGCAGACAACGGCAGGTGTAAGGAAATTGTATCACATGAATTTTTACAACCCTACTTTGGAAATAGATTTTAGGGTAGTGTAGTAAAGCTCATGTTTATCCTTTTAAAGGAAGTTTTTTATGTTTCTATTTCTGAATCTGTCAAAAATCCAAGAATTTGGCGTTCTTTAAAGGCTATAGAAATGTTGCACGAAAACAACCAATAAAAGAAGATTGATATTTCAATCGAGTTAAGGGTTTGACATATGAAAACGGAAGGAGATCTCTCTTCTGCGCTAATTCAGATCAATACCTTTTCTAAGGGAAATATTGAACTGTCTGTCATAAATGTGACAGTTACTAATGTCCCTATAAAACTAGTTAGTTATCAATCTATGCACCTCAAAATCCTTCTAAGTTTCCATAGAACTATTACATGAATATAAATCTTTGTAAAGTACAAATCCAACAAAGTTGTTAGCAATTCAGAAAATTCTCATTTCATACATGGATTTTATCAGCAACAAACAAAGTTATCACGTCATTTTTATAGTTGCTTCACAAGCTAGTTTAGTCTATATTTTTACTACAATTGGTCATATTAGGTAATATGTACTTAAAAAATTCCAATAGCCATAAACTGAAAGATGCGATCGACATGGTGTCAAAGCATAATTTCAATTATTGACTAATTTTATAAAGTTGGTAAAATTGTTCACACGGATGAAGCTAAGCGACGACGCTAATCTAAGGTGAGTTGCAACTTTAGTTCGTTTTTGTATTTAAGGTGCAATTACGCACGATAACATTTTAAGTATTTTTGTTTTCATCATGAAAAATACACGATCGATCTAAAAATTGCAACTTTGTTGCAAGATGATGTTGTTTTTGTTGTGTTTCTATATGATGCTAACTTCTTAAATGTACGACGCAACGTGAGCATCCACAATCGTAACAAAACCAAAATTAACTCAAATCATTCTTGAGCTTGGCTAATAGAGCAAAGTGGAACAATCTGCCAGCTGGTTGATTCTTATATTTATTTCTATTTTAATTTAATTAACATTTCATGTTTGTTTAATATTTTTTTTCCTTTATCAATTAAAAACATACAAGAGGACAATTATTATTAATCTTTTTTTAAGACAAAAATACAATGGTCTTAAAGATAAAGTTCCTTAACATGGTCCTTTCAAGGTTAGTAAATACAATTTCAGTAATCAAAAAAACTTTTCATTTTACAGATGTTTTATGTTACTCATAGAAAAATAAAACAACTGCCGGTAATAAAAGCTATAACTTTTAACTTCATAATTTCAATTTTAATAATAAAGATTTTATCTTACACTCGTGAGTTAAAATATCTTATGATGGGTAATTAAAGTTATAATAAAGTAAATCTTCCGCAAATAGATATTTCGAAACTAAAATAATCTTTAATATTAAATGTTATCTATGTATTTTTATACTTTAAGCTAATATTATTGTTTAG
Organism: Eupeodes corollae; assembly: GCF_945859685.1. Lineage (NCBI taxonomy): Eukaryota > Metazoa > Arthropoda > Insecta > Diptera > Syrphidae > Eupeodes > Eupeodes corollae. Next base: position 24,815,940 of record NC_079148.1, on the reverse strand, counting down.
ACTGGAGTAAGTATTATAAATTCCCAAAAATCACGTGTAGTGTATTTTACTCTTAAAAGTAAGTATTGTACTCGTACCTAGCCCAGAGACCACGCGAGCAAGTAATCCATAGCTAGTTTTTAATATGTATATAATGTAAATAAAACACACAATTTGTTTGATGAAAGTTATGAATAATTATGATGTTTCGACCTTCTCATGAAATACAATATCATTCAAATTTCATGCGATTTTTATAAGGTACATTTTAACCACTTTTTAAAGCTGTCTTATGGTGCCTAAAAATCAAATGACGTTACATTCTTGGTGGATAATTTACATTACTGAAACGTGAAATTACGCTACCATGAAACTTATTACTCTTCAAAGCTATAAGTGGTAATTTTGTTTAGCCTTTTATCCAGTCTTGTTGGAACCACAAATTGTCTAAAATAAAATCTAAGTCAATGAAACGAATTATTCATTTTGAAGTTTCAAAATTATAGGGCTAGAATTTGACATCTGTCAAACTAAGTTGATAAATCAATTTTTTGTTCAACTTCGCAAGCAAGTGGTAAAATTGGGAAGAAATTTAAAGAGACTGGATTTGTTACAGATATTGTAAGGCCTATGTTTCATCGTTTAGCTCGTGCCACTGAAGATATTGCTGCTGTAAGTGAAAGTGTTGCCGAAGACCCGGACGTGTCCATTCCTCGTCCATCTCAGGTATTAGGAATGTCTTACAGCACATTATGGCGTATTTTGCATTTGTATCTACACCTACATCTATATGAAGTCTAGCTCACACAACAACTGAAGCGAGCCGACCATTCAGAACGTCGTAGATACGTCGAAAACCCAGGAGCTTCAAATCGATACCCACCAGCTCTTAATCGATTTTAAGGCAGTGTAAGGCAACATCTATATTGAAGAGCTGTACAGAGCAATGTCTAGTTATGGCATCCCTGTCAAAGTTATCCATTTACGCAGAATGACGATGGAGAACGCTGCTCTATCAAGGTACAAAACTCAACCGTCAACACTAGAGACACAATCTTCCAAAAGTCCATCCAACTACTCGGATACGAAGATGATATTGACATAATTGGAAGATCAAAGCGTGATGTCAGTGGAGCGTTTTTGAGCATTGCGACGGAAGCGAAGAAGATGGGTTTAGTGGTCAATGAGGGCAACACCAAGTATATGCTGTCATCAAAAAAGGACACTGAACAACGACGTCCTGGATAAAACGTCACCTAGATACCGCTATAAACACAGACAACGACACCAGCGCCAAATTTAAACGAAGAATAACTCTTGAAAATCGATGCTTCTTTGGACTAAGAAGGCAATTGAGAAGTAAAGTCCTCCCTCGAGCATCTAAAATCAACATCTATAAAACACTCATCATCCCGGTTCTCATTTATGGCGCTGAGGCATGGACCCTGTCAAAGAGAGATAAGAGCGTCTTAGGATTGCTCGAGAGAAAAATTCTTTGGGTGATTTTTGGTCCCGTATGCATAGATGGAGAATGGAGGAGAAGATATAACGACGAACTGTACAGGCTGTACAACGACACTGACTTAGTTAGCAGATTTAAAGTCCAACGGCTTAGAAGGCTAGGCCATGTAGAGCGAATGGACATCAATATCATTCAAATTTCAACGCTCCAGCCCGGAAGGTCTTCGAATCCGGCGCAGTAGAATAAGACCGCAACTCAGGGGGGTGAAGACCTTAACCAACTTGGGGTGCGAAACTGGAGACAGCTAGCTAGGGACCGAGCTGGCTGGAGACGCATGTTGGTTAAGGCCCAGGTCTGCCCCGGATTGTAGCGCCACCCTAAGTAAGTAAGTAAGACGGAGCATATTTCACGGACGGTGGATATGTTTAATAAAAAAAACTGTCGTATTTGAGGTTCTAAGAATAATCAAGGAATTAAAATGAGGCCATTACATCCACAAACAGCCACTTTGGTGGTGCGCTCTTTGGTCCGAAGGTGTGATTGAACTTTACTTCTCGAAAACGACAATGAATCGACTGTTACCGTCAATTCGGGGCGTTATGGTTATGTGATAACCGACTTTTTTTGCCTGCTGTGGAAAAATTCGACTTGGAGAATATGTGTTTTGAACTAGATGGCACCACACGCCACACAACTCGAGCGAATATGGCTTGGTTGCAAGAGACATTTTCTGGTCGCTTAATTTGTAATCACGGCGATATTAACTGGCCACTTAAAACCCGACATTCATCAAGTTTTGGCTGAGATACCACCCAATATGTGTCAAAAATAACCTTAAAAGAATCCATGCTTGCAACAATGTTCTTGATGGTTATTTAAATGATGAAGTGTTTCAACGTTCAAACTTTGTAATGAAAAAGAAATACCATGAGAAAATATTGTATATGTTTTATTTACGTTTACTTTTTAAACAGCAAAATGGATAACCCTGTGTAATATCATTCAAATGGTATGCGATTCTTTTGAGGTAATTTTGAACCAGTTTTCAAAAGTCTAAGAATCTAATGACGTTACATTGCATGTTTTTGGTGAATAATTCACATCGATAAAACTTGAAAATACGCTACTATGAAACATCTCACTCTTAAAAGCCATAATTGGCCACGTTGCTTTTTGTGCTGATTTTTTAGGAATCACATATTGTCTATATCATCAAGATCGTCCATTGTTAGTCTGCGAGCTCTGAGAAATGTATAAATTTAGAATCATCAGCAAAACTTTAGTTTTCAACAGCACCATTTTTGACTGACAATGTATTACAATGATGCACAACATTACCGACATTTATAACACATCCACTCTCTCTTCAAATGTATTCAAAGTAACTATCATCACTTTTGTAGCATGTTTTAAAACAATTAAATTCGTTGTTCGATTGTTAAGAGATTCATTATCTGAAATAGGAAACATTCAACTAATATTTTGACACATCAAATGACAGCTGAGTTTTCCCATAAATGACAATTATGTGGCAGATCTCTCTACCATCACATATGGTTGATATGAAAGTACAAAGACTAGTTTATAAAAAAAAAACATATTACTGCTTTGAAACTAGAAAGAACTTTTACCGTGGTTTATAGGTCAATTGCAAAAGAATCGCATTCAGGGTCTTCTATAGTCATTAGATTTTGGGAAAAATAAAATCTAAAAAATGGATGCGTTTAATTCACTTCTAAGTAAGTTACAGTATATTTGAGTACGGTGTTAAATTGTTAAGACATCCATTATTTGAAATGGAAACAATTCAACAGATCTGATGACACTTCAAACGACAGCTGAATTTGACAAGTGCCAAATGTCCGTGTTACTAACTTAAAAAAGCCATTATGCAAATTCATGCATGAAACAGGAAGAATTCTTTCAAACTTTACGTCATGACAACTATAATGTAATATATTTTATTGATTAAATACAAAACTTAAGATTAAATTCAAACAAAATTATTTCTGCTTTCAGGAAAAAAAATGTCAGTGTTGTTTTGACATTAGTTCTTATACAGTAAAACAAGTTTCACCAAAAAGATATAATACACAATAAGCATCAACTACTTTCAATCATGTTCCATATCATTCACGTAAAAAATCAATTTTTTCTTCGAAATTCAATTTTACCAATGGAAAACTTCACCACTGACCATTGTCCATTTGTCATTTATATTGAAGAAGAAACAACACAATTCCAAAAATTACGAAGACAAGTTCACTTTCTACAAAACGTGAACAGGTTCATAATTTGTATACTCTAGTGGTGAGTCCGCCAAAAACAAAGATATCTAATAAATTTAAGGTAATAAATAAACTCAGCTGGAAGATGCAAATCCATCAAATGTATTTATCAATTTCAATCCTACTTGTCAATCAAGTAAATAAAAAAAAAACTAACGTATTTCTCAATGTGTCATGGATTAAAATCTTAGAAATGCGTTTGGAATAGAATCATCAAACAAAAAAACTAGAACCCGGAAATATATTTTAATTGTACAACACACAAAGAATATCTAATCACTTTATGTATCCACCATCAATTTAGTAATTAAATGGACATAACTCAATCTACTAGACAGATTCTCCGTCCAGATAATATCAATTTCCATAGCTTTACAAAAAAAAAAACAAAATCAAAATCAAAAATAAAACAGCAACAAGTTTCATCAAATCTACGAGTATACAAATATACAATATTTTATGCAAACCACATTTTATAAGAAATCTGAAATTGTATTTCCTCATGTAGGTATATTCGAAGTCTTGTGCACGACCTACTATATTTTTTTATTTTCTGTCCAACTTAAAGGATAGTAATAGTAAAGTATTTTGCTGAGCTGAATTGGAGGTACGTACTTTAACCGAAATTGAAAGCTATTTCTGAACTTATATGTCTGCCAGAGCAGGTAAAGATACCTTTTCTTTTTTCTTCATATGCCAAAAGAAACCATCAGTGTGCGTTTAATTTTATTTATAATTCCAATCACGTTATTTTAGTGCGTGTACAATTAAATTTAAATATTAACTATGTTATTTTCGTATGTACTTTACATACGTCTGTCTCTGCAGTATTCACATGCCTCGTTTTAGTTTCATAGTTCTTTTTAATGTTTCTTTTATTTAATGAACAAACAAGGTTAAAAGACGACCTCGATAGAGAGTTAAAAATAAGAATGAAGATTTTTTAGGAGGTAAAATAGAATTGAAGAACTTCTTCAGCTTTGATTAAACAATTAGTTAACAACTTTTTAATATTTCAATTATCTGACTCACAAATTGAACTAAAATTAAAAATTCAAAAGTAATTTTTGTAGAACAATTAAAATACATGAATAAAACAAAATTGACAACTTGGGCCTTTCACTGTGAACGTACCCTTAAATCAATAACCAAATAGTCAATTGATAATGTCAGAAATTAAAAATGGCTGCTAAAGTTAAGTCAGGTTTCAATTGACAGTCATATATCATATGGTTTGAGAAAAAGTTGAAATATGACATCTGAAGAATCGAATGAAGATCCTTCATTTTTATTCTAAAGAACAAGGTTAATTAAGTTTGTTTTTAAGTTTTATTCGTCATTTTGGAAAAAAAACATCTCTGACACGACTTAAAACAAACACTAACATCAGACAATGTATAAAATGTTCCATATCAAAAGAAGCCTAATTCGATCATTAAATTGTTATTTTCTCGAGACGTACTATACATGGCCTTATCAACCCATAATTCATTTTTAAAAATAGTTTAAAAACATGATTTAGGAAATAAAAAAAGTATAGATACATATATTTAGTAATTTGCTACGATCGACATTTTATATAATGACAACAACTTTATGTTCAGATTTGCAACAGTAGCAAATTTAACTTTTTATGGATAAATAGATCTACTTATACTTATTTTTGTCCCCTCTTATAAGAGATATCTAATCTACTATGACAGAATAGCAAATTGGATATGAAATCTTACAAAACGTTAGAGCTTTAAAAATAAAATTATATCAAAAGATGCCATAAAAAGAAATACTTACGTGTAAATCAGTTTATAACAACTTACAAATAAAATAAAACTAAACAGGTTGTCAGTGCAGTAATCATTCATCATCAGCATCACAGTCATAGTCGTATAGTTACAGTCTAGTCTATAAAATAAATATTGCAGACACGTCCTTTCAATATGGCTGAACAAAATACTACATAAGTCTAGTTGGTGTTGAATCGATAAAAATAGAAACATAAATTAGATATAAACCTAAGTTAACTTAGTTATTTAAATGAAACGAGTTGCAATAATTATGTGATTAAATAAAATATTGCACCTTAAAATGGTTTTTGAAGCAAAAAGCAACAAGTTTCGATATACTGGTATGAATTAATAGGAGTCATTTTCAATTGAGGCTTTTTCCTTTATTTCAGATAAACGATTGTCATTCTGAAACCAATAGAAGCCATTTTGGTTTTCTTTTAATTTCACTTTTGACATGTATGTCAAGTTAATACTGTGACTTCAAATTTATAGGAAACTAATAATAGGAAAAGGTTTTTGATTATAAAGAAAACATTTGCAGAAAAGTCAAAATGTAAATCCATTTTTTTTTATAATGAAAGAAAACACTTACATTTAGGCGTCGATGATCAAATGATGCTGGAAGTAATTGAGGTTTAATGTCGTCCATGTGGCGAATTATCTCATCCTTTTCCTAGGAATGACTCTTGACTTATTAATGTTAACTTTTTTTTTTAAAGAAAAAAGTCCAGTGGCACAGGTCCCACGATCATTGCGACTCATTTACATCTCCAAGACTTCGTAAGTTAACACAGCCATTCATTTTTTAGAGCAAAAGAACCATTCGTTGGATGTGTGACAAATACTATCCTGTTGAAACCAAAAATACTGCATTTAACAAGAAGGGAATCTCAAAATGGCATTTCGGTTTGCCTACAAGCTAGTGAGGATTAAATGTGAGAAAGTGTGTGAAATGATGAAAAAAACCAAACACCTTCTCACATTTAGTCTTCAGGCCCATCAAAATGCTTCATTTTAGTCCTCAGGCCCATCTAAATGCTTCATTTTGAATGTTTCATGGCCTTCGTTCAAAAACGAAACAATCCTAACCAACAGAATCTGAAGTGGTCTTAAATTGGAAGATTTGTATAGCTTTTTAATTTCAATCCAAATAAATGTTGTAAATGCATATTAATTAAAATAAAATTGAAAAAATACTTATTTAATGATTTATTAGTGCTGGACAAAAGTGTAACTCAATACTTTGTAAAATAACAAAATAGACAATTTTTGCTTAGAGAATTT